>NC_141877.1:100169478-100472509 GCF_056163025.1 Triticum urartu
TTTGAGAAGAGCGTGTAGTACTTAGGCTTTCGTAACATTGAGCGCAAGCGAAAACATCCATTTGGCCGGCCGGCGGCAACCCGGCGGGGCTGGGTTGGCGGGCTGCCGGTCGCTTGGCAGCTTAGGGCGGCAAGGCCGGGTCGAGCGACCCGACGGTATGCGGAAACTTCGTGGATGCCCGTGCTTTTCTTCTTTGGAGCCCTTTTCTCGGAACTTTTCCCCCTTTGCCCCCCCCCCCGCGAGTCTGACGGTCGAGGCTCTGGTCCGTGACACCCACTGGGCCTTTGGGAGGAGCATGCGATATTTAGCCTTTCGGAATGTTGAGCGCGAGCGAAACACCCACTGGGCCAGCTGCCGGCAATCCGGCAGGACCAGGTTGGCAAGCAGCCGGTCGTGCGGCAATTTTAAAGTGGCAGGGCCGGGTTGGACGACCCGGCGGCTCTTGACTTAGTGCTCAAGGCGCGCTGGTGCTCTGGTCTCATGTGCTTGCCAGCCAACAGCCGAAGTTGGTTCTGCGGCTTAGGGTGAAGTGAGGGGCCGTGGCGATCCAATGCGTCAGGAGCCGCTAAGGGAAGTGGCGGGTGGCCAAGCCGGCGAGCCCCCGAGCCCCCGGGTCGAGCGAGTCGACCCGGTGGCCGGGTTGGCTAATGAGGAAAATAATGCACAAATGTAGGGGACACAACTGCTTGGTCGCGAAAAGGGCAGCCCCCGAGCATCGTTCGGGGATCCCATAATTTTTAGATGATTACAAAAGGCAGCGATACATACGTGCATACGGCTAACTGTAAAACGGGCGGAGGAGCTCCGCATTCCATGGTCGGGTTGTTTCTTCGCCGGCAGTGTCCTTCTTGCGCTTGTTTGACTTGCGAGCATCGATGAGGTAGTACGCGTGGCGATCGCACAATGCCTTGTTGATGATGAAGGGGCCCTCCCATGGGGCGGACAGCTTGTGTTGGTCGGTCTACTACTGGACAAGCTGGAGGACGAGGTCTCCCTCCCGGAAAGGGAGGGGCTTGATCTTCTTGCTGTGGTAGTGCCGCATGCTTTGCTAGTAGATGGCTGAGCAACTGAGCGCTAGGAGACATGCTTCTTCGAGCAGGTCAATGCCATCTTCGCAGGCTTCCTTAGCTTCAGCTTCTGTGTACATCATGACTCGCGGCGAGTCGAACTCGATGTCGGTCGGGATGACGGCTTCTGCTCCGTAGACGATGAAGAACGGGGTGAACCCGGTCGACCAGTTTGGCATGGTGCGGAGACTCTAGAGGACGGCCGGCAACTCGTCGAGCCAGCTCCCGGGGGAATGTACGAGCGGCTCGACAAGTCGCGGCTTGATGCCGGATAGGATGAGTCTATTGGCCCGCTCGACCTGGTCATTGGACTGCGGGTGTGCAATGGAATCCAGGTCGAGGCGGATGCCGGAGATGGAGCAGTACTACGCGAGCGCACCCTTGGCGAAGTTGGTGCCGTTGTCCGTGATGATGTTGTTCGGCATGCCATAGCGCACCGCGATGTCCTTGATGAACCGAACGGCCGTCTGGCCGTCCAGCTTCTTGATTGGCCTTGCCTCGATCCATTTGGTGAACTTGTCCACCGCCACTAGCAAATGCGTCATGCCGCCTCGGGCGGTCCTGAAGGGCCCCACCATGTCGAGCCCCCAGACTACGCAGGGCCAGGCGATCGGGATGGTCCGAAGTGCTGACGCCGGCTGGTGGCTACGCTTACTGAAGCGCTGGCACCCCTCGCACTTGAGGACGAGTGACTCTGCATCTTCGAGGGTCGTGGGCCAGTAGAAACCATGGCGGAAAGCCTTGGCCACTAGCGATCGTGAGGTGGCGTGGTGCCCGCACTCGCCCTGGTTTATGTCGAGGAGGATCTCGATGCCCTTGTCCTGCTCGATACAGCGTTGGAATACGCCGGTGGAGCTGTGCTTGACGAGCTCGTTGTTGATGATGTTGTAGCCAGACGCTCGACGATGCACTTGCCGAGCTTCGGTCTTGTCCATGGGGAGGACCCCGTTCTCCAGGAACTCCGAGATGGGCAGGGCCCATGATGGTGCTGTCACCACGGCGAAGACAGGCACTATTTTGGGTTCCGGGTCGGCGGCCTCCGAGTAGGGTTCAGCAGCCCCCGGGCCGGGTTCGGCAGTCTTCGGGCTGGGTTGAGGCATGGCCGAGTTGGATGGAGCAGTCCCCGGGCCGGGTTGAGGCGCAGCCGGGTCGAATGGAGCAGTCCCCGGGCCGGGTTGAGGCGCAGTCCAGTCGACGAGGAAGTCGGCCAAAACTTGGAACTTGATCATGGTGCGGGGCTCGTAGAGGATGGTGTGGCCAGCTAGCTCGAGCGCCCACTTGGCGACCCAGCCAGAGGCATCCCGGCACCTGATGATTTCGCCCGAGAGGGGCCGTGCTGACCACGGTGACGACATGCTCTTGGAAGTACTACTTCAGCTTCTTGGCGGTGAAGTACACGCCATAACACATCTTCTAGTAGTGCGGGTAGTTCTGCTTCGAGGCGGAGAGAATCTCGCTCAGGTAGTAGACGGGACGCTGGACAGCTTGGACCCTGTCCTTCTCTGGTCGCTCGACCACCATCACCGTGCTGACCGACCGCGGGGTTGCGGCAATATAGAGCAACATCGGCTCCTTCTCGGCCGGTGCATCCAAGATTGGTGCGGTGGAGAGCATGCGCTTGAGATCCCGGAAAGCTTCATCCGCCTAGTTGTTCCATTCGAACGGCGTTGTCTTCTTCATCAGCTGATATAGGGGCAAGGTCCTCTCGCCCAGCCGACTAGGAAAACGGCTGACCGAGGCCAAGTAGCCGGTGAACTTCTAGACATCGTGCAGCCGGGCCGGCTTGCGCATGCGCTCGATGGCCTTGATTTTCTCCGGGTTCGCCTCAATGCCGCGCTCGGAGACGAGGAAGCCGAGTAGCTTTCCGACCGGGATGCCGAAAACGCATTTTTCTGGGTTGAGCTTCACCTTGTACTCGCGAAGGTTGGCGAAGGTCTCCTTCAGATCATCAAGGAGCGTGAGGTGCTGCTTGGTCTTCACCATGATGTCATCCACGTAGACATGGATATTGCGGCTGAGTTGCGGCAGAAGGCACTTCTGCATGCAGGCGCTGGAAGGTGGCGTCGGCGTTCTTCAAGCCGAACGACATGGTGATGTAGCAATACGCCCCAAAGGGCGTGATGAAGGACGTCTTCAGGGCGTCAGCCGGGTCCAGCTTGATCTGATGGTAGCCGGAGTAAGCGTCGAGGAAGGACAGGAGCTCACACCCGGCAGTGGAGTCGATGACTTGGTCGATCTGCGGGGGGCGAACGTGTCTTTGGGGCAGGCCTTATTTAGGCTGCTGTAGTCGATACACATGCGCCAGGTCTTGTTCTTCTTTAAAACAAGGACTGGGTTGGCCAGCCACTCGGGGTGAAACACTTCCATGATGAAGCCATCCATCAGAAGCTTGGCGACCTCTTCACCGATGGTCCTTCTCTTCTCTTCGGAAAAATGTCGCAGGGGTTGACAGATGGGCTTGGCGTCCTTGCGGACGTGAAGTTTGTGCTCAGCGTACTTCCTCGGGATACCTGGCATGTCCTTTGGGGTCCATGCGAAGATATCCCGATTCTCATGGAGGAAGTCGACGAGCTCGACTTCCTATTTGCTGTCAAGGCGGGTGCCCACGACAACGTACTTGCTGTAGTTGGGGTCTTCCGGGTTCAGCTTCACTTTCTTGGTCTCCTTGAAGGGCTTGAACGAGGCCTCGTCGGCCAGGACAGGTGCGGCTGACACTTCTTGGGCCAAGGCGATGATCCGGTCAAGCAGGCGCCGCTCCTCGGCTACGACTAGTGACTCGGCCAGCTTGGCACCGTCTCGGGCACACTCTATGGACTTGCGGTATGATACGTCCATTTTGCATCATGCTTTTATATCGATATTTATTGCATTATGGGCTGTTATTTCACTTTATGTCACAATACTTATGGCTATTCTCTCTTATTTTACAAGGTTTACATAAGGAGGGAGAATGCCGGCAGCTGGAATTCTGGGCTGGAAAAGGAGAAAATATTAGAGACCTATTCTGCGCAACTCCAAAAGTCCTGAAACTCCATGGAACGTCTTAAAATAAATGAAGAAAAATCATCGCCAAAGATGAAGGCCAGAGGGCCCACACCCTGCTCGTGAGGGTGCCCCCCCTAGGGCGCGCCCCTACCTCGTGGGCCCCCTGGTGGCTCTCCGACGTCCATCCTCTCCTATATGAAGTCTCTCGATGAGAAAAAAATAAGAAGGAACTTTTCAGGACGAGACTCCGCCGCCACGAGGCGGAACCTTGGAGGATCCAATCTAGAGCTCCGGCAGAGCTGTTCTGTCGGGGAAACTTCCCTCTGGGAGGGGGAAATCATCACCATCGTCATCACCAACGCTCCTCTCATCGAGAGAGGGCAATCTCCATCAACATCTTCACCAGCACCATCTCATCTCCAAACCCTAGTTCATCTCTTGTTTCCCATTCTTGTCTCAAAGTCTGGGATTGGTGCTAGTAGGTTTCTAGTAGTGTTGCTTACTCCTTGTAGTTGATGCTAATTGGTTTAATTGGTGGAAGATCATATGTTCAGATCCTATATGCATATTATTACCCCTCTGATTATGAACATGAATATGCTTTGTGAGTAATTACGTTCGTTCCTGAGGACAAGGGAGAAGTCTTGCTATTAGTAGTCATGTGAATTTGGTATTCGTTTGATATTTTGATAAGATGTATGTTGTCCAGCCTCTAGTGGTGTTATGTGAACGTCGACTACATAACACTTCACCATTATTTGGGCCTAGAGGAAGGCATTGGGAAGTAATAAGTAGATGATGGGTTGCTAGAGTGACAGAAGCTTAAACCCTAGTTTTTGCGTTGCTTCGTAAGGGGCTGATTTGGATCCATATGTTTCATGCTAAGGTTAGGTTTACCTTAATACTTTTGTTGTAGTTGCGGATGCTTGCAATAGAGGTTAATCATAAGTGGGATGCTTGTTCAAGTAAGAACAGCACCCAAGCACCGGTCCACCCACATATCAAATTATCAAAGTATCGAACGCGAATCATATGAACGTGATGAAAACTAGCTTGACGATAATCCTATGTGTCCTCGGGAGCGCTTTTCCTATTATAAGAGTTTGTTCCGGCTTTTCCTTTGCTACAAAAGGACTGGGCCACCTTGCTGCACTTTATTTACTTTTGTTACTTGTTGCTCGTTACAATTTATCGTATCACAAACTATCTGTTACCACTTATTTCAGTACTTGCAGAGAATACCTTGCTGAAAACCGCTTATCATTTCCTTCTGCTCCGCGTTGGGTTCGACACTCTTACTTATCAAAAGGACTACGATAGATCCCCTATACTTGTGGGTCATCTAGACTCTTTTCTGGCGCCGTTTCCGGGGAGTGTAGCGCCATTGGTAGGTGGAATTTGGTAAGGAAAAATTTATATAGTGTGCTGAAATTTACTGTCACTTGTTACTATGGAAAGTAATTCTCTGAGGGGCTTGTTCAGGGTATCTTCACCCCGTCCAGTAGAGCAAAGAGTTGCTCCTCAACCTACTGAACCTATTGAAAATGAAACTCCTTTCGAATTTCCTTCGGGTATGATGGAAAGACTGCTAGCTAACCCTTTTATAGGAGATGGAACAAAGCATCCTGATGAGCACTTAATATATGTGGATGAAGTTTGTGGATTATTTAAGCTTGCAGGTATACCCGATGATGTTGCTAAGAAGAAGGTATTCCCTTTTTCTTTGAAGGGAGACGCATTGATATGGTATAGGCTATGTGATGATATGAGATCATGGGACTATAAAAGATTGAAGTTGGAATTTCATCAAAAGTATTACCCTATGCATCTTGTTCATCGTGATTGCAATTATATATATAATTTCTAGCCTCGCGAAGGAGAAAGCATCGCTCAAGCTTGGGGGAGGCTTAAATCAATGTTATATTCATGCCCCAATCATGAGCTCTCAAGAGAAATGATTATTCAAAATTTATATGCTCGGCTTTGTGAAAACAATCGCACCATGCTCGATACTTCTTGTGCTAGCTCTTTTATGATGAAGACTATTGAATTCATATGGAATTTATTGGATAGAATTAAACGCAACTCTGAAGATTGGGACCTCGATGAAGGTAAGGAGTCAGGTATGACACCTAAGTTTGATTGTGTTAAATCTTTTATGGACACCGATATTTTCCGTAAGTTTAGCACTAAATATGGACTTGACTCTGAGATAGTAGCTTCTTTCTGTGAATCTTTTGCTACTTATGTTGGTCTCCCTAAGGATAAGTGGTTTAAATATCATCCTCCCATAGAAGTAAAAGTAGCTGCACCTATTAAAGTTGAAGAAAAGACTGTCACTTCTAATGATCCTATTGTTCCTACTTCTTATATTGAGAAACCACCTTTCCCTGTTAGAATAAAGGATCATGCTAAAGCTTCAACTGTTGTTCGTAAAAGCAATATTAGAACTTATACACCTCCTGAGCAAGTTAAAGTAGAACCTAATATTGCTATTGTTAAAGATCTCTTGTTTGATAATATTGATGGGCATGTTATTCAGTTCGAAGGTGAAACTGCTAGAATTGCTAAACCTTGTGATAAAGATAAACATAGACCTGTGGTAGGCGTGCCTGTTATTTCTGTTAAAATAGGAGATCATTGTTATCATGGCTTATGTGATATGGGTGCTAGTGCTAGTGTAATACCTATTGACTTATACGAAGAAATTAAGAATAAAATTGCACCTGCTGAGTTAGAAGATATTGATGTCACAATTAAACTTGCCAATAGAGATACTATTTCACTAATTGGAATTGTTAGAGATGTTGAAGTCTTGTGTGGGAAAACTAAATATCCTGCTGATTTTCTTGTTCTTGGTTCCCCACAAGATAGCTTTTGTCCCATTATATTTGGTAGACCCTTCTTAAATACTGTCAATGCTACCATAGATTGCACTAAGAATGTTGTTACTGTTGGCTTGGATGATATGGTTCATGAGTTTAATTTCTCTAAATTTAGTAAACAACATCGTGAGGAAGAATTACCTAGTAAGGATGAAATTATTGGTCTTGCTTCTATTGTCGTACCTCCTAGTGATCCTTTAGAACATTATCTGCTAGACCATGAAAATGATATGTTCATGAATGAAAGAAGGGAAATAGATGAAGTATTCTTTAAACAGGAACTTATTCTGCAACACAATTTGCTTGTTGAAATTTTAGGGGATCCACCTCCACCCAAGGGTGATCCCGTGTTTGAGCTTAAACCTTTGCTTGATAATCTTAAATATGCTTATCTTGATGAAAAGAAGATATATCCTGTTATTATTAGTGCTAACCTTTCAGAGCATGAAGAAGAAAGATTATTGAAAACTCTGAAGAAGCATCGTGCTGCTATTGGATATACTCTTGATGATCTTAAGGGCATTAGTCCCACTCTATGTCAACATAAAATAAATTTAGAAGAAGATGCCAAACCAGTTCATGATCCTCAATGACGTCTGAATCCTAAAATGGAAGAAGTGGTAAGAAAAGAAATACTAAAGCTTCTGGAGGCAGGTATAATCTATCCCGTTGCTGATAGTGAGTGGGTAAGTCCTATCCATTGTGTCCCTAAGAAGGGAGGTATTACTGTTGTTCCTAATGATAAAGATGAATTGATTCCATAAAGAACTATCACAGGTTATAGGATGGTAATTGATTTCCGCAAATTAAATAAAGCTACTAAGAAAGATCATTACCCCTTACCTTTTATTTATCAAATGCTAGAAAGATTATGCAAACATACACACTATTGCTTTCTAGATTGTTATTCTGGTTTCTCTCAAATACCTGTGTCGGCTAGAGATCAATCAAAGACTACTTTTACATGCCCTTTTGGTACTTTTGCTTATAGACGTATGCCTTTTGGTTTATGTAATGCACCTACTACCTTTCAAAGATGCATGATGGCTATATTCTTTGACTTTTGTGAAAAGATTTGTGAGGTTTCCATGAATGATTTTTCCGTCTATGGTTCCTCTTTTGATGATTTCTTGAGCAATCTTGATCGAGTTTTGCAGAGATGTGAAGAAACTAATCTTCTTCTGAATTGGGAAAAGTGCCACTTTATTGTTAATGAAGGTATTGTCTTGGGGCACAAAGTTTCTGAAAGAGGTATTGAAGTTGATAAAGCCAAGGTTGATGCTATTGAAAAGATGCCATGTCCCAAGGACATCAAAGGTATAAGAAGTTTCCTTGGTCACGCTGGATTTTACAGGAGGTTCATTAAGGACTTCTCAAAAATTTCTTGGCCTCTGACTAACTTATTGCAAAAAGATATACCATTTGTCTTTGATGATGATTGTGTAGAAGCATTTGAAATACTTAAGAAAGCATTAGTCTCTGCACCTGTTGTTCAGCCACCTGATTGGAATTTACCCTTTGAAATTATGTGTGATGCTAGTGATTATGCTGTAGGTGCTGTTCTAGGGCAAAGAGTTGATAAGAAATTAAATGTTATTCATTATGCTAGTAAGACTCTAGACAATGCTCAAAGAAATTATGCTACTACTGAAAAAGAGCTTTTAGCAGTTGTGTTTGCTTATGATAAGTTCAGATCTTATATTGTTGATTCTAAAGTAACTATTCACACTGATCATGCTGCTATTAAATATCTTATGGAAAAGAAAGATGCTAAACCTAGACTTATTAGATGGGTTCTCTTCCTACAAGAATTTGATTTGCATATCATTGATAGAAAGGGAGCTGAGAACCCCGTTGCAGACAACTTGTCTAGGTTAGAGAATATTCTTGATGACCCACTACCTATTGATGATAGCTTTCCTGATGAACAATTAAATGTTATAAGTACTTCTCGTAGTACTCCTTGGTATGCTGATTATGCTAATTATATTGTTGCTAAGTTCATACCACCTAGCTTCACATACCAGCAAAAGAAAAAGTTCTTCTATGACTTGAGACATTACTTTTGGGATGACCCACATCTTTATAAAGAAGGAGTAGATGGTGTTATTAGACGTTGTGTACCTGAGCATGAACAGGAACAGATCCTACGCAAGTGTCACTCCGACTCTTATGGAGGACACCACGCTGGAGATAGAACTGCACATAAGGTATTGCAATCTGGTTTTTATTGGCCTACTATCTTCAAGGATTCCCGTAAGTTTGTCTTGTCTTGTGATGAATGTCAAAGAATTGGTAATATTAGTAGATGTTAAGAAATGCCTATGAATTATTCACTTGTTATTGAACTGTTTGATGTTTGGGGCTTTGATTATATGGGACCTTTTCCTGCCTCTAATGGATACACACATATTCTAGTTGCTGTTGATTACGTTACTAAGTGGGTAGAAGCTATTCCAACTAGTAGTGCTGATCATAACACTTCTATTAAAATGCTTAAGGAAGTTATTTTTCTGAGATTTGGAGTCCCTAGATATTTAATGACTGATGGTGGTTCACACTTTATTCATGGTGCTTTCTGTAAAATGCTTGCTAAATATGATGTTAATCATAGAATTGCATCTCCTTATCACCCTCAGTCTAGTGGTCAAGTAGAGTTGAGCAATAAAGAGCTCAAATTAATTTTGCAAAAGACTGTTAATAGGTCTAGAAAGAATTGGTCTAAGAAACTTGATGATGCATTATGGGCTTATAGAACTGCATACAAAAATCCTATGGGTATGTCTCCGTATAAAATGGTTTATGGAAAAGCATGTCACTTACCTCTCGAACTAGAACATAAGGCGTATTGGGCTATTAAAGAGCTCAACTATGATTTTAAACTTGCCGGTGAAAAGAGGTTATTTGATATTAGCTCACTTGATGAATGGAGAACCCAAGCATATGAAAATGCCAAGTTGTTTAAAGAAAAAGTTAAAAGATGGCATGACAAAAGGATACAAAAGCGTGAGTTTAATGTAGGTGATTATGTATTACTATAAAACTCTCGTTTAAGATTTTTTGCAGGAAAACTTCTCTCTAAATGGGAAGGCCCCTATGTTATCGAAGAGGTCTATCGTTCCGGTGCCATAAAAATCAACAACTTCGAGGGCACAAATCCGAAGGTGGTAAACGGTCAAAGAATCAAACATTATATCTTAGGTAATCCCATAAATGTTGAAACCAATATTATTGAAACCGTAACCCCGGAGGAATACATAAGGGACACTTTCCGGAACGTTTCAGACTCAGAAAAGGAATAGGTATGTGGTACGGTAATTAAACCGACTCCAAAACAATTTTAAGGCAATATTTCTCCGTTTTGGAATATTTAGAAAAATAGAAAAATAAGTAGCAGTCCGGGAAGGACATGAGGGCCCCACAAGGGTGGTGGGCGTGCCCTACCCCCCTCGGCCCGCCCCCTACCTTGTGAGCACCTCGTGTGCCTTTCGGACTCCGTTTTCTTGCACATTACGTATTTTGGTCGGTAAAAATTCATTATATATTCTCCCGAACGTTTTGACTCCCGTATCACGCAAATTTCCTCTATTTTTTTTTCGAGCTGTTGCTGCTGCAGATAAGAACAAGATGTCTTCTCAAGAGTCAATCGGGGAGAGCCGGGTATCTAATCCGGCACCAGAACCAAGGGCAAACAGCGGCGCTGACCACTTTGGGCCAGCAACGGAGGAAGAGATGGAGGCTGACTTGATGAGAGTAGATGCCATGGAGGATGAAGAAGTCACCTCTCGCCTCCGAGCTGGGTTGACGATGGGGGAACTACATAGCTCAGCTATTCCGAATTTGGTTATCCCTTCTAATGTTAGATTTCTTTGTTATGAAAATATGAGGAGGAGTGTCACTTGTTCTCCCACAGCTATGCAACACCCTTGGGTGCAAGGAGCTTTAGCTGTTACAGGAAAGCTTCGTAAGGAAATAATGGACCTCAAGCAGCAAGTCAATAAGCTCGAGGAGGAGAACTGCATCCTGAGGGGAATAATCGCCAAGAATATTACACCAACAACAAAGAAGGAGACATAATCACATGGGTATGGGCACTCCCCTTGGCAACTGCCAAGCTTGGGGGAGGTGCCCCGGTATCGTATCACAATCACAACCCCTATCTTTACCGTTTTTCTTAGTTCGATCCTATTAGTAGTATCTTGATCTAGTAGAATAAAGTTTATGGCATGATCTAGTTTTGAGTTTTGCTTTATGATCTTCCTTTGTAATCGAGTCCGTGAGCTATATATAATAAAGATTAGTGTTGAGTCAAGGGCTTGATTATTTTGCCATGATCTTGGATGCATAAAAGAAAAGAGAAAAAGAATAAAAAGAAGCAAAGAGTTCATATTGATATTATTAAGAGTTATGACTTCACATAGAAAGAGTATGATGATTAAAAGTTGTTGGGAGTTGGCAGACATAGCTTTAGTCATTGTTGCAATTAATAGGAAGTAATAAGGAAAGAGAGGTTTACACGTATAGATATATTATCATTGACATCTTTTATGATTGGGAGCACTCATTAAAATATGACATGCTAAAGAGTTGATGTTGGACAAGGAAGACAACATAATGAGTTATGTCTTTCTTATATCTGAGATAAAGTATGTTGTCATGGATCCTCTAACTTGTTGAGCTTGCCTTTCCCCCTCATGCTAGCCAAATTCTCAGCACCAAGTAGAAATACTACTTGTGCTTCCAAATACCCTTAAACCAGTTTTGCCATGAGAGTCCACCATATCTACCTATGGATTGAGTAAGATCCTTCAAGTAAGTTGTCATCGGTGCAAAGCAATAAAAATTGCTCTAAATATGTATGATTGATTGGTGTGGGAGAAATAAGCTTTATACGATCTTGTGATGTGGAAGTAATAAAAGTGACGGACTGCATAATAAAGGTTCATATCACAAGGGGCAATATAAAGTGACGTTCTTTTGCATTGAGATTTTATGCATCCAACCATAAAAGCGCATGGCAACCTCTGCTTCCCTTTGCGAAGGGCCTATCCTTTATTATCTTCTACCTTATGCAAGAGTCATGGTGATCTTCACCTTTTATTTTTCATTTTATCCTTTGGCAAGCTCAGCATGTTGGAAAGAACATGATATATATATATCTAATTGGATGTAGGGGAGCATGAACTATTATTGTTGACATTACCCTTGAGGTAAAAGGTTGTGGGGCAAAGCTATAAGCCCCTATCTTTCTCTGTGTCCGATTAAAACTCCGTAACCACAAGTATTGTGTGAGTGTTAGCAATTATGGAGGACTAAATGATAGTTGAGTATGTGGACTTGCTTTTTAGCTCTGACATAGACTCTTTCCGATGTTATGATAAATTGCAATTGCTTCAATGACTGAGATTATAGTTTGTCGGAGCCCAATAAGGTTTATGATTTATACTTTTGCATTGTGAATGGATCATCACTTGACCATAAGTAATCATATGACAAAATATATATATGTTGCTGTTATGAGAATAATCATGATGCTTTCATGTCCGTATTTCATTTTTTATCGACGCCTCTACCTCTAAACATGAGGACATATTTATTGTTATCGGCTTTTCGCTTGAGGACAAGCGAGGTCTAAGCTTGGGGGAGTTGATACATCCATTTTGCATCATGCTTTTATATCGATATTTATTGCATTATGGGATGTTATTTCACTTTATGTCACAATACTTATGGCTATTCTCTCTTATTTTACAAGGTTTACATAAGGAGGGAGAATGCCAGCAGCTGGAATTCTGGGCTGGAAAAGGAGCAAATATTAGAGACCTATTCTGCGCAACTCCAAAAGTCCTCAAACTCCATGGAACGTCCTAAAATAAATGAAGAAAAATCCTCGCCAAAGATGAAGGCCAGAGGGCCCACACCCTGCTCACAAGGGTGGGGGGCGCCCCCCCCCTAGGGCGCGCCCCCCTACCTCGTGGGCCCCCTGGTGGCTCTCCGACGTCCATCTTCTCCTATATGAAGTCTTTCGATGAGAAAAAAATAAGAAGGAACTTTTCGGGACGAGACTCCGTGGCCACGAGGTGAAACCTTGGAGGATCCAATCTAGAGCTCCGGCAGAGCTGTTCTGCCGGGGAAACTTCCCTCCGGGAGGGGAAATCATCACCATCGTCATCACCAACGCTCCTCTCATCGGGAGAGGGCAATCTCCATCAACATCTTCACCAGCACCATCTCATCTCCAAACCCTAGTTCATCTCTTGTATCTAATTCTTGTCTCCAAGTCCGGGATTGGTGCTAGTAGGTTGCTAGTAGTGTTGATTACTCCTTGTAGTTGATGCTAATTGGTTTAATTGGTGGAAGATCATATGTTCAGATCCTATATGCATATTATTACCCCTCTGATTATGAACATGAATATGCTTTGTGAGTAATTATGTTCGTTCCTGAGGACAAGGGAGAAGTCTTGCTATTAGTAGTCGTGTGAATTTGGTATTTGTTTAATATTTTGATAAGATGTATGTTGTCTAGCCTCTAGTGGTGTTATGTGAACGTCGACTACATAACACTTCACCATTATTTGGGCCTAGAGGAAGGCATTGGGAAGTAATAAGTAGATGATGGGTTGCTAGAGTGACAGAAGCTTAAACCCTAGTTTATGCATTGCTTCGTAAGGGACTGATTTGGATCCATATGTTCCATGCTATGGTTAGGTTTACCTTAATACTTTTGTTGTAGTTGCGGATGCTTGCAATAGAGGTTAATCATAAGTGGGATGCTTGTTCAAGTAAGAACAGCACCCAAGAACCGGTCCACCCACATATCAAATTATCAAAGTATCGAACGCGAATCATATGAACGTGATGAAAACTAGCTTGACGATAATCCTATGTGTCCTCGGGAGCGCTTTTCCTATTATAAGAGTTTGTTCCGGCTTGTCCTTTGCTACAAAAGGATTGGGCCACCTTGCTGCACTTTATTTACTTTTGTTACTTGTTGCTCGTTACAATTTATCCTATCACAAAACTATCTGTTACCACCTATTTCAGTACTTGCAGAGAATACCTTGCTGAAAACCGCTTATCATTTCCTTCTACTCCTCGTTGGGTTCGACACTCTTACTTATCGAAAGGACTACGATAGATCCCCTATACTTGTGGGTCATCACGGTAATCGCCAGTGATGGTGATGAGGCCCTTCGGACCCGGTAGCTTTATATTCAGGTAGGCGTAGTGGGGAACCGCCATGAACTTGGCGAGCGCGGGCCAGCCCAGCAGCGCATGATACGCGCTGGACAGATCCACCACCTCGAACCAGATCGGCTCGCGTCGAAAGTGGCTATTGTCAGCGAACAGGACGTCGAGCCAGATCCGGCCGATCGGGGAGTAGGAGAGGCCGGGAACGATGCCGTGAAAAACCGTCCGGGTCGGCTCCAGGTCCTTGGCCTCGAGGCCGAGCTTGGTCATGGTGTCGCGGTAGAGGATATTGATGCTACTGCCGCCCTCGATGAGCACCCGAGAGAACTTGCACGTGCGCCGAGGTGCGATGATGGTGGGATCGAGGATGAGGGCGTAACCACCCAGGTTCGACATGATGGCCGGGTGGTCCTCCCGAGTCCAAGTGAACGGGCGCTCCGACCAATGCATGTACTCCGTCTTGGCCGGGATGACGGTGTTCACCTCCTGCCAAAGGAGGCTCCCGCTGTGCTTGTCGTCGCCGAGGCTGGTGAAGACAACGTAGGTTGCATTCTGGGCCGGGTAGGCGTCGTCGCGCATCGCACCGCCGGCGGGGTGCGGCGGTGGAGGTGGAGGCGGCTGCCCCGTTTAGGGAGCCGGGGCCGGAGGAGATGGGACGTCGCGCCTCATGATGCGCTTGGTGATGGAGCACTGCCGAAGCATGTGCGTGGATGGCCTCGCGCCGCTGTGGTGCTTGTAGGGAGCGTCGAGCATCTCCTTGAAACTCATGGCAGGTTGCCTTGTGGTCTTGTCAGTCTGCCGGCGCTTGGCGGCCGGGTTGGCTGCGGGCGCCTGCTCGGCGGCTGCGACGAGCCGGTTGTCGTAGTGCTGAGCGGCTGATCGGCCTTGCGCTTGTTGTTCTACTGGTTTTGCTGCTGTCGGCTTCCTTCGCCGGCCGGCTTCGGAGGGGGAACCAGCTTTGCTTTGCCGGCTTCATCCAGCGCCACCTGGATCTTTATGGCGGAGTCGGCGTTGGCGTACTTGTCCACCGTCACCATGAGCGCGGCCCATGCTGGCCTGCTCGGAGCGCAAGAGCTTGTGCTTGAGGAGGGTGTTGTCCCGGCACCCGTTGACGAAGTATTGGATTGCTTGGACTTCGTGGACGCCCTCACAGCTATTCCGGAGCTCGGTCCAGCATGCGAAGTACTCGCGGCCGGTCTCTGCCGGTCCCTGCATGCACATGGCGAGCTGACTGGGGCGGCCGGGTCGCTTGTATGTGCCGGTGAAGTTGTGCATGAAGGCTTGCTCGAAATCAACCCACGCGTTGATGCTGCCCTCCGGCAGACTGTTCAACCAGGTGCGGGCCGATCCCTGGAGCATGAGAGGCGCGTAGCGCACGGCGCGGCGGCGGTTGCCGTCGGCGATGCCGATGGCGGTGGTGTAGTCGGTGAGCCAGTCCTCTGGCTTCACGGTGCCATTGTACTTGGGGGTGTCGCGGGGGAGCGTGAACCCTTTGGTAAAGGGCTCACCTCGGATGCGCGGTCCAAGAACACTAGCCCGACGGGGCCGGTTTCCTCTAGTTCTTGGGAGAGGGCGAGTCGGTCGAGGCGGTGGCAGGCATCGGTGTCGTCAATGGCACGCGGGCCCAGCCGGTCAGTCACCACGCCGCGAGGGGCCGAGGTTCCTCCCATCGGACGTCGGCTGGGTTGGAGCAGAGGGTCGAGTCGGCGTCGGGCCTCCAAAGCCGGCACGTCGCCCAAGCCGCCGGTAGTCGTCAGGGCGGGGTTGCACCGGATCCGGGTGCGGCCGGAGTGCGCCTCGCCGGGTGGAGAGGATGTCGTTTGCTGGAAATCAACGGGTCCAGCGAAACGGGCGGAACCAGATCCGGCCGGCTTGGCGAGTTGGTTGAGGTGGTCCTGCTGCGCGTTGGCCACAGCGAGGAGGTCGTTCACCCTCTTGAGGCGGTCCTGCAGCTCTTCGCCCGCGAGCTGGTCCCGGCCGACCACGGCCGCCTGGGCAGCATGCATGTTCTTCACGGGAGTCTCGTAGACGGGAGGGACGGCGCCAAAGGGGCGCCCGATCGCGCCGCCCTGAGCCCGCACGTCAGCGACCCAGCTTGGCTCAGGCGCGTCTGGCGTGAAGCCGTAGGCGGCGTTGCGCTCCAGCTGAGCGGAGTCGAGGAGGCGCTGCATGGCAGCGAGCATCTCGGTGAGGTCCAGCAGGCGCTTGCGGTCCTCGTCAAGGCGTGTCCGGGCCTCGGTGATGTTGGTACCGATGGGGACGCGAAGGCTCTGCATCGTAGCCCGCAGGGGGTTGGGCGGGCTGGCCCGCCCTGCTGCAGTCCTGGCTTCAGCGGCCTTCCTCGCCGCGCTAGACGAGGAAGCGGCGCCGTGATACGTCTCCGTCATATCTATAATTTTTTATTCTTCCATGCCAATATTCTACAACTTCCATATACTTTTGGCAACTTTTTATACTATTTTTGGGACTAACATATTGATTCAGTGCCCAGTGCCTATTCCAGTTTGTTGCATGTTTTTTGTTTCGCAGTAAATCCATATAAAACGGAGTCCAAATGGGATAAAAATTGACAGAGATTTTTTTGTAATATATGTGATTTTTGGGAAGAAAAACCAACGCGAGACAGTGCCCGAGGTGGCCACGAGGCAAGGGGCACGCCCCAGGGGGTCAAGCGTGTCCTGGGCCCTCGTGGCCACCCCGTAAAGCGGTTGGTTCCCTTTTTCGCCGCAAGAAAGCCAATATCCGGATAAAAAATTTGTCCAAAATTCAGCCCAATCTGAGTTACGGATCTCCGGGAATTTAAGAAACGATGAAAGGGCAGAATCAGGAACACAGAAACAGAGAGAGACAGATTCAATCTCAGAGGGGCTCTCGCCCCTCCCATGCCATGGAGACCAAGGACCAGAGGGGAAACCCTTCTCCCATCTACGGAGAAGGTCAAGGAAGAAGAAGAAGGGGGCTCTCTCCCCCTCTCTTCCTATGGCGCCGGAACGCGGCCGGGGCCATCATCATCACCGCAATCTACACCAACAACTTCACTACCCTCATCACCAACTCTTCCCCCCTCTATGCAGCGGTGTAACCCCTCTTTTATCTGCTGTAATCTCTACTTAAACATGGTGCTCAACGCTATATATTATTTCCCAATGATGTATGGCTATCCTATGATGTTTGAGTAGATCTGTTTTGTCCTATGGGTTAATTTATGATCGTGATTGGTTTGAGTTGCATGTTTTATTATTGGTGCTGTCCTATGGTGCTCCCCGTGTCGCGCAAGCGTGAGGGATCCCCGCTGTAGGGTTTGCAATATGTTCATGATTTGCTTATGGTGGGTGGCATGAGTGATAGAAACACAGACCTGAGTAAGTAGGTTGTTTGCGTATGGGAATAAAGAGGACTTGATGCCTTATAATGCTATGGTTGGGTTTTACCTTAATGATCTTTAGTAGTTGTGGATGCTTGCTAGAGTTCCAATCATAAGTGCATATGATCCAAGAAGAGAAAGTATGTTAGCTTATGCCTCTCCCTCAAATAAAATTGCAATAATGATTACCGGTCTAGTTATCGATTGCCCAGGGACAAATAACTTTCTTGTGTGACAACAAGCTCTCTACTAAAACTAACTTAGTTGTGTCTTCATCTAAACAGCCCCTACTTTTTATTTACACGCTCTTTATTATCTTGCAAACCTATCCGACAACACCTACAAAGTATTTCTAGTTTCATACTTATTCTAGGTAAAGCAAAAGTCAAGCGTGCGTAGAGTTGTATCGGTGGTCGATAGAACTTGACGGAATATTTCTTCTACCTTTAGCTCCTCGTTGGGTTCGACACTCTTACTTATCGAAAGAGGCTACAATTGATCCCCTATACTTGTCGGTTATCAAGACCTTTTTCTGCCGCCATTGCCGGGGAGTTATAGCATGGGATGAATATTCTCGTGTGTGCTTGTTTGCTTTATCACTAAGTAATTTTTATTTTGTGCTCTTGTTTTCCACCTTTAGTTATGGGTAGGAAACGCAAAATACCAAAAAAAATTAGTTGTACCTATTAGACTCAAAATCTATCACACTCCTGATGCTTTTTACTTGGATCATCTTCGATCCCTTTTTGCTCATGCTGAAACCCCAACTAGCTTAGTTGAGGGCAAATCTTTAGATGAGCATGCTTGTTATGTGCGACACCACTTATCTCAAAAAGGGAAACTTTTACTGGATCAAATTCATCGTTTGCAATGCTATGCTTGGAATTTATGTGAAATATATGATTTTACTTGTTGTCCTGAAGACCCTAAGAAACACCTTCCCTACCAATGTGAGTTTAGTTATCTTCGTATGCTAAGGGTGTTTATAATTACTATGATGTTCAACAAATTGAAGAATTTGTTGCTTTTAAGGGTTCTTATGAAATTTCTTCATTGATTGGAAAGTATCATGCTACTCTTCAAAAATCTGAAATTTTTTGCCATACTTAAATATTGTTATGATAATTATGCTTCTAATGCCTATTTTAAACCATATATTGAGGACTCCTCCGCTGTCCAAGAAGAGACTAATATTTTGCAGGAGTCTATGGAAGAAAGAATTGATGAAACTATGGGCTCATTGGATGAAAAAGATGATGAGGAGAGAGAAGAACAAAAGGAGGAAGAGCGGATTAGCTACCTGTGCCCACCTTCTAATGAGAAGTAACTATTCAACTCATACATTATTTAGTGTCCCTTTGTTCTACCGAAGGATGATTATTATGATCCCGTTGATTCTCTTGAAATATCCTTTTTTTGATGATGCTTGTTATGCTTGTGGCCAAGATGCCAATATGAAAATTATGCTTATGGAGATGAACTTGCTATAGTTCCTTATGTTAAACATGAAATTGTTGCTATTGCACCCACTCATGATAGTCCTATTATCTTTTTGAATTATCCCAACTAAACTATATCGAAGAAGTTTGCACTTATTAAGGATTATATTGATGGATTGCGTTTTACTACTACACATGATGATTTTGATAGATATAATATGCATGTGCTTGCTGCTCCTACTTGCAATTATTATGAGAGAGGAACTACATCTCCGCCTCTCCATGTTTCCAATATGATAAAATTGCAAGAAACTGTTTATACTATGCATTGGCCTTTACTATGTGTGCATGAATTGTTCTTTATGACATGCCGATGCATAGGAAGAGAGTTAGATTCGTAATTACATGATATATGTTTCTTTGTGCTCACTACTAAATCACAAATCATTGTTAATTAAATTTGGCTTTGATATACCTTGGGATCCGGGTGTATTCATTACTTGAGCACCTTATGCCTAGCTTAGTGGCTTTAAAGAAAGCGCTGCCAGGGAGACAACCCGGAAGTTTTAGAGAGTCATTTATTTCTGTTGAGTGCTTTTATATAATTTAAAAACAAAAAATAAATAAAGAGGGGAACCCAAAACTTTTCAAAAAGGAAAGTGAAAGTGAGAGACACAAGCATTGTTGAAGTGGGGGAGCTCCTTGAACTTTGTTCATGCTCATGGAAACTTTGTGAATCTTGATTACGGAAACTTCTCAACAAAAATAATTATCCCCTTGTAAAATTCTATTGTATTATAAAAATAATGTGCCAAGATTTGCCTTTAGGATGTTTACATTGCTTGTTGGTTTGTGCGGTGCAGAACAGAAACTTTGGCTGTAGTGCGCGATTTTACATTTTTTTACTGGAACATCAAACGGTACTGAAACTTTTTGCACTGTCTTTCTATACAAATTTTTTATTTTTCATATTTTGTTTCATAATTGTTGGAGTACAGGAAGTATGGTTAATGTTCATATTACTACAGACTGTCCTGTTTAAGACAGATTTCTGTTTTTGATGCGTAGTTTGCTTATTTTGATGAAACTATCAATTTCTATCAGTGGATTAAGCCATGGAAAAGTTATATTATAGTAGATACAATGCAAAAGAAAAATGTGAATTGGTTTGAAACATTACTTAGAGTAGTGATTTTCTTTATTGTACTAACGGATCTTATCGAACTTTTTGTTAAGTTTTGTGTGATTGAAGTTTTCAAGTTTTGGGAGAGATCACAATGGATGAAGGAATAAGGAGTGGAAAGAGCCTAAGCTTGGGGATGCCCAAGTAACCCCGAGGAAATATTCAAGGACTCCCAAGCAACCAAGATTGGGGATGCCCCGGAAGGCATCCCCTCTTTCTTCTAGCGATCATCGGTAATTTTACTTGGAGCTATATTTTTATTCGTCACATGATATGCGTAAATCTTGGAGCGTCTTTTGCATTTAGTTTTCACTTTTCTTTGATGCACCATGCTGGTATGAGATAGTCCTTGGTTGGTTTATATAATGCTCATTGCACTTCACTTATATCTTTTGAGTATGGCTTTATAGAATGCTTCATGTGCTTCACTTATATCTTTTGAAGTTTGGATTGCCTATTTCTCTTCACATAGAAAACCGCCATTTGTAGAATGCTCTTTTGATTCACTTATATTTGTTAGAGCATGGGCATATCTTTTGTAGAAAGGATTAAACTCTCTTGCTTCACTTATATCTATTTAGGAAGATGACAGGAACAGGTCATTCACATGGTTAGTCATAAAATCCTACATAAAACTTGTAGATCACTGAATATGATATGTTTGATTCCTTGCAATAGTTTTGCGATATACAGATGGTAATATTAGAGTCATGCTAGTGGGTAGTTGTGGATTTTAGAAATACTTGTGTTGAAGTTTCTTATTCCCGTAGCATGCATGTATGGTGAACCGTTATGTAACGAAGTTGGAGCATGAGGTATTTATTGATTATCTTCCTTATGAGTGGCGGTCAGGGATGAGCGATGGTCTTTTCCTACCAATCTATCCCCCTAGGAGCATGTGCATAGTACTTTGCTTCGATGGCTAATAGATTTTTGCAATAAGTATGTGAGTTCTTTCTCACTAATGTTGAGTACATGGATTATACGCACTCTCACCCTTCCATCATTGCTAGCCACTTCGATAACGTGCATTGCCCTTTCTCACCTCAAGAGTTGGTGCAAACTTCCCCGGTGCATCCAAACCCCGTGATACGATACACTCTATCACACATAAACCTCCTTATATCTTCCTCAAAACAGCCACCATACCTACCTATTATGGCATTTCCATAGCCATTCCGAGATATATTGCCATGCAACTTCCATCATCATCATATACATGACTTGAGAATTTATTGTCATATTGCTTTGCATGATCGTAAGATAGCTAGCATGATGTTTACATGGCTTGTCCGTTTTTTATGTCATTGCTACTCTAGATCATTGCACATCCCGGTACACCGCCGGAGGCACTCATATAGAGTCATATTTTGTTCTAGTATCAAGTTGTAATATTGAGTTGTAAGTAAATAAAAGTGTGATGATCATCATTATTAGAACATTGTCCCATCTGAGGTTATCAAAATAAAAGTGGCCAAAGAAGCCCCCCCCCCCCACAAAAGAGAGAGAGGCCAAAGAAGCCTACAAAAAATAAAAAAATAGAAAAAAATTAAAAAATGAGAGGAAAGAGAGAAGGGACAATGTTACTATCCTTTTACCACACTTGTGCTTCAGAGTAGCACCATGTTCTTTATATAGAGAGTCTCTTGAGTTATCACTTCCATATACTAGTGGGAATTTTCATTATAGAACTTGGCTTATATACTCCGATGATGGGCTTCCTCAAATGCCCGAGGTCTTCATGAGCAAGCAAGTTGGATGCACACCCACTTAGTTTCCAGTTTGAGCTTTCATACACTTATAGCTCGTAGTGCATCTGTTGCATGGCAATCCCTACTCCTCACATTGACATCAATTGATGGGCATCTCCATAGCCCGTTGATTAGCCGCGTCGATCTAAGACTTTCTCCTTTTTGTATTCTCCACACAACCTCCATCATCATATTCTATTCCACCTATAGTGTTATGTCCATGGCTCATGCTCATGTATTGCGTGAAAGTTGAAAAGGTTTGAGAACATCAAAAGTATGAAACAATTGCTTGGCTTGTCATAGGGGTTGTGCATGATTTGAATATTTTGTGCGGTGAAGATGGAGCATAGCCAGACCATATATTTTGTAGGGATAGCTTTCTTTGGCCCTGTTATTTTGAAAAGACATGATTGCTTTATTAGTATGCTTGAAGTATTATTGTCTTAATGTCAAATGATAGACTATTGCTTTGAATCACTCGTGTCTTAATATTCATGCCATGATTAGATTACATGATCAAGATTATGCTAGGTAGCATTCCACAAAAAAAAATTATCTTTTTATCATTTACATACTCGAGGATGAGCAGGATTAAGCTTGGGGATGCTGATACGTCTCCGTCGTATCTATAATTTTTGATTGTTCCATGCCAATATTCTACAACTTCCATATACTTTTGCCAACTTTTTATACTATTTTTGGGACTAACATATTGATTCAGTGCCCAGTGCCAGTTCCTGTTTGTTGCATGTTTTTTGTTTCACAGTAAATCCATATCAAACGGAGTCCAAATGGGATAAAAACTGACGAAGATTTTTTTGGAATATATGCGATTTTTGGGAAGAAAAATCAACACGAGACGATGCCTGAGGGGGCCACGAGGCAGGGGGCGCGCCCCAAGGGGTCAGGCGCACCCTGGGCCCTCCTAGCCACCCCATAAGGCGGCTGGTGCCCTTATTTCGCCGCAAGAAAGCCAATATCCATATAAAAATCGTGTCCAAATTCAGCCCAATCTGAGTTACGGATCTCCGGGAATTTAAGAAACGATGAAAGGGCAGAATCAGGAACACAGAAACAGAGAGAGACAGATTCAATCTCAGAGGGGCTCTCGCCCCTCCCATGCCATGGAGACCAAGGACCAGAGGGGAAACCCTTCTCCCATCTACGGAGAAGGTCAAGGAAGAAGAAGAAGGGGGCTCTCTCCCCCTCTCTTCCTATGGCGCCGGAACGCGGCCGGGGCCATCATCATCACCGCAATCTACACCAACAACTTCATCGCCATCATCACCAACTCTTGCCCCCTCTATGCAGCGGTGTAACCCCTCTTTTACCCGCTGTAATCTCTACTTAAACATGGTTCTGAACGCTATTTATTATTTCCCAATGATGTATGGCTATCCTATGATGTTTGATTAGATCCGTTTTGTCCTATGGGTTAATTGATGATCGTGATTGGTTTGAGTTACATGTTTTATTATTGGTGTTGTCCTATGGTGCTCTATGTGTCACGCAAGCGTGGGGGATCCCCGCTGTAGGTTTGCAATATGTTCATGATTTGCTTATGGTGGGTGGCGTGAGTGATAGAAACATAGACCCGAGTAAGTAGGTTGTTTGCATATGGGAATAAAGAGGACTTGATGACTTATAATGCTATGGTTGGGTTTTACCTTAATGATCTTTAGTAGTTGCAGATGCTTGCTAGAGTTCCAATCATAAGTGCATATGATCCAAGAAGAGAAAGTATGTTATCTTATGCCTCTCCCTCAAATAAAATTGCAATAATGATTACCGGTCTAGTTATCGATTGCCTAGGGACAAATAACTTTCTTGTGTGACAACAAGATCTCTACTAAAACTAACTTAGTTGTGTCTTCATCTAAACAGCCCCTACTTTTTATTTATGCGCTCTTTATTATCTTGCAAACCTATCCGACAACACCTACAAAGTACTTCTAGTTTCATACTTGTTCTAGGTAAAGCGAACGTCAAGCATGCGTAGAGTTGTATCGGTGGTCGATAGAACTTGAGGGAATATTTGTTCTACCTTTAGCTCCTCGTTGGGTTCGACACTCTTACTTATCGAAAGAGGCTACAATTGATCCCCTATACTTGTGGGTTATCACGCCGGTGTTGGTGACGAAAACCTCCACGCAGAGGTCCATCGCCCCGGCGGGAGTGCCGCCGCCGAGGGAAAGGGGGGAGTCGGAAAAGTCAAGTACCTCGCTGGGGTACTCGTCGGCCGCAAGCGCGTCAAAGATACGCAGAGCGGTGAAGGAGGTGGCTAGTGCGTCGATGACGTCGTCCGCCAGCGTGACGGGCTCGTCGGAGTCGGAGTAGAGCCCCATCTGAAGCATGTTCCCGGCCAGGACCTCGAGCCGCCCCACGGTGGGCGCCAACTGTCGTGGTGGGCGCACGACAGATGCCATGGGATGGTTAAAGAGAGGAGGAGGCTCGAGGGCACTGGTGGGCTCCAGAGGCGAGGTCCGCATGAGCGAGCGTGGGACGCAGGACATACCCAGGTTCGGGGCTCTCCGGAGAGATAACACCCCTAGTCATGCCGAGTGTGGTTTATACGTAATAGTACGAGGTTGCTCCTAGAGTTGTATGGAGGAAGAAGGAAGGCTGGCCAAGGCTTAGGCAGTTCCCTCTCCTCGGGTGTTGCTATCTAGGTGTGTGTGTAAGCGGGGGGAGATGATCTTGCTTCCAACGATGATCGTGTCGATACTACTGCTGCCCGTATGCATGAGGGCTCCTGGGAGGTTTTATAGGTCAATCCCCAGGGGTACAATGGTAATGTTACATGGTTGTAGGGTCGGGTCGTCAATGTCTGGGAACCCGGGGCTAGGACGCGCCGAGTTCCCCGGGTGCGGGACCCGTCGGGTACGGGGGCACTGTTGGATGTCTTGTCGATCGTCAGGGAGTGGCCGGGTCGAGTCGGCTACAGTGGTGCTCCGTCAGGTCACTGCTTGCTGGCGTCATGGGTGAAGACGGGTGCACTGTTGCCACGCCGGCCCTGGTTAGCGGGTAGGTGGGGGGCATTGTTGCCTCGTCCAGCTGACCAAAATCATGGGCGGGGCACTATGGCTTTGGTCATCAGTTGGTGGTGACTCGTCCCATCGTACGGCTGGGATGGGAGTCCGCTGACCCTTGGCCGAGTTGGAGAACATTCCAAGGGGGAGTTGGCTTGTTGGAGAAGTCTTGGTGTGCCGGGCTCGGCTGTCTTGAGCTGGCTTGTTGGAGAACTCTTGGTGATTAGGCCGGGTTGAGGGACCCGGCCAAGCGCGAGCCGTCTTGAGGGGCGATGCCGGCCCCATTGTTTTTGAAAAGGATCCGGGTTCCGTTGCCTGCCCGGGGTTCATCCTCCCCGACAGGGGAGATCTACACTCAAGCCAAGACATACCAAGTACCAGTCACAAACTCTTATTCCTCGCATTACATTATTTGCCATTTTCTTCTCGTTTTCCTCTCCCCCACTTCACCCTTGCCGTTTTATTCGCCTCTTTTGCATTCACCCTTTTTCCGTTCGCCTTCTTTCGCTTGCCTCTTGTGTGTCCGTGTGTTAGATTTTCCCTCATGGCTAGTTCTCCTATCATTGTTAAAACTCCCGATAATGAAGTTCTTAATTTTAAACAAACAGAGGGAGAAAATCTAAAAGATGATTGGTATAGAATTTGCAATGCTCAGAATAGATCCACTAGGAAGCACTCTACTTCTGTTCTTCTTTGCAATTTTTATGTAGGCATCACTCCTTAGAACAGATATATTCTTGATACCATTACCAGAGGGAATTTCTTGGGTAGCCATACTTTTGATTCTTATAATACTATGATAGATTTGTTTGGCCCACCACCTCTTTTGGTTAATGGAACTACTTTAACTTTGGAACATGTGATGCAAATGCTTGAAATTATTGAAAACAAAGTTACCACTGTAGAGTTGATCGAGAATTTGGATAAAAACATCCACAACCAAATTACCCAATATGGATCTAAGGTGGGAGTTACTCTGAAAAATTTGAGAGAAAAAACCCTTAGTTAATGACAAGATAGATCAAGATTCCACTAGAATTGATAAACTTGAGGATATTATTACCAACTTAGGGTCTGTTGACACCAGATTTTGGTATGATCGAAAATATAATTAAGAAGGCCTTAAATGGAAAAGTGTTCAAAGTGAGGAAGTTACGTATCATAAAAAGGAGAAACTTTGATATTTGTGTCATAGCCATCCGGTCTCATCTCTAAGGCCGAAGTTGTGTTCGAAGTACTGAGATTATGTATCTAGAACACTATTCGGCTGATTACACTCTCAAGATGGCCTCGGATGAAGGAGCACTCTAAAGGAATTGTCTTCGTATTGTCGAGGCGATCGATTTTCATATATAAATCATCTCAATCCGAATTCGTATGCAAAAGTTACAGTCAATATGGTGCGGACCGGCTAGGGATCAATATATTACGCTGGACATCGGACACATGCCGATGGATGTCTGATACAATGCGTGAGCAATTAGCCATTGAAGACGATCTCAGATCTAAAAGTGTTCAACATGAAAGTTGTTCGTCTCATCAAAACGTTCAAGATTGCTTTTGGGCTTGTTTCCATCCGAGGTCGTTTACCACCTCAAAAATTACCCGCAAGGTGCAACCAGTTTAAACCGAACAGTTTTGGAAAGTTCGGACAAAACCAATCCGAATTTGACTAGGGTTTTGGACGTGAATCCAAGACTTTTCCTTGCACGGGAAGTCTAGCTGCCTCTTATATACCAAAGGGGTGACGGCCGATTGAACAACACACAATCGATCTATCAATATACCATCTTTTTACCTTTACCTTTATCTCTCTCCCTTGTTCTTCTTCTTCCTTGTTCTTCGTTCGTTCTTCGTTTGCAGGGCGGCGAACCTCGAAGCCCTAGGGGTGATCAGGTCGACCTAGGGCAGCCCATAGCCGCCGCAAGCCCTGACGGGGTCCCTCCCGGGCGTGTGGGGTTTCGGGTCCTCACCCTCGGTGTTGTTTGCGTACCACGCTTCCGGACGGGTCTCCTTCGATGTGAGCTGCGTTGCATCACCCTCGGTGTTGGAGGTACACGGTGACGTGTTCGTGTGCAAACACACTTTTTGGCGACCACGCTAGGGAGAAGCTTTGAACGGTCTCCGGCCCGTTCTTGCTATGAAGAGATCGTCATCAAGTTGCTGCAATCTACAAAGGTAATATGAATACCCAATTCCCCTTTGTAGATGCAAATAATCTATATGTTGTTGCTGGATCACCTAATGAGCATAATGTATCGGCTAGCCCTAGTTTTTTCAATCATGCATCTAATTATGCGCAAGGGCCGATGCAAAGCAATCTTCATGCTTCAAATTCTTATGATTTTAGCAATGTACGACATATGTATCCAAACTCTCATGCAGCGGCAACTCCACAAATCCATATGCGGATGAACAACATGATGGGTTTGGTTAATCAATTTGAAACACCTCATATTAAAATTTCCAATAGCGTACAAGAAAGTGTTTCACCTTTTTATTCATCGGCAACTAATTTGCAATATTTTAATCCAACCTTGCCGATGGATGGGAGAATTGGCCATGCTACTACTAGCTATTCGGCCAGTTACTCTCAACCATCATATGCTACACCTCATGTTAGTAATTTGTCAGCACCGTATGCAACTGTAGATGTTCATAATTCAGCCCCACATCTTCATGGTCGTAGCCGAATAAGTGAAAATTTTACAGGAACACATGTGCTATCATCAAATACTGTAGCATATAATGCATATTCCACGCAATTCAAGAATTTCGGCAACAGTCACGAATCATTACCGAAAGAATCTGAAAGTATTGCGG
This sequence comes from Triticum urartu, assembly GCF_056163025.1. Taxonomy (NCBI): domain Eukaryota; kingdom Viridiplantae; phylum Streptophyta; class Magnoliopsida; order Poales; family Poaceae; genus Triticum; species Triticum urartu. The sequence continues at coordinate 100,197,198 of NC_141877.1, forward strand.
AGCAATCCCTTCCAGAAACGGTTGTGGCTGCATTAAAAAAGAGCTTGGCACAAAGCAAGAGAATTAGTGCTCTTTGCCTTGAACAATATGAAAAGGGGTTGTTTCCTGATTATGCTGCAATAAAGGCTAGAGTTTTGCAGGAAGATGGAACTTCATCAATTGATAGTATTGTTAAGAGAGCATATGGTTATACGGCAGTGCATACACCTCCAGCTAGTACCGCAGCATATTATACACCCCCTACACAATTGCAAAATTTTGGCAACACTAACACTTCATTGTTGAAAGACCCTAAAAGCATTGGGGGGCAAACTGATCTAGAGCGGGCTGAAATTGAGAAGGGGGTTAAAGCTTTGCGCGATAGGGTGCAAGTACTTCGCCAAGAGAGAATTGATAGGGAATTATCTCAAAGAAAAGAAGCCTTGCCAATTGATATAACCGGCAAAAAGAATGATGATTCGGAAACTAAAAGTGCTTCGGTTGAAAAAGCCGAATCAAGTAGTATATATTCCGAATCCATGAAATCCAAAGAGGCAAGTATTATTGAGAAAGGGCATGACAAGCATAGCAAGACAACCATGTTTGATTTTTCTAAAGTTAATGGAACCTACTTCCTGCCCTATGAGTTTCGTGCCATAGAAATTGACAAGCTTCAAGGACAAGAGCAAGTAGCCGAACAAAGTTCGGTTGACGAAGATCTTCAAATTTATGATGCACGAAATCAAGAAGAAAATTGTGACATGGTGTTGGGAAGTCATCCAGAAGCAAAGCACAATATTATTCATCATATGCAATCATCATGCTCTCCCAACATATTTGAAGAGGTATGTCTAGCAAGTAATTTACCTATTTTCATATTTGGTCACAACTTTATTGTTGATGCATCTATTAGAAAAATTCTAATAAGTAATTTTCAAAGACCAATGAAGAAGGGCAATTTACTTGTTAGCAATAAAATTGTTACTAAGCATATCGGTCAATATATTATACCATTTAAAGAGACCGATATTGCAGCCAAAGCTTTTCCCATTGCTTTATTTAAAGTTCATATCTAATTGGGTAGCTTTGCTTATTTCTTACTTGGCTTACACTTGGTCTCAATTGAGACATGTATGTTCTAACTATTTTCGTTTTAGAAATTTAAAGCCAAGGTTAAATCCTCTGAGCAAACCGATGCCATTATAGTTTCTTATCCAAAGACATCAGAGATAGAGTGCAAAACACAATGCATAGCCGAATGGGGTGATGCAAAATCTGAACCATTCGTTTGCTTAACTCCAAAGACGTTCTCATAACAAGATCGGATAGAGAATAAAAATTTTACCTTCAATTCAAGCATGTGTGATAAAATATTTAATTTGTTGTTGAGAAATAATTATATTAGAATTTTTGATCACCATGTTGAGCCATCTGTCCAGGGACGAATGTATTGTAAGTTGCATGATTCGTCCAAGCATAATTTTGAGGATTGCAACATGTTTCGTCAAATAGTTAAATCGGCCATTGATAAAGGACGATTGAAATTTGTTGAGACACCAAGAGATCACCAGTCTATTCCGATTGGTCCCGATGGCAGAAAGTTTTTGCATCGGCTACTTCAAGCCGATCCATTTAAAGAGAAGGTAAAAACTGCAGGTGATGGGATTAAGCTTTCAAGTAAAGAAGTTGTTGAAGAGCATAATGGACATAATCTTGAGGGCGAAAATTCCATCGAAGCTACAATGGAGACGCCAAGGACTGGGGGGAAGCAAGCAAATTCAGAGATTGGTGCAAGCACAACCAAAGGAAACAAAGGCCGCAATAAGCACAAGTGCAAGAAATCCAAGGTCACTTTTGCACAATTATTAGATAAATATCAAAATAAGAGTGAAGAGAAAAGTGCTTTTCAGCCAACTAATGCAAAAGCATCAAGATCACCCCCAAGGCACAAATATGAGGATCGGTATTGGAAAAGTGAAAATTTTCATGCAACATATTCATATCCTTATTTTGGGCCGCCAATGCCAATGTCCTGGATTTCTCCCTATGCTCGTGTAGATTCATATCCATCATGGGACAGGTATGATACAAGGGCACATTCTCCATCTTATTTTAGACCATCTCATCAATATTATGCAGCTCCGAGAAGATCAACATTTGAACAATCACATGTTAAAGACCGTTTCAATCATAAGGAATCGGTTCAGAGCTCAAAGAAGAAGAAAGAGGTGGGCAAGCAAGTTTACCGTGTTAAAAGAGATGGTCGTAAGAGTGCAACTTCAGATTTGATCTCAAATGAAAAAGAGCCAATTAAAGTGTTGACATTGGCTACTAAAGGCAATGAGACGAAGCAACCAATTATTGAGAGTCAAAGTGCCAAATCTGAAGAAAAGAAGTTGAGAGTGCACAAGGTCGAAATAGAATCAAAACCGAGATGCCTGCTCGGCTTATCGTATTGGCAAAAGAAGAAATTACAAAAACTTAGTACAAAAGAACTTAAAGAAAGGAACATGGCATGGGTTCCCAAAGGAAGTGCTCAAAATAAGAATTATGTGCAAGCTTCCATTACAAGAAGTGCGGCAAAGGTGAAGAGGGAAAAGAGTGAAAACTATGAAAGACCAATCCGAAGGTTTCAACATCTTCGGTCCACACATTATCCATATTATTCAACTATGTCGTTGATGCATATGCCATGGAATTCTTCATCAGGTATGATTGGTTACCCTCAATGGGCTTATTTTAATCCATGCATGCAATATAATTTTTTACATCATGAAAGGGTATTACCAAATCATCATATGTTCAATTAGCTTCACTTTGTTGCCAATCTAAATGGCCGATATATACCTATCGTCCTAAGCAAGGACAAATGGCCGATGAAGTGTTGACATCGCGCTTAGAATAAACTTCGTGCAAGCTATTTTTCGGCACACAAGTTTTGCCGAAAAACAGGGGGCATGTGTTGACACCAGATTTTGGCATGATCGAAAATATAATTAAGAAGGCCTTAAATGGAAAAGTGCTCAAAGTGAGGAAGTTCCGTATCGTCAAAAGGAGAAACTTTGATATTTGTGTCATAGCCATCCGGTCTCATCTCTAAGGCTGAAGTTGTGTTCGAAGTACTGAGATTTTGTATCTAGAACACTATTCGTCTGATTACACCCTCAAGATTGCCTCGGATAAAGGAGCACTCTAAAGGAATTTTCTTCGTATCGTTGAGGCGATCGATTTTCATATATAAATCATCAAAATCCGAGTTCGTATGCAAAAGTTACAGTCAATATGGTGCGGACCAGCTAGGGATCAATATATTACGCTGGACATCAGACACATGTCAATGGATGTCTGATACAATGCGTGAGCAATTAGCCATTGAAGACGATCTCAGATCTAAAAGTGTTCAACATGAAAGTTGTTCGTCTCGTCGAAACGTTCAAGATTGCTTTGGGGCTTGTTTCCATCTGAGGTCGTTTGCCACCTCAAAAATTACCCGCAAGGTGCAGCCAGTTTAAACCGAACAATTTTGGAAAGTTCGGACAAAACCAATCCGAATTTGACTAGGGTTTTGGACGTGAATCGAAGCCTTTTCCTTACACAGGAAGTCCAGCCGCCTCTTATATACCTAAGGGGTGACGGCCAATTAAACAACACACAATCGATCTATCAATATATCATCTTTTTACATTTATCTTTATCTCTCTCCTTTGTTCTTCTTCTTCCTCGTTCTTCGTTCGTTCTTCGTTTGCAGGGCGGCGAACCTCGAGGCTCTAGGGGCGATCAGGTCCACCTAGGGCAGCCCATAGCCGCCGCAAGCCCTGACGGGGTCCCTTCCGGGTGTGTGGGGTTTCGGGTCCTCAAAAGCACCCGCCGGATTGTTTGCGTACCGCGCTTCCAGACGGGTCTCCTTCAACGTGAGCTGCGGTGCATCACCCTCGGCGTTGGAGGTACACGGTGACGTGTTCGTGTGCGAACAGGGTCTGCCTTTTCTGCCGTGAGAAACACTTCAAACCCACCTCCTACCAAAGTTGCTATGTTTATGTATGTTCCTAAGAATAAGGGTGAATCTTCTAGTAAGGAGAACGCGGATCTCAAATCAATAAGTGTTCACCCCGATTTTTTTGCTATCATTAAGGAACCTTTTTCTACAAATGATTATCTTGCTTTCTTGCATAGGAGTTTGATCATCAATAAAAAGAAAGAAACTCCTAAGGGTTATAAGTGTTCAATTGAAGAATCGCATACCAAAGATGGCAATACCTAGATCTATCCTTGTCTTTATGCCTAGCTAGCGGCGTTAAATGGTAGCGATTGCTAGGAGGCAACCCAATTTTATTTTTGTTCCTTGCTTTTTGTTCCTGTTTAGTAATAAAAAATCATCTATCCTTTGTTATGCTTGTATTTTTATGTTTTAGTTAGTGTTTGTGCCAAGTAAAGCCTTTAGGATCTTCTTGAGTGATTGTTATTTGATCTTGCTGAAAAAAACAGAAAGTATGCGCTTACCAGAATAATTTTCATTTTTTACTAGAGAGCGATAAAATAATTATTCCAACTGCATTAGATCAATATAAAAATTATTTAGGGTGTCCTAATTTATTAGAATTTTTGGAGTTACAAAAGTATTCAAAACCTATAGATTTCTACAGATTGTTCTGTTTTTGACAGATTCGGTTTTTCGTGTGTTGTTTGCTTATTTTGATGAATCTATGTCTAGTATCGGGGGTAACGAACCATAGATAAGTTGGAATATAGTAGGTTTAACACCAATATAAATAAAGAATGAGTTTATTACAGTACCTTAAAGTGGTGGCTTGTTTTCTTATACTAACGGAGCTCATGAGATTTTGTGTTGAGTTTTGTGTTGTGAAGTTTTCAAGTTTTTGGGTAAAGATTTGATGAATTTTGGAATAATGAGTGGCAAGATCCTAAGCTTGGGGATGCCCAAGGCACCCCAAGCTAAAATTAAAGGACAACCAAAATCCTAAGCTTGGGGATGCCCCGGAAGGCATCCCCTCTTTCGTCTTCGTCTATCGATAACTTCACTTGAGGCTATATTTTTATTCACCACATGATATATGTTTTGCTTGGAGCGTCTTGTATGATTTGAGTCTTTGCTTTTTAGTTTACCACAATCATCATTTCTGTACAAACCTTTTGGAGATACACACATGAATTGGAATTTATTAGAATACTCTATGTGCTTCACTTATATCTTTTTAGAGCAAGGTGGTGGTTTTATTTTATAGAAATTATTGATCTCTCATGCTTCACTTATATTATTTTGAGAGTCCTTTAGAACATCATGGTAATTTGCTTTGGTTATGAAATTAGTCCTAATATGATAGGCATCCAAGATGGGTATAATAAAAACTTTCATATAAAGTGCATTGAATACTATGAGAAGTTTGATAGTTGATGATTGTTTTGAGATATGAAGATGGTAATATTAGAGTCATGCTAGTTGAGTAGTTATGAATTTGAGACATGCTTGTGTTAAAGTTTGTGATTCCCGTAGCATGCACGTATGGTGAACCGTTATGTGATGAAGTCGGAGCATGATTTATTTATTGATTGTCTTCCTTATGAGTGGCGGTCGGGGACGAGCGATGGTCTTTTCCTACCAATCTATCCCCCTAGGAACATGCGGGTAGTACTTTGTTTCGATAACTAATAGATTTTTGCAATAAGTATGTGAGTTCTTTATGACTAATGTTGAGTCCATGGATTATACACACTCTCACCCTTCCACCATTGCTAGCCTCTCTAGTGCCGCGCAACTTTTGCTGGTACCATAAACCCACCATATACCTTCCTCAAAACAGCCACCATACCTACCTATTATGGAATTTCCATAGCCATTCTGAGATATATTGGCATGCAACTTTCCACCGTTCTGTTTATTATGACACGCTTCACCATTGTCATATTGCTTTGCATGATCATGTAGTTGACGTCGTATTTGTGGCAAAGCCACCGTTCATAATTCTTTCATACATGTCACTCTTGATTCATTGCATATCCCGGTACACCGCCAGAGGCATTCGCATAGAGTCATATTTTGTTCTAAGTATTGAGTTGTAATTCTTGAGTTGTAAGTAAATAAAAGTGTGATGATCTTCATTATTAGTGCATTGTCCCATGTGAGGAAAGGATGATGGAGACTATGATTCCCCCACAAGTCGGGATGAGATTCTAGATAAAAAAAGAAGGACATAAAAATGAGAGAGAAAAAGGCCCAAATAAAAAAATGAGAGAAAAAGAGAGAAGGGGCAATGATACTATCCTTTTACCACACTTGTGCTTCAAAGTAGAACCATGATCTTCATCATAGAGAGTCTCCTATTTTGTCACTTTCATATACTAGTGGGAATTTTGCATTATAGAACTTGGCTTATATATTCCAATGATGGGCTTCCTCAAAATGCCCTAGGTCTTCGTGAGCAAGTGAGTTGGATGAACACCCACTTAGTTTTTTTAGCTTTCATACACTTATAGTTGTAGTGCATCTGTTGCATAGAAATCCCTACTCACTCACATTGATATCTATTGATGGGCATCTCCATAGCCCGTTGATACCCCTAGTTGATGTGAGACTATCTTCTCCTTTTTGTCTTCTCCACAACCACCATTCTATTCCACCTATAGTGCTGTTGGAAATATGCCCTAGAGGCAATAATAAATTAGTTATTATTATATTATATTTCATTGTTCATGATAATCGTTTATTATCCATGCTAGAATTGTATTGATAGGAAACTCAGATACATGTGTGGATACATAGACAACACCATGTCCCTAGTAAGCCTCCAGTTGACTAGCTCGTTGATAAATAGATGGTTACGGTTTCCTGACCATGGACATTGGATGTCATTGATAACGGGATCACATCATTAGGAGAATGATGTGATGGACAAGACCCAATCCTAAGCCTAGCACAAGATCGTGTAGTTCGTATGCAAAAGCTTTTCTAATGTCAAGTATCATTTCCTTAGACCATGAGATTGTGCAACTCCCGGATACCGTAGGAGTGCTTTGGTGTGCCAAACGTCACAACGTAACTGGGTGTCTATAAAGGTGCACTACCGGTATCTCCGAAAGTGTCTGTTGGGTTGGCACGAATCGAGACTGGGATTTGTCACTCCGTGTAACGGAGAGGTATCTCTGGGCCCACTCGGTAGGACATCATCATAATGTGAACAATGTGACCAAGGAGTTGATCACGGGATTATGTGTTACGGAACGAGTAAAGAGACTTGCCGGTAACGAGATTGAACAAGGTATCGGGATACCGACGATCGAATCTCGGGCAAGTATCGTACCGATAGACAAAGGGAATTGTATACGGGATTGATTGAATCCTTGACATCGTGGTTCATCTGATGAGATCATCATGGAGCATGTGGGAACCAACATGGGTATCTAGATCCCGGTGTTGGTTATTGACCGAAGAGTTGTCTCGTCCATGTCTGCATGACTCCCGAGCCCGTAGGGTCTACACACTTAAGGTTCGATGACGCTAGGGTTATAGGGAATAGATGTGCGTGGTTACCGACTATTGTTCGGAGTCCCGGATGAGATCCCGGACGTCACGAGGAGTTCCGGAAATGTCCGGAGGTAAAGATTTATATATAGGAAGTCATCATACGGTCACCGGAATAATTCGGGGTGTTACCGGTATTGTACCGGGACCACCAAAGGGGTTCCGGGGGTCCACCGGGAGGGTCCACCTGCCCCGGAGGGCCCTATGGGCTGTGTGTGGAGAGGGACCAGCCCCTTAGTGGGCTGGGCGCCTCCCCCCTTAGGGCCCATGCACCTAGGGTTTAGGGGGAACCCTAAAGGGGGGCGCCCCCTTGCCTTGGGGGGTAAGGCAACCCCCCTGGCCGCCGCCCCCTCCTCAGATTGGATCTGAGGCCCCCCCTCTCCCTTGCCCCTATATATATGTGGGGGTGGGAGGGCAGCCGCACCCAAGTTCTGGCGCAGCTCTCCCCATCTCCCAAGTCCTCCTCCTCTCCCGCGGTGCTTGGCGAAGCCCTGCAGGATTGCCACGCTCCTCCTTCACCACCACGACGTCGTGCTGCTGTTGGATGGAGTCTTCCCCAACCTCTCCTTCTCCCCTTGCTGGATCAAGGCGTGGGAGACGTCACCGGGCTGCACGTGTGTTGAACACGGAGGCGCCGTTGTTCGGCGCTTAGATCGGAATCAACCCCGATCTGAATCGCTGCGAGTACGACTCCTTCATCCGCGTTCTTGCAACGCTTCCGCTTAGCAATCTACAAGGGTATGTAGATGCACTCCCCTTCCCCTCGTTGCTAGATTACTCCATAGATTGATCTTGGTGATGCGTAGAAAATTTTAAATTTCTGCTACGATCCCCAACAAGTGTTATATCCATGGCTCACACTCATGTATTGCGTGAACATTGAAAAGTTTGAGAACATCAAAAGTATGAAACAATTGCTTGGCTTGTCATCGGGGTTGTGCATGATTTAAATATTTCGTGTGATGAAGATAGAGCATAGCCAGACTATATGATTTTGTAGGGATAACTTTCTTTGGCCATGTTATTTTGAGAAGACATAATTGCTTTGTTAGTATGCTTGAAGTATTATTATTTTTATGTCAATATTAAACTTTTGTCTTGAATCTTTCGGATCTGAATATTTATTCCACAATAAAGAAAATTACATTGAAAATTATGTTAGGTAGCATTCCACATTCTGTTTTTATCATTTACCTACTCGAGGATGAGCAGGAATTAAGCTTGGGGATGCTGATACATCTCCAACATATCTATAATTTTTTATTGTTCCATGCTATTATATTATCTGTTTTGGATGTTTAATGGGCTTTAATATGCACTTTTAGATTGTTTTGGGACTAACCTATTAACCGGAGGCCCGGTGCCAGTTGCAGTCTTTTTGCCTATTTCAGTGTTTCGCAGAAAAGGAATATCAAACGGAATCCAAACGGAATGAAACCTTCGCGAGGATATTTTTTGGAACAAACGCAACTCAAGAGACTTGGAGTGGAGGTCAAGGAAGCAACGAGGCGGCCATGAGGTAGGGCGGCGCGGCCCCACCCTCACGGGCCACTCGTAGCTCCACCGACCTACTTCCTTCACCTATATATACTCTTATACCCTGAAAACATCCAGGGGAGCCACGAAACCACTTTTCCACCGCCCCAACCTTCTGTACCCGTGAGATCCTATCTGGGGACCTTTTCCAGCGATCTGCCGGAGGGGGATTCGATCATGGAGGGCTTCTACATCAACACCATAGCCTCTCCGATGATGTGTGAGTAGTTTACTATAGACCTTCGGGTCCATAGTTATTAGCTAGATGGCTTCTTCTCTCTCTTTGGATCTCAATACAAAGTTCTCCTCGATGTTCTTAGAGATCTATTCGATGTAATTCTTTTTGCGATGTGTTTGCCGAGATCCGATGAATTGTGAGTTTATGATTAATATTATCTATGAACAATATTTGATTCTTCTCCGAATTCTTATATGCATGATTTGATATCTTTGCAAGTCTCTTTGAATTATCAGTTTGGTTTGGCCTACTAGATTGATCTTTCTTGCAATGGGAGAAGTGCTTAGCTTCGGGTTCAATCTTGCGGTGTCCTTTCCCAGTGACAGCAGGGGCAACAAGGCACGTATTGTATTGTTGCCATCTAGGATAAAAGGATGGGGTTTATATCATATTGCTTGATTTTATCCCTCTACATCATGTCATCTTGCCTAATGCGTTACTCTGTTCTTATGAAATTAATAATCTAGATGCATGCTGGATAGCGGTCGATGTGTGGAGTAATAGTAGTAGATGCAGATTCGTTTCGGTCTACTTGACACAGACATGATGCATATGTTCATGATCATGCCTAGATATCATCATAACTATGCGTTTTTCTATCAATTTCTCGTTAGTAATTTGTTCACCCATCATAATATATGCTATCTTGAGAGAAGCCACTAGTGAAACCTATGCCCCCGGGTCTACTTTACATCAAATTAGTTTCCCGTCAACTAGATATTTCTGTCGCCGTTTATTTTGCAATCTTTATTTTCCAATCTATACAACAAAAATACCAAAAATATTTATCTTATTATCTTTATCAGATCTCACTTTTGCAAGTGGCTGTGAAGGGATTGACAACCCCTTTATCGCGTTAGTTGCAAGGTTCTTATTTGTTTGTGTAGGTACTAGGCGACTTGCATGTAGTCTCCTACTGGAATGATACCTTGGTTCTCAAAAACTGAGGGAAATACTTACGATACTTTGTTGCATCACCCTTTCCTCTTCAAGGGAAAACCAACGCATGCTCAAGAGGTAGTAGTCATGTCTACATAGTTCTCGAACCCATAGGGTCCGCACGCTTAACGTTCGATGACGATTTATATTATGAGTTATGTGATTTGATGGCCGAAGTTTGTTTAAAGTCTGGATGAGCTCACGGACATGATGAGGAGTCTCGAAATGGTCGAGACATAAAGATTGATATATTGGACGGTGTTATTCGGACACCGGAAGAGTTCTGAGAGGTATCGGATAATTATCGGAGTGTTGGAGGGTTATCGGAACCCCCCGGGGGAACTAATGAGCCTTTATGGGCCTTAGTGGAAGAGAGAAAGGGCCAGGAGGGTCTGGCCGTGCCCCCCACCTGGGTCCGAATTGGACTAGGGGAAGGGGGGCGGCACCCCCTTTCCTTCCCTTCCCTCTATCCCTTCCTTCTTCCCCCTCTTCCTTAGGTGGAAACCTACTAGGACTTGGAGTCCTGGTAGGATTCCCCTCTCTTGGCGCGCCCTAGGAGGGTTGGCCGGCCTCCCCTCCCCTCCTTTATATACGGGGGCAGGGGGCACCCTAGAACACACAAGTTTCTCTTAACCGTGTGCGGTGTCCCCCTCCATAGTTACACACCTCAGTCATATCATCATAGTGTTAGGCGAAGCCCTACGCCGGTAACTTCATCATCACCGTCACCACGCCGTCGTGCTGAGGAACTCTCCCTCGGCCTCAACTGGATCAAGAGTTCAAGGGACGTCATCGAGCTGAAGGTGTGCTGATCGCTGAGGTGTCGTACGTTCGGTACTTGGATCGGTTGGATCGCAAAGATGTTCGACTACATCAACCGCGTTACTAAATGCTTCCGCTTTCGGTCTAGGACGATACGTAGACACACTCTTCCCGCTCATTGCTATGTATCTCCTAGATAGATCTTGCATGATCGTAGGTAATTTTTTTGAAATACTGCGTTCCCCAACAAGTAGGAGGCGCACACAAGTAGCAAAGATGACGCCAACCACAACTAACGACAAGGGGCAGAACCATTCGGGATGAATAAGAGGCGGAGCCCTCATAGACAACCACACCGCCACAAGCAAAAGGCATCTAGACTCCGACGACCAACAAGTCGGGCCACAACCAACGACAAAGGCCAATGGATGGACATAGATGAGTCGACAGGTGACAGGATCACTAGATGTGAGGGAACCACATTGGATCTGGTAGAGAAGGCTGAGATGGGAAGGGATATGGTGGGATGAGTAGAGAAGGACGGGAGCACACTGGGAAATGACCAGAAGCATGACCACACATCCCATCTCTGTCGACGACACCAGGATCCACTGCACCATCACACAATTAGATCTGGAGCACCACGACCCAAAACAAAGCATGATGAGAATGCCTCATCACCACCATCATCAATGGCCATGAGGGCTTTGCCTTTCTCAACGGCAACCTCCACCAGTGTTGGGGAAACAGTGGGGAAGGCAGACAACAGCTAGGGCTATAAGGGCGACCTGGAGTTTGGAAGGGGTGCCTCTTCCTCTGCGTCGCCGTAGTTGATGGATACCTTGCCAAAGGGAGGCGCCTCCGACCGCCGCACGTGTGGAAGGCAATGGTTGCTGTCGTCACCGCATTTCCTAGCTTCGTGTGATCAGTCCCCCTTCATTGGTAATTTTGAAATTTTTCAATAATTTCTTACATGCCCCAACACCCACTCCCACCCCCACCATCTCCTGCTCGCTCCCCCGCTCCTCTGTCTCTGCTGATGGCCACTCTGGCCCCGGCGTCCACCTCCATGCGCCGGTGACCACTCCGGTCCCGGCGCCCACCTCTCCCACCGAGGCGGTCTCCTCGCGTTGCTCACCCATGGCCTCTGACGCCTCCAGCCCAGCCTCGGTCTCATCCAGGCTGCTGCCTGTGGTCTGCGGCCTTGGCCTCTCTGCCTCACCGGGCTCCGCTGGTTCCTCCGCTGGCGCGCGCCCTTTGGTTGGTGTGGCGGCCCCGGATCCGGTCGCTGGCCCGGGCCCTGCTATGCCGAGGAGGAAGCCAAGCCCCTCGCGGAAGGCCCTCTGGCGCCGCAGGAAGTTGGAGATGTGGCAGCGGCGCTGAGGCCTAGGTCATGCTCTCCGACGTCCTCGCAGGAGCGGCATGAAATCCTACCGAATTTGTTCGGGGCGTGTTTCAAGTGCTTTCGGGAGGGACATCGCCGGGGAGACTGCACCTTTAAACCGCTCTGCATCCACTACGGTGTAACATCCCAAATTTTCAATTTGGAATGTTATACACTAGATCATCATTGGATATCATATTTTATTGCATTTTGGTTGATCCTAGAAATTCTACGCAACTCAAGGACCCTCGGAGAGAGTTGGGGATTTCGTTATTCTCATATTTGAGTTCTCTCAAATTTCGAAAATAGGATCATTTGATTTTATTTATTTTATCTTCAATTATTTCTATTACAAAAATATGAGAGAGGGAATAAAATGACTTTCCCAAAATAAAGAAATATTGAGGATTTAATTATAAAATAAAATAAGATTTTATTTGGGATTTATTTGCAATTTTATTTGAATTTAGGAAAAATGCGCGTTTTTCAAAATTGTATTTAGGCCCCAAATAAATGTTCATCCTGTGCGGCTTGATTTTAGAAACCGGGAAAATTTATTTCGGGATTTTTGGAGTCCAGTATTCCTTTTGTTTTTTTCTGAGCGTAACTATTTAAAAAAAACGCGAACCGACCTATCGGGTCGTGTCCGACCCGGACACCTGGCCCGGCCGGCCTTATAAGCCGGGGGAGCCCAGCCGAGCCACCCCCCAAACCCTAGCGCCCCGCCACCGCCGTCGCCGCCCCGCTGCCCCACCTGCCGAAGCTGCGTCGTCGCCCGCCGGAGCCGCCGCCCACCGCCTCGCCTCGCCGGAGGTTGACCCCGCCCCGCCGCCGGTTTTTCTCGAAAAACCGTTCGGTTTTTCGTTCGGTTTTTTAGATTCATTTTTTAATAAATCGGTTTTTCCGGTTTATTTAATTAGCGAGCGTTCACTCGTTCGTTCATTTTAACGAACGCGTTCATCGTTTAGATCCAGATAACGAACGTTCGTTCGTTAATCTGTTCGTTGTTTTCTTTTTTCTTGGATTAAATCCGTGATTTTTCTGATCGCGATTCCTGATCCGATTTTCGTTCTAGTATAACCTTTCGCTCGTTTATCGGAATCAGGCGATTCAAGCGCCTGAAGTTTCATATCGAAACCCTCTTACCGTTTAACCAACTTAAACAAGTTTTTGCCTCTGTAAAAATTGCCCTAGATCCAGAATAGTAAACGAAGCCTGTTTCTTTTGCCGTTTTGTCTTTCGTTGCTTCGTTCGATTTGGTTCTTTTGCCAACCGGAGTTCTTAAGTTGAACTATCTAATTAATTTTGTTGAGTTTTTAATGATGATGCTTAATTGGGATTGAGAATGCTGTCAACCATTCTCAATGTTTAACAACTACCATGATAGTTAAATAAAATTTATTCCTTTGAAGTAGGGAAAAATTGGCTTTACGTAAAACTATAACCATAGAGCTTTCCACCAGCCAAATATGCATATAGTATAGCCTTATTCTTTCATTGCTCTCTATGTGTTACATTGCTAGCATATTCCATGTGCTGGCCCGTTTCCGGCTGCAACGTTCATGTTGCAGACTTTTCAGACAATGAGTAAGGTGCTTTTAGGTCGTGGTTCTATACTCAGTGATGCCATTGGAGTTGATGGACTCAGTTATCTTCCAAGCCTTCCACTGTTATAGTTATTAGATGGCCTTAAGCCATATTTATTGTAATAAGTTCTCTTTTGAGACTCGATGTAATAAGTGTGTGATTGCTACTCTGTTATAAATCCTTCAAGTACTGTGTGGTGTCAGCATTACTGATCCAGGGATGACACCGGAGCATAGAGATTGGACCGTTTGAGGTCTGGTCGCTACAAAATGGTATCAGAGCACACGCTGACTGTAGGACACGACCACTAAGATAAAGCCCTAGATCACTACTCACTCTCTTCTCATTCTGACTTCTCATCTTTTCTACTCTTTTAGGATGGCGGATGCACGGAACAAGTTCACGCAACCGGATGAAGATACACCCTTTGGACGTCATTTGAAGGAAGTCACTAGATATCTGAACATCGGAGTACCAAGCTTCACCGGAACCTACAACGCCACTTTACCGGAAGAGGAGCGTTGGATGATTCAAGTTCAAGTTCCAGGAAGGACGTTCATGCCAGTCACTCAGCCCATAGAGTTTTCCTTTGATGCACCAACTTGGAATCTAGGAAAGAGCATGGCAGCTCACATCGCCATGGGACGCATTGGAGAAGTTTACCGCAATGACCTCAAGGATACTATCTACCAGATTTGTGGGCGCCGAGATGAGCACTGGGAGATGATCAGCACCAGGAAGGATAGGTCAATTGCAGCTTTTATCCAGGAGTTAAACCAACACATTCGACATCAGGAGAAGAATCAAGGAACTGGAGGAAGAACTCAAGGCTACACGTGAAGATTATGAAGAGGAAATCGAAGTACTAGTGGAGAAGAATGACGATCTGATCAAGAAGATCAGAATATTTATGGGAGGCCCTACACTAGTAGAAGAATATGAAGAACCCAATGAGATTTGCCCAGAAGACTACATCATCATCGACGACACCGACTCGGATCCAAATGATAGCGATGATGACTATGTTGATGAAGCTGGAGCAAATATCATGGAGTCTGCAACCGAAGAATATTTCTAGTAGACCACCCCATCAGTAGTAGTAGTCCACCATGTAAATATAGTAGTCCGAGCACTTTTGCGATAGTTAGATCGATTGTATGCCCTTGTTTGATTGATTGAAGTGAATTTTTTGTTTTGCCTCATGTGCATATGGGTAGTGTTTTCTCTCTAGACGCCTCTCTATTCTTCAATCTCATCTTTTCTAAACCCTCAGATGCCTCCGAGATGTGACCTCGGATTTACCTTCCCACCGGAGCTCACCCAGTTGATCCAGCAGCAGAACACATTGATGCAGTTGCTAGTCCAGAATCAGAATCAGGGGAACAACAACAACAACCCACCACCACCACCACATGTTCATCACTTAGCCTGTTTTCTTAGGCTGAATCCGCCGGTGTTTTCCAGTAGCACCGAGCCGATAGTAGCAGACGATTGGCTCCTCAAGACAGCAAGGGAGTTGACCACGGTAGGATGCACATATGGGGAAAAGGTGAAGTTTGCCCCACATCAGCTTGAAGGACCTGCATCATCATGGTGGGAGAATTTCACCGCCACTTTCCCTATCGGCACTGTCACATGGGACTAGTTTCAGCAGGCTTTTCGTACTGCCCATGTTTCAGCAGGAGCTATGGCCATGAAGAAGCGTGAGTTTCGCAACTTGCGCCAAGGAGGACGGACAGTTGGCCAGTATGTGGAGGACTTTAGTAAGCTAGCACGTTATGCTCCAGATGACGTTGCTACGGATGCAGCTACGCGGGAGAAGTTTCTGGAAGGACTGGATGATGAGTTGAGCATGCAGTTGATGGTAGCAACCTTCAACAACTACCAGGAGTTGGTAGACCATGCTCTCATGATTGAAGGGAAGTAGCAGCAGATTGAGAACCGCAAGAGGAAGTATGGACAAGGGAAGTACAATTCAGGAGCTCAGCAGAAGCCACGTTTTACCCCTAGGCCGGGAGGACATTTTCAGCATACCCATGGAGGAGGTATCTCGCACAATCACAATGGCACCAAGAATGGTAATGGGAATGGAGGAAGCAACGGCCAGAACCGCACCAACCCATCAACCCCAGCCAAGAGAGACCTGAGCCAAGTCACTTGTTTTAAGTGCCAGAAGACCGGACATTATGCTAATGAATGTCCTGAATCCCAGAATGGAAATGGCAATGGAAGCTCTGGGAAGAAGCCGAACCCTTTCAACAGTGGGCAGGTGAACCACATTAACGTGGAGGAGGTTGAAGAGCAGCCGGATGCAGTAATCGGTAAGTTTTTGATTAAGTCATTTACTGCACTCGTTCTTTTCGATACTGGTGCATCGCATTCATACATATCAAGGGGATTTGTGGATAAGTATAACCTGCCCACCAAAGTTCTTAGAACACCTATGTTAGTAAGCTCACCAGGAGCGGAGTATATGGCTAGTAAAGGATGTTTTCAAGTGCCATTGAGTATAGGTAGGCATGTATTTCTCTCGGATTTGATCATTTTGGAATCACAAGGTTTGGATGTAATTCTGGGTATGGATTGGCTGTCGATGTATGGAGGAAACATCGATTGCGCCAGTAAGTCAATTTTGCTTACCACCCCAGAAGGAAGAAGAATCAAGTATGTATCCCGGCATGTGTCGAAAAGGACTCAAGTAAATTCCTTAACATGAGTCGTGCAGGAGGAAGTACCTGTGGTGAAGGATTTCCCTGACGTATTTCCAGAGGAGTAGCCAGGCATGCCACCGGATAGAGATATTGAGTTTTTGATTGAGCTTTTGCGAGGAACAGGGCCAATATCTAAGAGACCATATAGGATGCCCGCAAAGGATTTGGTGGAGATTAAGAAGCAAATTAAGGAGTTACTGGATAAAGGTTATATTCGCCCAAGTTCTTCACCTTGGGGATCGCCAGTACTTCTAGTGGGGAAGAAGGATGGATCATTAAGGATGGTTGTTGATTATCGAGGATTGAATGAAGTAACCATCAAGAACAAGTACCCACTACCGATGATCAATGATCTGTTTGATCGATTGCAAGGAGCTAAGGTATTTTCCAAGATCGATCTGCGATCAGGATACCATTAGTTGAAGATTCGAGAACAGGATATACCTAAGACGGCTTTTACCACCAGGTATGGGCTGTACGAGTATACCGTTATGTCATTTGGTCTGACTAACTCACCTGCATACTTTATGAACATGATGAACAAAGTGTTTATGGAGTGTTTGGATAAGTTCGTCGTAGTGTTCATTGATGATATCCTGGTATACTAGAAGAATGAAGAGGAGCATAAGGAGCATTTGCGTTTGGTACTTAGTAAGCTCACATAACAGCAGTTATATGCCAAGTTTAGCAAATGTGAGTTTGGGTTGAAGGAAGTTGGATTCCTTGGACATGTTATATCCGGAGAAGGTATAGCAGTAGATCCCACCAAGGTTGACACTGTGACAAATTGGGAAGCCCCAGCAACAGTTGGAGAGATCCGGAGTTTTCTTGGACTCGCGAGATACTACCGGAGATTCATTGAAAATTTCTCGAAGATTGCGAAGCCTATGACGGAGTTTCTAAAGAAGGATACTAAGTTCATATGGACCGAGGAATGTGAGGCCAGTTTCCAGGAGTTGAAGCAACGTTTGGTTACGTCACCAGTGTTGATTTTGCCAGATCAGACCAAGGATTATGAGGTGTATTGCGACGCTTCACGTCGAGGACTTGGAGCAGTGCTTATGCAAGAAGGAAGAGTTGTTTCATATGCCTCACGACAGCTTAAGACTCATGAATTAAATTATGCCACGCATGATTTGGAGTTAGCAGCCATAGTGCATGCATTGAAGACTTGGAGACACTTTCTCATTGGAAATCATTGTGAGGTGTACATAGATCACAAGAGTTTGAAGTATATTTTCACGCAGAAGGAGTTAAATCTCAGACAAAGGAGATGGTTGGAGCTCATCAAGGATTATGATATGATATTGCATTATCACCCCGGAAAGGCTAACGTAGTAGCCGATGCGCTGAGTCGTAAGAGCCATGTCAACACCCTAATGACGGGAGATTTACCAAGGGAGTTAGCCGAGAATCATCATGAGATATGTTTGGAGATAGTCCCGAGAGGCTATGTAGCAGCATTGGAGATTCAGTCTACTTTGATGGATAAGATCAGAGAAGCCCAGAAGACTGACAAGGAGATTGCTTCTATCAAGGAGAAAATGAGCAAAGGAAAAGCTATAGGATTTCGTGAGGATGAGCATGATACCTTATGGTTTGAAGACCGTGTTTATGTGCCTAATGACTCGGAGATCAGGAAGTTAATTCTGCAAGAGGCCCATGATTCACCATATTCGATTCACCCAGGAAATACCAAGATGTATTTGGATTTGAAGGATATTTTCTGGTGGACCGGAATGAAGAAGGATATTGATGAATATGTAGCATTTTGTGATGTATGTCAGAGAGTAAAGGCAGAGCATCAGAAGCCAGCAGGATTGCTACAGCCATTGCCGATACCCGAATGGAAGTGGGATAAGTTAGGCATGGATTTTATTACAGGATTGCCCAGAACTCGTTCAGGCTATGACTCGATTTGGGTTGTAGTCGATCATTTGACAAAGGTAGCTCATTTCATTCCAGTGAAGACTACCTATACTAGTGCCAAGTTGACAAAGATATACATGAACAGGATCGTATGTCTGCATGGAGTTCCAAGGAGCATTGTATCAGATAGAGGAACCCAGTTTACCTCAAAGTTCTGGAATCAGTTGCATGAAACTTTGGGTACCAGGCTAGAGTTTAGTACAACTTTTCATCCGCAGACAGATGGACAGACCGAGAGAGTCAATCAGATTTTGGAGGATATGCTAAGAGCTTGTGCGCTAGATTATGGATCTAGTTGGGACGAGAATTTGCCATATGCAGAGTTCTCTTATAAAAATAGTTATCAATCTAGTTTGAAGATGGCCCCTTTCGAAGCCTTGTACGGAAGGAGGTGCAGGACCCCATTGTGGTGGGATGAGGTTGGAGACCGCCAGCTGTTTGGACCGGATCTGATTAAGGAGTCTGAACAGAAAGTAAAATTGATTCGCGATAGGCTCAAGGTAGCCCAGTCCAGGCAGAAGAGCTATGCAGATTCTAAACGCAAGGAGACAGTTTACGAAGTCGGAGAACGAGTTTATCTTCGAGTATCTCCACTTCGAGGAGTTAAGCGCTTTGGAGTTAAGGGAAATTTAGCGCCACGTTTTGTAGGACCATACAAGGTTTTGGAGCGTATGGGAGAAGTAGCCTACAAGTTGGAATTGCCCGAAGGATTGTAAGGAGTTCACGACGTGTTCCACGTTTCACAGTTGAAGAAGTGCCACGCGGAGATGGCTGATATACCACTAAGAGATACAGTGCCGCTGGAAGCGATCCAGTTGGACAGTGATTTGACCTATGAGGAGAAACCAGTCAAGATACTTGAGTATGCCAGCCGAGTCACCCGCAGCAAGGTTATTAAGTTTTGCAAAGTTCAGTGGAGTCACCACACGGAGGATGAAGCCACCTGGGAACGAGAGGAAGAATTGCTGAAGGACCACCCTCACCTATTTTCTAGCCAACCCGAATCTCAAGGGCGAGATTCATCTTAAGGGGGGTAGGTTTGTAACATCCCAAATTTTTAATTTGGAATGTTATACACTAGATCAACATTGCATATCATATTTTATTGCATTTTTGTTGATCCTAGAAATTCTACGCAACTCAAGGACCCTCGGAGAGAGTTGGGGATTTCGTTATTCTCATATTTGAGTTCTCTCAAATTTCAAAAATAGGATCATTTGATTTTATTTATTTTATCTTCAATTATTTCTATTACAAAAATATGAGAGAGGGAATAAAATGACTTTCCCAAAATAAAGAAATATTGAGGATTTAATTATAAAATCAAATAAGATTTTATTTGGGATTTATTTGCTATTTTATTTGAATTTAGGAAAAATGCGCGTTTTTTTCAAAATTGCATTTAGGCCCCAAATAAATGTTCATCCTGTGCGGCTTGATTTTAGAAGCCGGGGAAAATTTATTTCGGGATTTTTGGAGTCCGTTTAGTATTCCTTTTGTTTTTCTCTGAGCGTAACTATTTAAAAAAACGTGAACCGACCTATCGGGTCGTGTCCGACCCGGACACCTGGCCCGGCCGGCCTTATAAGCCAGGGGAGCCCAGCCGCGCCACCCCCAAACCCTAGCGCCCCGCCGCCGCCCCTGCCGTCGCCGCCCCGCCGCGCCGCGCCGCCGCACCGCGCCGCCCGCCGGAGCCGCGTCGCCGCCGCCCCTCGCCGCCCGCCGGAGCCGCGTCGCCGCCGCCCGCCGCCTCGTCTCGCCGGAGGTTGACCCCGCCCCACCGCCGGTTTTTCTTGAAAAACCGTTCGGTTTTCCGTCGGTTTTTCGTTTGTTTTTTTAGATTCGTTTTTTTAATAAATTGGGTTTTCCGTTTTATTTGTAGCGAGCGTTCACTCGTTCGTTTGTTTTAACGAACGCGTTCATCTTTAGATCCAGATAACGAACGTTCGTTCGTTAATCTGTTCGTCGTTTTCTTTTTTCTTGGATTAAATCCGCGATTTTTCTGATCACGATTCCTGATCCGATTTTCGTTCTAGTATAACTTTTCGCTCGTTTATCGGAATCAGGCGATTCAAGCGCCTGAAGTTTCGTCTCGAAACCCTCTTACCGTTTAACCAACTCAAACAAGTTTTTGCCTCTGTAAAAATTGCCCTAGATCCAGAATAGTAAACGAAGCATGTTTCTTTTGACGTTTTGTCTTTCGTTGCTTCGTTACATTTGGTTCTTTTGCCAACCGGAGTTCTTAAGTTGAACTATCTGGTTAGATATCTTATTCGAGTTTTACCTGTGCATTAGTTGAGTACTTATTGTATGCTTGTTTGTTTGCGATAGAGTACCCGGAGTGCGCCGCTTGCTACTTCGAATCGCTAGGTTTCGCGGATCATCAGCAAGGCAAGTAACACTTTGATCATACCTCCTACTACCCAGTTTTTATTGCATTAGATCAATCCTCACACATTGCATGATTAGGATCTAATTAAACTGTGGGTTTGGGAAGTAGTTGAGGTAGTACCTATTACCTGTTTATTATCAAACCTTTGGGAGTTACTTCTACGTTTGCTTATTATGCCAAGCTATGCTAGTAGACGTGGATTGGGTGAGTGAAATCCATGACAGATGTGAGATTGTTAAATTAATGGTTTATCTAAGGTGGCAAATTAAATACACATCTGGGTGGATTGAGGCACCTGGATATTTCCAGCGATTGCTTGTTTTTCTTTATGGACCGCCACCCAGGTTCAAAGGGATCATGAGATTATTCATGCTAGAAACTTCCGTGTGCAGCCACAAGCTACTATGGGCTCTAGCATAGTTGACTAAGTTGTGCGAACTCTTACAGTGGTAGACTAGCAGATGTAGGGGAAAGTAGGTGTAACGGTCTACCCGATCGTAAGGTCCTAGCGCTTCTGAAAGACTATGTCTCGGTCATCCGTTTCTCAAACACCATGTAGTGCGAGAATCCCAATGGAGGAGATCGAGTCTTGTGGGGAAAAGTGCGTAAACCTCTGCAGAGTGTATAAACTAATCATGGTTAGCCGTGTCCCCGGTTAAGGACATCTTGAGTATCTTGTAGTTGGATTGTCATGTGAATCTCATCATATTACTCTAATTAATTTTGTTGGGTTTTTAATGATGATGCTTAATTGGGATTGAGAATGCTGTCAACCATTCTCAATGTTTAACAACTACCATGATAGTTAAATAAAATTTATTCCTTTGCAGTAGGGAAAAATTGGCTTTACGCAAAACTATAACCATAGAGCTTTCCACCAGCCAAATATGCATATAGTATAGCCTTATTCTTTCATTGCTCTCTATGTGTTACATTGCCAGCATATTCCATGTGCTGACCCATTTCGGGCTGCAATGTTCATGTTGCAGACTTTTCAGACGACGAGTAAGGTGCTTTTAGGTCGTGGTTCTATACTCAGTGATGCCGTTGGAGTTGATGGACTCACTTATCTTCCAAGCCTTCCGTTGTTATAGTTATTAGATGGCCTTAAGCCATATTTATTGTAATAAGTTCTCTTTTCAGACTCGATGTAATAAGTGTGTGATTGCTACTCTGTTATAAATCCTTCAAGTACTATGTGGTGTCAGCATTACTAATCCAGGGATGACACCGGAGCACAGAGATTGGACCGTTTGAGGTCTTGTCGCTACATACGGGCTGGAAGGGCACATCTCATCGAAGTGCACGCGCCCTAGGAGTCCATGCCCGAGGGAGGAGCTCCGACGCGATGCCATGCCTAAGGTGGCGCACTGCGGCCAGCAGCTACCGCCGGCAGGACTTGCGGGCAGGCTGTCGCCGGCGACTAGGCAGGTCTCCCCTCAGGGGCGGCCCTTGTCACTTGCGGTGGACACCGTACCTATGGGATCTTGGATGGTGCCACCAGCTGCGGTCTATGATGTCTGTATGATCTCACGGACCCCAAAGATGGATGTGGAGCGGCGCCTCCATCTGGCAGTGGTGGCATACATCGGTGGCTCGCAGCCGGTGGTTTCATCTGTGGATGTGGCAGAGGCCATCGCAGCACAGTTAGACATCCCCAGGCACTAGTTCCCTATGCACAAGTACCATCTGGAAGACTTCCTCGTGGTCTTCGCGGCGCCGGATCTTCGCAACAAGGCATTGACGGCCAACTCGGTTGAGCATGGCTTCTTCAAGATCTTCTTCAGGCCATGGCTTTGACAGGCGCAGGCGCTGACCAGGGTGATGCGTTCTCAGGTGGACCTGATGATCGAGGGCGTCCCATCCCACATCTGGACGTGGGACACAGCGGTAGACCTCCTCGGCTCCAGCTGCCTGGTGGACAGTCTAGCACCGGAGACAGCCAACCGGGAAGATCTCTCATTGTTCAAGCTGCGGGCGTGGTGCATTGATCCGGATGAGGTGCCGGTGGCCAAGAGGTTGTAGGTGCCGGAGCCAGAGCTGGTTGGCAACCCTGCGGCTCATCGGCCGTCTTCCCGCCAGCTTCTGGAGTACAAGACTCTCATCCACAGTGGTAGAGTCAGGGAACATGCGGGTCCTGAGGGCTGGCTTCGCCCTCCTAGCTCCGATGGCAGCGATCAGAGCGGACTGTCAGAGGACTCCGGCATCTTTTCGGGCAGTGGTGAATGGCGGGTGCTACCGTGGACGCGTGGTGTTCGTGATGCCCGCGGTGGCGCCAGCGGGTGGCGCTCTGGGTGGCTCATATCGACAGGCACTCTTGGGACATGTTGGTCCGTCTGACTGGCACATTCCGCCGATGCCCATGCGAGTCACTGGTGCGCCGCCGCAGCCACAGCCTGAGTGCTCTACGCCGCTGGTGACGAGAGAGGCCATCCTGGCACTGACTGTGGTTGCCAACCCAACCAGGTCGGTGGGGCCGCTTTCCATAGAGGATCCGGGGCAAGGTGATGTGCCCAGTGTGGAGCTTGCACCAACGGTCAGATCGGTCGCAGAAGATCAAAGTGGTGGGGCCGCGGGCTAGGAGTTGGTGGTGGCAGGGGCAGTCTGTGCGTTATCCCCTGCTCTGGACTAGGAGTTGCCCCCTACAGCTAGCAATGAGGACAAATCGGCTGATTCGGTCTTGGAAGAATCGGTGAATCCCGAGGATGGTGCCAGGGGGTGCCAGAAAGCGACCGAGGGGATTGGCCTGGAAGTGCCTGAGATTCCGGAGGAGACCGGTCAAGTCCTGGTTCCTGTGCACGTGCAGAGCCACGTGCCACGTGATGAATGGCTAGTTGGGGCTACGGTCCAGGAAGGAGAGCTTGCGCTTGGGTGGGCCCCGGTGGAGGAAATTTCATCCGGTGCGCCGTTGCATGCTGTGGTGGGGCCGGATCGACCAGATAGGACTGGCGCTGATCCCGAGCCAGAGGTGGGCGGGGAGCCGATTGGCTGCATGGACGCGCCCCGCCTGGTGGAGCATGCTGGTTGCATGGATGTTGACATTCCCATGCACGCTCACGCCGGTCTTTTGTTGCCTCCTAAGGAGCAGATTGCGGTAGCAAATATTAAAGCTTTCTACACAGGGCTTTTGAAGAAACTCGCCCCACCGCTCCTTAAGGAAATCGATGCTCTTCGTGGCAAGTGTGTTGCGCAGGATACACCATGTCGAAACATGCGTTCCTCATCTGCCTGCGCACCCAGAAAGACCAGCGTGACGAAAGCGAAGTCAGTGCTCCTCAACGCTCTAGGTATCACACCGGATGGACTGGCAGTCACAGAAGAGGCTCTTGGTCAGCTAAGGCAGATGTTCGACTCCCCCATCCAGGAGCGGAAACTGAGGACGATGGCAGCGATCTTTGGGAAAGCGATTCCTTTTGATCTTGGCATGGAGGAGGCCTCGAGGGTGGCTCTTCTTGCTTGAGCAGATAGCCACGGAGTTTCTAGACTGACATCATGTTGTCGCCCAATTTGGAGTTGGTGTGTTGGAACGTGCGTGGCCTTAATAGTACGGTGAAGAAGAAGGCGCTTCGGGAGTTCACGGATACGGCACACCCATCAGTTTTTTGTATCCAAGAGACTAAACTCGCCTATATCGATCTTTCAATGTGATGCAATGCCTGGGCCCATCGTACGATGGGTTTTACTGCTTACCGGCCTCAAACACTAGGGGAGGAGTCCTGTTAGCCTAGAAATCAACATTGGTTAGCATCACGAACTGCGTGCGAGACACGAACTTTATTACTGGTTACGTTTCAGCTACGGATGGTGCACCTTGGTGGCTCACTGTGGTGTATGGCCCCTAGGAGGATTAGGACAAGGTGCTATTCCTTGAGGAATTGGCAGCTAGGAGAGCTATTTGTCCTAGCGCATGGCTTCTTATTGGAGACTTCAACATGATCCTCCAAGCCACAGGCAAGAACAACTCGCTCATCGACAGACGCATGATGCATAGATTCCGCCAGTTTGTCGACAGCAACGGACTCAAGGAGCTGTACATGCATGGGAGAGCCTTCACTTGGATCAATGAAAGAGACTCCCCCACCCTTACGAAGATCGACAAGGCCCTAGTTTCTGTGGATTGGGAGCTGGAGCACCTGGACTGCCTCTTGCAAGCTCTCTCCACTTCATCTTCGGATCATTTCCCTTTGCATCTTGCCCTCCATGAAAACATGCACCCGCAGAAACGTTTCAGATTTGAGGTTTTCTGGACCAAGCTTGAGGGCTATGAGAAGGTAGTGAGGGAAGCTTGGATGTGCAGCCCAACCATGCATGACCCTTTCAAACGCTTGGATCTCTTGCTAAGGAACACGACACGCTATTTGACACCATGGGGGCAGAAAAAGATGGAAAATATCAAGTTGCAGATTGCGGTCGCAAATTGGATCATTTTCCAATTGGATGTGGCGTAGGAAAAGCACCGGCTCTCGGACGGCGAACGGTGGCTTAGGAGAACGTTGAAGTTGGCCACCAAAGGCTAGTCTCACTCGAGCGCACGATTGCACGTCAAAGATCTAGGATTCGATGGCTGCAGGAGGGTGATGCGAGCTCCAAGTTGTTCTACCTCGTGGTGAATGGGAGAAAGATGAAGAACTTCATTCCGGCGATATCGCATGATGGGAACTTGATCACGGATCAGCTTGGGAAAGAGCAACTTTTCTTCCAAACCTACAAAGAACTCCTAGGCACGGCGAGAGGGCGCGACAACACCGTGGACATGGTCTTTCTCGGGCACCAACCCATCAACTTGGATGACCAGGACACATTGTTTACGGAGGAAGAGGTGTGGGCCACCATCAAAGAGATGCCCGCCGATCGTGCGCCCGGTCCGGATGGTTTCATTGGCTTATTCTTCCAAAAGTCTTGGAGTATTGTCAAAGGAAATGTGATGGCTGCCCTACACCACTTGTTTCTTGTCAATGGCCACGGCTTTGGCCGCCTCAATCAAGTGCTGATCACGCTCATCCCTAAGAAGCTGGGAGCTTGCCAGGTGGGAGATTTTAGACCCATTAGTTTGGTCCATAGCTTGCCAAAGATTGGCTCCAAGCTTTTGGCCAACAGATTAAGACCACACATGAACGAGGTGGTGTAGTCCAACCAGTCAGCGTTCATCAAGGGGAGGAACCTACATGACAACTTCATGCTTGTCAGGCAAGTGGCACGCTCGCTTCATGGCCGAAGAGATAAAGGAGTCATGCTTAAATTGGATATTTCGAAGGCCTTCGGCAGTCTATCTTGGCCATTCTTGTTCGAAGTCCTTCGAGCCAAGGGCTTCTCAGAAATTTTGCTATCTTGGATATCTACACTCCTATCCTCGACATCTTCTCGCGT
Organism: Triticum urartu; assembly: GCF_056163025.1. Classification (NCBI taxonomy): domain Eukaryota; kingdom Viridiplantae; phylum Streptophyta; class Magnoliopsida; order Poales; family Poaceae; genus Triticum; species Triticum urartu. The sequence goes on from NC_141877.1 coordinate 100,223,559, forward strand.
GGTGGTTAACGGTTATGCTGGTCAAAAATTCATGCATGCACAAGGACTACGGCAGGGAGACCCCGTCTCACCACTTCTATTCGTCATTGCTATGGATGTGCTCACATCCCTCATTACCAAAGACCATGAGTGCAATGTGTTGAGTACAATGCCGGGCTGCACGCCAATGCAAAGGCCATCTATCTATGTGGATGATGTGGTTCTGTTCATCAGGCCTACTACCTCTGATCTATGGTTGATCAGAGAGGCTCTGCACATCTTTGGAAACGCCTCGGGCCTGCGCATTAACTATGGAAAAATGGTGGCAATTTTGATCAGAGAGGAAGAGGGAGACAAGGATCTTGTCCAGGGGGTGATGCCGTGGCGATTGGAAAAATTTCCCTGCAAGTACCTGGGCCTCCAACTGTCCATTTGGCAACTGTCGCGCTCGGAATGGCGGCCGGTGGTGGACAGCGTACTTAACTTCATGCCGGGTTGGCAGAAGGGACTCATTACTAGAGCTGGACGGCTGGTTCTCATTCATGATGTGGTCATGGCGCGGCCGACCCACCACTTAATCATCGCGAACGCCCCAAAATGGGCAATTGAGCAAGTCAACAAGCGATGTCGTGCATTCTTTTGGGAGGGATCTGAGGAGATACATGGAGGGAAGTGCTTGGTTGCTTGGCAGAGAGTGAGCCGACCCAAGGAGCTGGGTGGACTCGGGCTACTGGACCTAAAACGTCATGGCTTGGCCTTAAGATTGAGGTGGGAGTGGTTGTGGCGCACCGACACGAGTCACCCATGGCACAGACTTCCCATGACTAAGGACCCGCAAGTTCAACCTGCCTTCGATAGTTTAGTTCACTTGAGAGTTGGAGATTGGAGATGGGACCAAGGCGCTCTTCTGGAAAGATAGATGGATGGGAGGAGTGTCGGCCAAGGAGGTCGCGCCGGAAGTATGGGGTGCAGTTCATACGCAGACTGTCAACAGAAGAACATTGAAGAAGGGGTTGCTCAACCACCGATGGACGTTTGATATCTCGGGAGACCTCTCTACGGAAGGATTGGTGCAATTTATTAGGCTCTGGGAGCATGTGCTGGCTGCTCGGTAGGACCCCAGCTTGCAGGACGAGGCATTCTGGCCTTGGAATGCAAAACAAGTTTACACCTCGGCCTCAGCCTATCGGATGTTTTTCAAGGGTGCAACCAATGTTACCTTTGCAAAGTGGGTATGAAAATGTTGGGCGCCGCTTACATGCAAGATCTTCATGTGGCTGGCAATCCAATACAGGATATGGACCTCCGATCGGCGTCTGAGACATGGGCTCCAAGACGCCACCTCCCCCTGCTACCTTTGTGATCAGGATGAAGATACAGTCGACCACTGTCGGTGTCAAAACCGGCGGATCTCGGGTAGGGGGTCCCGAACTGTGCGTCTGAGGTCGATGGTAACAGGAGACAAGGGACACGATGTTTACCCAGGTTCAGGCCCTCTCTATGGAGGTAATACCCTACGTCCTGCATGATTGATATTGATGAATATGAGTATTACAAGAGTTGATCTACCTCGAGATCGTAATGGCTAAACCCTACAGGTCTAGCTTGTATGGCTATGATAATGAGTATCCTATCCGGACTAAGTCCTCTGGTTTATATAGACACCGGGAGGATCTAGGGTTACACAAGGTCTGTTACAAAGAAGGGAATCTACATATCTGGTCGCCAAGCTTGCCTTCCACGCGAAGGAGAGTCTCGTCCGAACACGGGTGCAGTCTTCGGTCTTCGTATCTTCACATCTCATCAGTCCGGCCCATGGCTAACAGGCCGAACACCCGAGGACCCCTTAGTCCAGGACTCCCTCAGTAGCTCCTGAACCTGGCTTCAATGACAAGGTATCCGGCGCATAGTGTTGTCTTCGGCATTGCAAGGCGGGTTCCTCATTTCGAACTCCAAAATAGTCTTCGGGCGAATTGATCGTGTCCGGACCTGTAACACACACCACACACAACCGTAGAGTGAATATAATACTACACGAGTCCAGTCCGCTGACAACTTTTACAACATGACATCACGTCCATTCGGTCATAATTTCGAACTATTTTTCGTCTGCCGCTCCATGTTTCGAGACACGGTTGCCATTGGCACGTCTTGCCAAAGCAGAGATCATGTCCCCTTAATTATTACGGGATTCTCATCAATACGAGCGTGGGCAACCCAACTGTGCCGTTTATACAGCCCTTGGGAGCAGGCGAACTTTGAGGCGAGTGGGGTGGCGTTCAATATTCACTGCCCTTATAAGGAGATAAGATTCCCCTTTATTCTCCCACGCCTTCTCTCTTCTTCTGCCTTTCCACTCTTGAGCTCCAATGCCCAAGTTCTCATCTATTTCCCACTCGAGAAAGTACTCCACCATGTCCAGATCCGGAGCAGGTGGCAAGTGGATGGCTTGTTCTGTTAAGAAGAAAGATATCAAGGAGCTTCTAGAGACCGGATACCTGGCCAAGGAGATCGTTCACCATCTCCCGGTCGAAGGATATATCATTCCTACCCTAGAGCCCCATGAGAGGGTTGTATTTCTCGCACATTTCATCCGTGGGCTGCGATTCCCTCTCCACCCGTTTGTCCGCGGACTGATGTTTTATTTTGGGCTGGACTTCCATGATCTAGCCCCCAACTTTATCCTCAACATCTCGGCATTTATAATCATTTGCGAGGCCTTCCTCCGTATCCTGCCTCACTTCAGCCTATGGCTGAAGACTTTCAATGTAAAGCGGAAGGTGGTGAAAGGCCAACAAGCAGAGTGCGGAGGCGCCATAGTGGGCAAGATGCCCAACATGATATGGCCCGAAGGTTCCTTTGTGGAGACGGTGAAGGGGTGGCAGTCGGGGTGCTTCTACATCACCGAGCCGCGCAACACCAACTGGGCGGCGGCCCCCGAATTTCGATTCGGAACTCCGTTGTGGCTTACCTCCTGGCAAGAGAAGGGCCTCACCTGGGGCTCTTCGAGCGAGCTGACTGGCTCTAGACATGCGTTCAGAACATGCTAACCAAGAGGATCAAACTCGTCAACGTGATCCAGGTTATGCTCATTCGCCGGATCCTTTCGTGCCAACACCGGACTTGCTTTTTGTGGGAGTTTAATCCAGCCAAGCATCAGACGCTACGAGAGCTCTTCGGCACAACACACGAAGATATCTGGAAAGTGCTCTTCAAAGCCGGCGAGATACCACCGCCCACGACCGAAGATCATGGGCTCAGCTTAAAGCGCCAGGCCAATTCGGTAAGTTCTTTCATGTATTCATGGTATAGCCTTTACTGGCATATTTTGGGAAGGATTCTAAGCCTTCCTATCAATTTTCAGGCCTAGATCGACATAGCAGAGCGGATTAATTGTCCCGCTCCGCTTCCCGAAGACGAGGAAACCCCACTCCCAATGAAAATGCTATTTCCGGCGCCTTATGATGTGTGACACCCCAAAAATTTGGCCTTGTTTTATGAATTAAAATTTTTTCCAGGAATTAAAACATGGAATTTTTTAGCTCCATTTTGATTTTTTTAAATCATTTCCTTCCCTGTTATGATGAGTTTTTCCCAAAGAGAAAACTTTTCAAATATGTTATTGGACTTGTTTAACCTCTATGGAAAAACTTTTCTTTTATCAGTATAACTAATTACCTAATTAAATTGCTTGATCTTTATTTTCTTGAAAAATGGTTTTCCAAGGTTATATGGCCATTTTTGAACTACAACCATTTGATAAATTCACTTAAAATTCTCACAAAAATTTGGAGATGTCATGTGATGTTATTAAATAACTTTTATGCAAAAATATCTTTTATTTATGTAATATTTTGAGCTCTGCAACAATTTTTCCTTCTCTGGTCCAGAGTGCTATTTGCACTACAACCCTTTTAAATAATTCTTTCTAGCCTCCACCAAAATTATGGGAAATTGGTAGTAACACATGAATCAACTTTATGCAAAAAACCTGTGTTGTTATTTGAAAAATTTGAGTGAATCAACCTCTTTTCCATTCTGGTCCAGCCTTGTGATTTCTACTGCAACCCTATTAAATTTTGCTCCAATGACCTTGTGCTTTCTCCTACTTGTGGACAGCCCTACCAAACCTCTAAATCCAGGAGCATGCACCCATTGGATTAATTTTGGTTCATGAAATAATGTCATTTATTTCCTGTCCAGAATTGTAGTTTTGCAAAACTTGCACTAGCAAGTTTCTGCTTTTGGCCAACTAACCTCACCACTCTCTCTTGCATCTAAAGAGACCACCATCTGGAAGTTTTGGCCACCCCAAGAATTGCCTAGGTGCATGTGGCATTCTATCGAGCACCCTGTAGGCATGACCAGTTTTGACATGAGTTTTGGCATTTCACTGTGAGCTTGCACCTCTGATCAAACTAGCATGTCCACTAGACTCCCAGTTGCTCCTAACCTCGATCTGGTAAACCCCAACCTCACCTGCGACCTGTAGCATGCCGCGGCATTGTGTCGAACATCTCCCGTGCGTGCACTGGACGCGCCCAGAGCACGCGTATTGCACGATGCCGCGCCAGAGCTGACACGCTGGCCCCCCTGGCTTTGGCCCACACGGCAGCACCTCGCCACGCACTCCCCGCCTTGCAGCATCGCGCCAAACCACCCTGGCACGCTACAGCGCCGCCGCCAGGGCATTCTTGGCGGCACTCCGGCGTCCGCAGTGGCTCCAGCCACGGGCAGCGCCGCCCAAACCCCTCCCGCTCGCCACCTGGCCCTTGGAGCAGCGCGAGCTCATCCGCAGCCATGTCTTCTAGCGCTCGTCGCCGCCACGATGCCCTGCTGCTACAGAGAGGCGGTTCGCCGGAGGGCTTATCCACGGCCGCAGCGGAACCGACCTCGACGAGCTATAAAAAGAGGTCCCCGAACCCATTCAAGCACACAGGCAATCTTAGAATGCTGCCCTAGTTCTCCCGTGGCAGCCAATCTACCCGGGGAGGCCTCCTTCCTCATCTCCGGCAACTGCAGCCGCCGCCACTGCCCCGGCCAATTTGGCACCACCAGGACCTCCCACTCTCCGTTCTCTCCACCAAGAGCTTCCTCATCTTCCCGTGAACCATTCCCACTACTCGATGTTGATCAGGAATCACCATAGCCCCAATCACACTCTGCTCCCGAAGCTCTCCGTCCGCCGCGAAGCTCACCGCCGATGACCCCGTCCACCCCCGAGACCGTAACACCCACCGGCGGGACCGCCTCGACCCCCTGAGCCCGTGGATGGCTTCAGTTTCTCGAACGGAACCGCCAATCGCCGGCGACGATCGCCGGAGTCCCGCCTCCGCTCGGGACAGAGAAAGAGGAGGGAGAAGACTGGTCAAACCTGACCAGTGGGCCCTCTGGACCCACTGTCAGCGACCGCGTGCCTGTCCACGTGGGATTAAGTGAAGGCGTATTTCCCCCAGTATGTTTTCCCCACTCCGAAAGCGTATTCCCCTCCGTAACGTTTTCTTTTCAGTTTTATTTTATATAACAGATTTGACCAGAACTTTGACTGGCTATAACTTTTTAAATATAACTCCAAATGAATTAATTCTTTTTCCTACATCTCTCAAATATTGTCTAGTTTATTTTAAGATTTATTTGAAAATTTTCCAAACAACTTTTTTGTACTGTTTTTGAAATGTGTGTTAATTCAAATATATTTCAAAATAGGATTTTGGAGAGAGAGAAGAAACTTTCAAAATTTTGGAGAGCACCCCCACCTCTCCACACCATTAAAGGCAAGCATTCTGAACCCTGGCATAATGTTTTTGGTGTGTTATTTGACACGTTTATAACACCACCTTACTTCGGAGGACTTGTTATTTCATGTGACATGATCATTTGCATGGAAGCATATCAGTGATTTCCTTGCTGTTGGAAATGAATATAATTGTGATGGTGATCATCCTCATGTGCCTTGCATGCATGCCGGAAAGGAATCCGGGAAAGCCTTTGCCTTGGGTAGGAGTGAGCTTGTCGCCGGTCCCCGTCGGGACGGTTATGTCCGGTATGGCATGGTAAGGTATATTGAGTGGTGATTTTGTTGAGTGATATATATTTGTTTACATGTCATGCAGGGAACTTATAAACCTCCTGAGTCGACCGTAGACCGAGTCTTGTTCCAGTAACCCCCATACTTGCTATGTACTACCACTTGTCCCTGCCGCAGGTAGGGTATGGTTCAGTAAGTCGTCAACCCCTTTCAAGCACACACCGTACAGAGAGGCCATGGTGGAAGATATCAGTTGTAGCCGGTAGGCATGCCACCTGGTCCGGGGGCATGGGTGTTTCCGGTTGAGACCGAGAGGGGAGGCCACCCCTTAGAGCGCGCGATATAAATTTGATCCCATGCTACGCGAGGTTGTAGCCTCCCCACTTAGAGTTTGCTTGACAGGTGCCGTGGGTGATTCCGGACACCGGTGAGTTAAGCTGGTGTGTGCAAGTTAGGCATGTTTTCAACTAAAAGACCGTAGACGGAATTAGTCCCGATGGACTAAAGGAATCCGTTACTCGTGGGTAAAGAGTACACCCTCTGCAGAGATTAAACCTATTCAAATAGCCGTGTCCATGGTTAAGGATTACAGTCTGGGATGGGTCAAGTGTTGGTCTTAGTGTCGGTCTTCGGAGGAGAAATTGTTAAACCAGAACTTGGACCGTGACTTGTGACTTGTGAAGATTATGATTATTATCTTGTGATGGACTAACCCGTTGCATTATTTATAATATCGAGTATCCCTGGATGGTTCTACCTCCTGGTTATTCATTGTGATTAATTATCTTGTAAGCCCTTTATGTGGTGTCGCTCAGACGCCCGACTGCGGCATTTCTTTTAAAGCCCTTTATGTGGTGTCGCTCAGATGCCCGACTGCGGCATTTCTTTTAAAGCCCTTTATGTGGTGTCGCTCAGACGCCCGACTGTGGCATTTCTTTTAAAGCCCTTTATGTGGTGTCGCTCAGACGCCCGACTGTGGCATTTCTTTTAAAGCCCTTTTTGTGGTGTCGCCCAGACGCCCGACTATGGCATTTCTTTTAAAAGCCCTTTATGTGGTGTCGCTCAGACGCCCGACTACGGCATTTTATTCCCTCTCTATTACTGCTTATTCACGTTGCATGATAATAACCTGCTTGCATGCATAAAATATATTTTATTTATGACTGACATGTGATCATAAAATTTTTCCGTGCATGATTATCAATTATATTATACCTGTGTTCTTAATGTTTGCGAGTACATTCAAAGTACTCACTGGCTTTTCCCTGGCTATTGTCTTGGCCAGATTTTTGCTTGGAGAGGAGCGTGGCGATGTCAGCCTCGAGACCTAAGCAACGGTGATAGCAGCCTCGCGAAGATGGGAGTTATCCTGGTCAGCTGTTCCTGTGGGGAATGGAGTCCCATAGACACTGATGTCGCACAAACCGCTTCCGCCATCAACCACTAGAAACCCAATTGTTGTACTCACAGGCCAGAATGGTCTTGTACTACATATTTTGTATTTTGCTTGAGATTTCTGTATCAAGTTGGAGCCTCATCAGCTAACAGTAATCCTGGGGCTGATGAGCACGACAGTCTTTTCTGGAAATTTATACCCGAAAAACCCGGTCGTGACAGACTTGATATCAGAGCCAGGCTGACCATTGGCTAATCCTATCTTAGCCGGCTCTATAAACTTAGGCAAACCAACCCACCAAACCATAACCAAACCCCAGCCAAGCTTCTCGTGCAAGATAGCCACACAGTGACCCAACACCTTTTGGCCGTCGGTGCCCAACCTATCAACCTAACCTGTCGCTCATGCGCCAGTGATCGAATATTAAATAGTCCTTTATCGCAAGCGTGCAAGGGAAGACTCCGTCCCCTTTTTCCTATAAAAAGGGGCACGCTAGCCCCAACACGGCACAGCACAGCTTCTACCCCAAACCAAGCCACAATGCCTGGCCCTGTCGTGCACAACGAGACCACAGCAAACAACCTTGGAGGCTTTGTGACCATACTCGCAAACCTCACCCGTCATGCCTATGCGTTAGAAGAGCCCCCAGAATATGTTGTGTACCAAGGACCCATGAGCGGTGAGAACCGTCAATTCTGGGCCACTGTACACATCTACGGTAGGGGTCTAGAGCCCGAGCGCCCCTACAGGTTCACCGGAAGGACAACTTCCTTTGAGCTTCAAGCCATCCAACTAGCTGCTCGAGAGGCTATAGTTCACCTCCAGCACTTGTCGCCCAGAGTTAACTGTCGCTCGTTCCACTACTACCCCAGACGTGAAGGGTATGGTAGACCACCCCAAGTTGCCAACGGAGATCACGAGACGGATCCTGCATTGTTGCACCTAGTGCGCTATGTAAGTGCACTAGAGGAACTGTGCGATCAAATCACTATTGATCTAATCGCAGCTCGTGTAGAGCTGGTTCGTCGAGCCCCGGCGAGAGAAGAAAACGAGCCCAACGCCGACAACCCAGTCGTGCTGTTTGGACACCCGATCGAGTCCCTGAGGCCTGCCCCAGCCATCAGCCAAGGTGCTGCGATAACCCCAGAAGTGCTTCGTCGCATATTGGGAGCACACTCCAACGGGATTGTGGCCAACAATCCCCGAGATGGTCCTCATCGCTACCCCGAGCCTGCAGCCCCTCAACCCACTCCAGCTAATTCCGACGACGAGACCTGTGGAGGAACCTCAAGGCACGCCCGCTTGGATGTAAACGAGGTAGACTAAGTCACCCGAGTCGTATCGAGTCCCAGTGTACCCTCGCTTTGTAATCGTGTGGCCTTGTTATTAAACGCCGCCTGTTGTCGTGCCTCTGTTTTAATAGTAGCCTTGCCTAGATACGCCAGTATGCGGTAAAATATTTCTATCCCAGGCACAGTACCAATAATCACCCCGTCAACCCCCCACAGTAACACATCACTATAGTGAAATGTGTGAATCTGTGGCTTGACCCCGACCCTTGGGACAGAGCTGAATATTTTCTTTACCATTCACCACGGTAAAAATGACCCAGCTCCAGTGCTATAAAAGGCCACCGCGTGACCTTGCCAAGCACCCCTCATCTCGTGCACCATCCTCACAACCATTTCCTAGCCATGCCGAGCCCTAGCATTTATCTGAGAACCCCAGATGCAACCCCAGGAAGTTTTGTCAAGATATTGCGGGATTTTACCTGCAGTACCATGGGCGCTACCCAGCCACCCCAGTACGAGCTGTTCAAATCGAGGATTACCCCTTCCACCTCAAGATATTGGGCAGCAGTACACATCCCTCCCGTAAACTCAAACCAAGATCCAACAGAGGTCTCCTTCCTGGGGAAATCTATGCCAACCTCATAGATGGCCATAGAAGTTGTTGCATACGAAGCGCTTGCTCGCCTTCGATTCGCGGTACCCTATGCCAGCGAACGAGGGTATTATTACTTCCCGAGCCGTGCAGCACCCGGAGGAGTGACATCTTTTCCCGGTGGACGAATTGAGAGAGACCCAGTTCTGGCCAACCTTGTCCAGTACGTCATCGCTCAAGAGCATTTATCCCAACGTGTGATGGGTTATCTTCAGAGCCTCGCAGATTTAAATCCTCAGATCGCCATCGGTAGAGCACTGAGGCCCGGCCAGGAGAGACACGTACATCGACTGGTCAATCCACTTCCCTCGATAGAAGAGGAGTGTATCCCAGTACCAGAGACGTTTTCTAGGGACCCCGTCCAGTTACCGTTTCCATTTTAGACGTCGCTGCAGTGTTCATTATTTGCAACATTTATTTATGTGTGTGACCTATGCGTGATACCCTGAGTTTGTACGACGAGTCAATTATTTGGCTTCTACTAATATGTGTAGTTTTTGTTGTGGTTTATGCTCTTTTAAAATTAACTGTTTTTCCCTCGCAAAATTCTGGAGTGAGATTCCTTTTACCTGAGTTGCTACATCTGCCCCTTCTCACGACATGGATTATTTAATTTCACACAGCACCGCGCAGCAGACTCACAACCATTATCATTCGGACACATACACTGTTTGCAAAACTTTGCAACAGTGTTGCATCCAGCTAATCACCCCCTAACAACGGTTAGCACCCGGCACACCTCACCTAATCCTCGTGATCACCACCACCGCGGAGAGCCAACACCCGAGCAGCAGCGTCGCGACGCTCGTCGAGGATCATCGCGCACAGGAGCACGGAGAGCCCCAGCAGTGTCGCCAGCCCTACGCATATCAGGATCGCAAACCAGTCCGGCATCGCCTCCGCCATTAGAGCCTCACCCGAGCTTCTGTAAGCAGTAATGGAGGGAGAAGGAGGAGGAGAAGTGAGGCCAGGTGTGAGGAAGAAGAGAGAGGCACCCCGGCCGTTTTTATAGCTCGAGCTTGGTGTACGGTGGGCGAAGTCCACCAACGCCGCTCGTCGCCGATCGCCGGTGTTCTGAGTCGAATCCGCGAGCAGTGCCGACAGCGCGCTGGCCCGCGAGGTGAGTGCACGCTGCACCGGTAGCTAGCACGCCGCGCACTACCATGGTACGGCCTAGATTCCCTACACGCTAGGCGTCGCCAGTGGAGAAAGTGCGCGGGAGAGAGGAAGAAGAGAGAACCAGAGGGAGAAGAAGAGACTGACAGTGGACCCCGGGTCCACCTGTCGGCCAGAGAGAGCACTGTGCTCTCGGGTACGACCAGCGTATATTTAAATTTAGAAATTATTCTAAATTTATACCTAGCGTAGAATCCCACGATTTTGTCCCGAACCGTAGACTTTTCCACGCAGCACCAGTTTTCGCACTGTGGTTTTTCACCACTTATTGCCCTCTCACTGTAGCCACATTTTTACTGCTTATTGCTCTTCTTAAAACAGCTTTTAATAAATCTCGAGGACGAGATTTTTCTTAAAGGGGGTAGTGTTGTGACACCCTAAAAATTTGGCCTTGTTTTATGAATTAAAATTTTTTTCCAGGAATTAAAACTTTGAATTTTTGAGCTCCATTTTGATTTTTTTTAAATCATTTCCTTCCCTGTTATGATGAGTTTTTCCCAAAGAGAAAACTTTTCAAATATGTTATTGGACTTGTTTAACCTCTGAAGAAAAACTTTTCTTTTATCAGTATAACTAATTACCTAATTAAATTGCTTGATCTTTATTTTCTTGAAAAATGGTTTTCCAAGGTTATATGGCCATTTTTGAACTACAACCATTTGATAAATTCACTTAAAATTCTCACAAAAATTTGGAGATGTCATGTGATGTTATTAAGTAACTTTTATGCAAAAATATCTTTTATTTATGTAATATTTTGAGCTCTGCAACAATTTTTCCTTCTCTGGTCCAGAGTGCTATTTGCACTACAACCCTTTTAAATAATTCTTTCTAGCCTCCACCAAAATTATGGGATATTGGTAGTAACACATGATTCAACTTTATGCAAAAAACCTGTGTTGTTATTTGAAAAATTTGAGTGAATCAACCTCTTTTCCATACTGGTCCAGCCTTGTGATTTCTACTGCAACCCTATTAAATTTTGCTCCAATGACCTTGTGCTTTCTCCTACTTGTGGACAGCCCTACCAAACCTCTAAATCCAGGAGCATGCACCCATTGGATTAATTTTGGTTCATGAAATAATGTCATTTATTTCCTGTCCAGAATTGTAGTTTTGCAAAACTTGCACTAGCAAGTTTCTGCTTTTGTCCAACTAACCTCACCACTCTCTCTTGCATCTAAAGAGACCACCATCTGGAAGTTTTGGCCACCCCAAGAGTTGCCTAGGTGCATGTGGCATTCTATCGAGCACCCTGTAGGCATGACCAGTTTTGACATGAGTTTTGGCATTTCACTGTGAGCTTGCACCTCTGATCAAACTAGCATGTCCACTAGACTCCCAGTTGCTCCTAACCTCGATCTGGTAAACCCCAACCTCACCTGCGACCTGTAGCATGCCGCGGCATTCTGTCGAACATCTCCCGTGCGTGCACTGGACGCACCAAGAGCGCGCGTATTGCACGATGCCGCGCCCGAGCCGACACGCTGGCCCCCCTGGCTTTGGCCCACACGGCAGCACCTCGCCACGCACTCCCCGCCTCGCAGCATCGCGCCAAACCACCCTGGCACGCTACAGCGCCGCCGCCAGGGCATTCTTGGCGGCACTCCGGCGTCCGCAGTGGCTCCAGCCACGGGCAGCGCCGCCCAAACCCCTCCCGCTCGCCACCCCGCCCCTGGAGCAGCGCGAGCTCATCCGCAGCCATGTCCTCTAGCACTCGTTGCCGCCATGATGCCCTGCTGCTACAGAGAGGCGGTTCGCCGGAGGGCTTATCCACGGCCGCAGCGGAACCGACCTCGACGAGCTATAAAAAGAGGTCCCCGAACCCATTCAAGCACACAGGCAATCTTAGAATGCTCCCCTAGTTCTCCCGTGGCAGCCAATCGACCCAGGGAGGCCTCCTTCCTCATCTCCGGCAACTGCAGCCGCCGCCACTGCCCCGGACAATTCGGCACCACCAGGACCTCCCACTCTCCGTTCTCTCCACCAAGAGCTTCCTCATCTTCCCGTGAACCATTCCCACTACTCGATGTTGATCAGGAATCACCATAGCCCCAATCACACTCTGCTCCCGAAGCTCTCCGTCCGCCGCGAAGCTCACCGCCGACGACCCCGTCCACCCCCGAGACCGTAACACCCACCTGCAGGACCGCCTCGACCCCCTGAGCCTGTGGATGGCTTCGGTTTCTCGAACGGAACCGCCAATCGCCGGCGACGATCGCCGGAGTCCCGCCTCCACTCGGGACAGAGAAAGAGGAGGGAGAAGACTGGTCAAACCTGACTAGTGGGCCCTCTGGACCCACTGTCAGCGACCGCATGCCTGTCCACGTGGGATTAAGTGAAGGCGTATTTCCCCCAGTACGTTTTCCCCGCTCCGAAAGCGTATTCCCCTCCGTAACGTTTTCTTTTCAGTTTTATTTTATATAACAGATTTGACCAGAACTTTGACTGGCTATAACTTTTTAAATATAACTCCAAATGAATTAATTCTTTTTCCTACATCTCTCAAATATTGTCTAGTTTATTTTAAGATTTATTTGAAAATTTTCCAAACAACTTTTTTGTACTGTTTTTGAAATGTGTGTTAATTCAAATATATTTCAAAATAGGATTTTGGAGAGAGAGAAGAAACTTTCAAAATTTTGGAGAGCACCCCCACCTCTCCACACCATTAAAGGCAAGCATTCTGAACCCTGGCATAATGTTTTTGGTGTGTTATTTGACACGTTTATAACACCACCTTACTTCGGAGGACTTGTTATTTCATGTGACATGATCATTTGCATGGAAGCATATCAGTGATTTCCTTGCTGTTGGAAATGAATATAATTGTGATGGTGATCATCCTCATGTGCCTTGCATGCATGCCGGAAAGGAATCCGGGAAAGCCTCTGCCTTGGGTAGGAGTGAGCTTGTCGCCGGTCCCCGTCGGGACGGTTATGTCCGGTATGGCATGGTAAGGTATATTGAGTGGTGATTTTGTTGAGTGATATATATTTGTTTACATGTCATGCAGGGAACTTATAAACCTCCTGAGTCGATCGTAGACCGAGTCTTGTTCCAGTAACCCCCATACTTGCTATGTACTACCACTTGTCCCTGCCGCAGGTAGGGTATGGTTCAGTAAGTCGTCAACCCCTTTCAAGCACACACCGTACAGAGAGGCCATGGTGGAAGATATCGGTTGTAGCCGGTAGGCATGCCACCTGGTCCGGGGGCATGGGTGTTTCCGGTTGAGACCGAGAGGGGAGGCCACCCCTTAGAGAGCGCGATATAAATTTGATCCCATGCTACGCGAGGTTGTAGCCTCCCCACTTAGAGTTTGCTTGACAGGTGCCGTGGGTGATTCCAGACACCGGTGAGTTAAGCTGGTGTGTGCAAGTTAGGCGTGTTTTCAACTAAAAGACCGTAGACGGAATTAGTCCCGATGGACTAAAGGAATCCGTTACTCGTGGGTAAAGAGTACACCCTCTGCAGAGATTAAACCTATTCGAATAGCCGTGTCCATGGTTAAGGATTACAGTCTGGGATGGGTCAAGTGTTGGTCTTAGTGTCGGTCTTCGGAGGAGAAATTGTTAAACCAGAACTTGGACCGTGACTTGTGACTTGTGAAGATTATGATTATTATCTTGTGATGGACTAACCCGTTGCATTATTTATAATATCGAGTATCCCTGGACGGTTCTACCTCCTGGTTATTCATTGTGATTAATTATCTTGTAAGCCCTTTATGTGGTGTCGCTCAGACGCCCGACTGCGGCATTTCTTTTAAAGCCCTTTATGTTGTGTCGCTCAGACGCCCGACTGCGGCATTTCTTTTAAAGCCCTTTATGTGGTGTCGCTCAGACGCCCGACTGTGGCATTTCTTTTAAAGCCCTTTATGTGGTGTCGCTCAGACGCCCGACTGTGGCATTTCTTTTAAAGCCCTTTATGTGGTGTCGCTCAGACGCCCGACTGTGGCATTTCTTTTAAAGCCCTTTTTGTGGTGTCGCCCAGACGCCCGACTGTGGCATTTCTTTTAAAAGCCCTTTATGTGGTGTCGCTCAGACGCCCGACTACGGTATTTTATTCCCTCTCTATTACTGCTTATTCACGTTGCATGATAATAACCTGCTTGCATGCATAAAATATATTTTATTTATGACTGACGATGTGATCATAAAATTTTTCCGTGCATGATTATCAATTATATTATACCTGTGTTCTTAATGTTTGCGAGTACATTCAAAGTACTCACTGGCTTGTCCCTGGCTATTGTCTTGGCCAGATTTTTGCTTGGAGAGGAGCGTGGCGATGTCAGCCTCGAGACCTAAGCAACGGTGATAGCAGCCTCGTGAAGATGGGAGTTATCCTGGTCAGCTGTTCCTGTGGGGAATGGAGTCCCATAGACACTGATGTCTCACAAACCGCTTCCGCCATCAACCACTAGAAACCCAATTGTTGTACTCACAGGCCAGAATGGTCTTGTACTACATATTTTGTATTTTGCTTGAGATTTCTGTATCAAGTTGGAGCCTCATCAGCTAACAGTAATCCTGGGGCTGATGAGCACGACGGTCTTTTCTGGAAATTTATACCCGGAAAAGCCGGTCGTGACATGATGTGCCAGAGAAGAAGGCCAAGAAGACGGGCAAAGGAAGCAGGAGCGGCCTTTGCCAAAAGGGCGCTTCGGACATGTCGTCCGAAGCCAAGACTGGCTCTTCGGTCGCCGAAGACGAGGGCGAGGAGGAAGAAGAAAGCGGCTTCCCCTGGAGGGGGGGAAGAAGAAAAGAGAGGCCTCCACGAATCTGGAGGCGAAAGTGCCCAAGAGGGGGAAGCGCTCCCTTGCGGATAACTCCGCATGGGATGTCGAAAGCAGTCCGGAGCGAATGCCCCGGACCAAGCCTCGGGCTGCCTCGTAAGTACCAAAACCCTATGCACCTCCCAATACCTATCCTTTCCAGTTTATAATATTAATATGTTTAAACTATTGCATTACAGTCCGGCCCGCGATGGCTCCCCGCGATCCTCGATTGAGGATTCGCTAGACTCAAAGGAGATGGTTAGCATGTCTCCGCCGCCCGCTCATTCTACCTCACCCAAGGGTGATGATGAGGTGGTGTCTCAAAGGATCTTCCCAGACCGGGGTGAGATTCTAGAAATCGTTAAGGCGGCGCCTCAAGATGACTCCTCGGCTGCCGGACACATGGGGGAAAAGTCCCCCATGGGGACTGGCAGTGGGGGCCAAGTTCTCTTCGGCCCTCAGCCGGATACCACTCCGGAGACCTACATGGCTCTGGAGTCCAGCAAACGGCCTTGCCCGAAAGGAGGAGGTGTGCCTGTTCCACCGATGACCTCTATCCAACCAGAGGCATCGGATAATCTACTGGAGGCACTGTGAGGCGCCTCCATTGTGGATGAGCACCGTGCCCTCATGGGTACGGTGATCGAAAAGGTTTAGTCCGCCAAAAGCAGACTGACCGAGGCCTGCAGTAGACTTTTAACAGGCTTTGAGGTAACAATTGTAGAAAAAAATATCACAATGTGGACAGTAGCCCCTGATGCTCTGTTCGGTTTCCGGAAAGGAAAAGCCGAACAGGGGATCAAAATAATTTTTGTAGGAGTCTAATGTAAATGTCTATGTGGATAAGCAGGCGTCGCTGCTGGCTGCTGCCGCTCACACTGCGGAGGTCTCCAGACTGAAGCAGGACCTGGAGCGGGCCGAGAAAGAGCTCGGCCTCGTGAAGAAGCAGCTGGAGGATAGTAAAGGTATGCAGTAACCTGCGTGTATATTTAGGAAGGATGAATGGTTCATGCTGACTAAAGTGCCATGACCATTATTAGGGGCCACGACCGAGGTGGCGGCCCTCAAGAAGGCATTAGAGAAGGCCGAGGACAAAGCGGCCAAGGAACGCACCGCGCGCGAGAAGCACGAGGCCCAGGTCGGCGAGGTTCAGCAAGAGCTCCAGGACGCCGTCAAGAAGTGCGAGTCCTTGGAGAGTGATTCTAAGACGCAAGCGTCTGAACTTGCAAAGGCCCTCCAGAGCGCACAAGAGGCTCGAGCCGAAGCCCAGAGCACCCTTCAGGAAATCCAGGAGGCTCGGAAGATCGCGGCGGGTAAGGCTTTCATTATGCAAAGCAAGTCTATGAAGGAAGCGTTCCTTTTACTTACCCGAGTTTGGAGCTCTCCAGGGGTGTTTACGGATTTGTCGCGCAGCGTATCAGACGCTGCCAAGTTCTATCGAGCCGGGGAGGGGAGTTCTATGGAGAAGCTATTCTGGTCTCAGTATCTTGTGCCCGAACATCCGGTATTCTTCAGCGACCAGCTGAAACAGTTGGTCAAGCTGCACAAGGCTGCCGAGCTAGCCATGAAGGAGCTGATAGTCCGACTATGGCCTGCCGCGCCGATACCTAGCAGCTACTTCGGACTTGTGAAGCGGCTTGTTGATGCCTGCCCCCGACTTGAGGTTATAAAGCGGTCGGTCTGTATCGGAGGTGCATGGATGGCCTTTGCCCGCGTCAAGACGCATTGGGCGAAGATGGATGCCAATAAGCTAATGACCGAGGGGCCACCTGAGGGCAAGGAGCACCGCCAACCCGAGTTATATTTTGATGGTGTCCTAGAGGGATCTCGCATTGTTGCGGATCATTGTGCAAAAGACATTATCTTTGAGTGAATGTACTCAAGCTCTCTCTACTTTGTAAAACAAAGTGTTTATGCCACATAATGCTTGTTATGTTTTTAAATTTTTACTTCCTGTGCGGCCGTGTTGTATGAAATCTGAGGGTTAACCAGTCGTCGGCTTCTACCCCCACGTAGGTAGTACGGGGGTGTTCGGGATGGAATCTAAACAATCTTGATCCAATTAGATGGTCCTTGAAGGAGTTGTTTAGCGCAACGAACCAGCCAACCAGACTATGCGGCTGTAGCGCCCTCACTTAGCCATAGGAGTGCAACAATAAAAACATGGGCGCAGCCCCTAGTATCCGAACTAGAGTGCTATAAGCGCCTGATCGGGAAGTACCAATCCTTCGCGTAATGCGGAAGAAATCACTAACAATTTGCAACCCCCGAACAGCTGACTGGCTCTCGCCGCATCATGACAGTCAGTTTTCGGCTTTCTCTACTGAGGTGCTCCTTTGGATAAACCAAGGCACAATCACAGTAGTTCTCCCTTTACTACCTTAGCCGATGTAGTAGAACGTAAGGTAGCAAGCACAGGAGCTGGGCAACCAAACTATTGACCAAAGACATGATTCAGAGCCAATGCATATAATGCTAAATTCGGGGTGTCAAACTATACTTATAAAAAGTGTTTGGACTTTTGTTGCCGTAAGGTGGGGTGCTATGAAGCCCCTAGCAAGCATCGAGTGTACCAAAGTGTACGGGTGCTACCTGATAGGATTATCCACAGGGGAGCTGAAAAAAAAGAAAACAAAAAAGGTACAAAAAAGCTGGAGTCCTATAGCTCCAGCCGCAAACTGTTCTCATTGTAATTTAATTAGTACGTCAATGTGCATTGATACAGGTAGTGCGATAAGCAACAGACTATTTGAGATGCCGAAACCAAGGGAGAGCTACATGTGGGTCCTGACAAAAGGTAAAGTTATCATTAACGGAATCACCTAAAAAGTCCCCCATATGTCTGCGTTTCTCGCCGTCTTGGTGTGTTTATCCTTCAAGAGGACCGATGACCAGGCTATCAGATGGTGCCTGTGGGATTGAGACCTGAAAAGGAAACAAGTAAAAGTGAAAGTGTATGTGTATCCGACGTCGGTTCAGCCGTATTACGGACCACAAGCTAGCCATGCCTCCATCGATGCCCATGGGATTTTGAGTGCATAGTTATGTACACGCGGCACGAATGACACCACTTAATCGGAACTACGACGGAGGCCGGATTGCTAGTCGAGCTCCTGACGTGCCGAGCTCTCCTACAACAGAGTAGTTTGGACCCTCTTCACGGTGTCTGTGGGCTCAGCAACCGAATTAAGGTTCCGCTTGAGAAGGCCGCTCTGTACTTCTGCTGCTAAGGCAGCTGTGTGCTCTTTTGTACGGAGGGAGCGTTCCGTATTTCTATTGACTGCTATGACACCGCGTGGACCGGCCATCTTGAGCTTGAGATAAGCATAGTGCGGTACTGCGTTGAATCGAGCGAACGCGGTTCGTTCGAGCAGTGCGTGATAGCCGCAGCGAAAGGGGACGATATCGAAGATTAGCTCCTCGCTTCGGAAGTTGTCCGGAGATCCGAAGACAACCTCTAGTGTGATTGAGCTCGTACAACGGGCCTCTACACCTGGTATGACTCCTTTGAAGGTAGTCTTGGTGGGCTTGATCCGAGATGGGTTAATGCCCATTTTTCACGCTGTATCCTGATAGAGCAGATTAAGGCTACTACCTCCGTCCATAAGGACGCGAGTCAGGTGGAACCCATCAATTATTTGGTCTAAGACTAGTGCGGATGAGGCACCGTGATGGATACTGATCGGATGATCCCGGCGATCAAAGGTGATCGGACATGACGACCATGGATTAAATTTTGGGGCGACTGGCTCTATTGCGTAGACGTCCCTGAGCGCACACTTGCGCTCCCTCTTGGGGATGTGGGTAGCGTATATCATATTCACCGTTTTGACCTGATGTGGAAACTTCTTCTGTCCCCATGTGTTCTGTTGCTGGGGCTCTTCGTCATCGTCCTCGCTTTGCGATCCCTTTTCCCTGTTTTCGGCGTTTAATTTGCCGGCCTGTTTAAAAACCCAGCAATCTCTATTTGTATGATTGGGTGCCACGAATCTGGCACGAACGATCAAGTATGCGATCCAAGCTGTATGGGCTTGAATTGTTCTTTTGGAACGACTTCTTCCACTGACCGGACTTAGAGCCCCTGAATCCGGCATTGACTGTCGTGTCCTCGGTGTTATTATTTTTGTTTCGGTGCTTGTATCTGTTGCCTCGAGACTTGTCCTTGTTAGTTTTAGCTTCAGGGGTGCCGGCGTCGCTTGCATTGTTTTTTCTACGGGCCAACCAACTATCCTCGCCCGCACAAAAGCGGGTCATGAGTGCTCTGAGGGCTGCCATGGATTTTGGCTTTTCTTGGCCGAGGTGGCGAGCGAGCCATTCGTCGTGGATGCTGTGTTTGAAGGCTGCTAGGGCTTTGGCATCCGGACAATCGACGATTTGGTTCTTTTTAGTTAAGAACCTAGTCCAGAATTTCCTGGCGGACTCTCCGGGCTGTTGAACTATATGGCTTAAGTCATCAGCGCCCGGAGGTCGAACATATGTACCTTGGAAGTTATCGAGGAAGGCCTCTTCCAAGTCCTCCCAGCTGCCAATAGAATTTGTCGGCAGACTGTTGAGCCAGTGCCGAGCTGGCCCCTTGAGTTTTAAAGGGAGGTATTTGATGGCGTGGAGGTCGTCGCCGCGGGCCATATGAATGTGGAGGATGAAGTCTTCGATCCACACCGCGGGGTCCGTGGTTCCATCGTATGATTCTATATTCACAGGTTTGAACCCTTCTGGGAATTCATGATCTAGGACCTCATCAGTGAAGCAATGAGGGTGTGCGGCGCCTCTATATTGGGTCGTATCACGACGTAGCTCTGATGGAGTCCGTCTGCGGTTTTCGGCCCGCACATGACTAAGTTTGTCACGTCTGAATAGGTGGCCATCGTCGCGTGTCTAGGCACGCCCTCGCGATCTGTAGACTGATCTAGTATGTCCTGCTTTATTGTTCAGGTTTTGCCGGAGGTCATATGTATGACCATGGGCTAATTTACCTCTGCCTGTGCGCTGAGGCGGGGCTGGCTAGTGTTCGGCAAGAATTGCCGTTTTGTCTCGACCACGTGGTGGTCGGTCAGCCACATTGTACGATGGAGGTATGTAGTTCGGCGCCTCCTCGTCAAACTGAGGTAGCAATTTGCGCTTTGGTAGCTTTTGGTTGGGCGCTTGAGGCCGTACTCTTCGGCTGCTAGGGCATCCGTCCATTTATCATTGAGCAGATCTTGGTCAGCTTGAAGCTGTTGCTGCTTCTTTTTCGCACTCCTTGCCATGGCGATTAGCTGGCGCTTGAAGCGCTCCTGCTCTAGAGGTTCCTTAGGCACGACGAAATCGTCGGTGCCGAGGCTCACCTCATCCTCGGAGAGCGGAAGATAATTATCGTCCTCCGAATCTTCGTGCGTGGCCTGTTTACCGGGGCTAACCTACCCGCCTTCCCGTTCATCTTGTTCATTAGCTGTATCGACGGGGTCTTCGTTGTCTTCGGCACCTTCTGGAGTGTTATCTTCTCCTGTGTCGGTGTTGCTGTCTTTACTGTGGCGTGACTTAGAGCGGCGCCACTGCCGCCGACGCTTGGACTGTATTTCAGAAGGTTTATCCTCAGCTGGATCTTCCTTGTCCTCGCCGCTGTTCTCCTTTGGTGCATCCACCATGTATACATCATACGAGGAAGTGTCCATCCAGCGTCCGGTGAACGGCGGGTTCTAGGCCTCTTCTTCTCCGGCATCGTCGTCCATACCGTCGACGTCTTCGGAGTCGTAATCAAGTTCGTCGGTCAAATCCTCAACTGTGGCTATGAAGTGGGTGGCGGGTGGGAAGCAAAATTCTCCACCGTCAGCCCCTAGTTCGAGCCGGATATAGTTCAGCTGTGATTCCTCCGCCAAGGACAGGTTCTTTAATGAGTTTAGCACATCGCCCAAAGGCGAGTGCTGGAAGTTGTCTGCGGCGCTGAACTTGAAGATCGATAAACGATCAATTTCGGCGTCCGCAGGCTCACGTGGTTCGGAATGTACGGCCGGAGACGAGTCTGGAGTTCCGGTGACAAAGATGCCGTGAGAGGTTAGGTCTGTGTGCAGCTCCAACGCTGTGGAATCTGTGGCCTCCGTGGTGGGATTGATCCTCCCGTCCTTGGATGGCGCAGTCAGCTCTGGATCTAGGGCCAGAGCGGTTATAGGAGCAATCTCCTGAATGCGGCCTGATGACAGATTTAGGTCATGATCATCGGGGTGACCGGGAGCGGCTAACGCGGTCTCGAATCCAGTGAAGATCAAGTCTCCACGGATGTCCGCGACGTAGTTCAAGCTCCCAAATCTGACCTGATGGCCAGGGGCGTAGCTTTCGATCTGCTCTAGATGGCCAAGCGAATTGGCCCGCAATGCGAAGCCGCCAAACACAAAGATATGTCCGGGGAGGAAAGTTTCTCCTTGGACAACGTCATTATTGACGATTGAAGGGGCCATCAAACCTTTTAGCAACAGCACAGAGGAACTCTCAATGAAAGCACCAATGTCGGTGTCAAAACCGGCGGATCTCGGGTAGGGGGTCCCGAACTGTGCGTCTGAGGCCGATGGTAACATAAGACAAGGGACAAGATGTTTACCAAGGTTCGGGCCCTCTCTATGGAGGTAATACCATATGTCCTGCTTGATTGATATTGATGAATATGAGTATTACAAGAGTTGATCTACCTTGAGATAGTAATGGCTAAACCCTAGAGGTCTAGCTTGTATGGCTATGATAATGAGTATCCTATCTGGACTAAGTCCTCCGGTTTATATAGACACCGGGAGGATCTAGGGTTACACAAGATTGGTTACAAAGAAGGGAATCTACATATCCGGTCACCAAGCTTGCCTTCCACGTCAAGGAGAGTCCCGTCCAGACACGGGTGCAGTCTTCGGTCTTCGTATCTCCACAGCCCATCAGTCTGGCCCATGGTTAACAGGCCGGACGCCCGAGGACCCCTTAGTCCAGGACTCCCTCAACCACCTCCTTGTCTAGTGCATCATCTCACGACAAATATGGCACATGGCGTTGTCCAGGACGAGACTTCGGCCTAGCTTAGCTCCTACGGATGACGACAATTTGGAGCAATGGTGGGGAAACGCTCGACAAAGGATTGCCAAGGAGAACCGCAAAGCTTTTGACTCTTTTGTGATATTAGTCTGTTGGCACATTTGGAGACAAAGAAACGATCGAG
Source organism: Triticum urartu (assembly GCF_056163025.1). NCBI lineage: Eukaryota > Viridiplantae > Streptophyta > Magnoliopsida > Poales > Poaceae > Triticum > Triticum urartu. Next base: position 100,246,036 of record NC_141877.1, read on the forward strand.
TATTCCGCCCGGCAGGCACCCCGTCTTCGGTTGTGGAACCTGTCAACAAGATTCTTGATGAGCTTCACATGTGGGCGATAGCCGGAGGGAGAGGAGTTAGTGAACTTTTGTGAGGAGTTAGCTTAGTGTGTGGAGTTGAAGTATGTGTGGCCTCAGCCGACTTGTGGTTGATGGCAACACCTAAACTTTCCTATATATTGTTTTCTCCTTTTCTATAAAGCTAAGTATCCTCAGAAAAAAGTCAATAATTTGTTACGGTTCTTGGCAGATTAACTTTGCATTTTGTGTTCAGCTGGAAGTAGCAAGCATATTTCCTTTGCATCCAAATGGTAGGCAGATTACAATATTAATCGTATTTACTGCTAGCGTATACAATTGTTTCTTTAGGGCTGCTTGACACAGGGGATTATCCAAACGGGGCCCTCATGTTTTTCAAGACACCCGTCAGTACAGATCACCGTGACCTCATCCCTGTCGTTGGTGATGAAACGACTACCAGTTCTGTGAGTCCTGGGATAGCGACGAGGGCCGAAGAACTCCTCTGGCTCCAAATCGGAGAACTGGGTGAGCCCCTTGGTGTAGCTCCTACCCGACTTGTTGAACTCGTGGACATGCCACGCCGTATCCTTGAAATGACCAAATCACCGAGTCATCTCGTCATGGTCGTGCGCCATTCCGTGGAAGCGGCACCACGGCTCGTACAGAGCCCACAGAGTTTCATCCGACGTGAGGTCCTTTTCGTCGAAGTAGGGAACGGTGTCCGGGTCTTGCGTCATCACAGAAACGAAAACCATAATGTGTGCTGCCAACCAAGATGTGTAAAGAATAGAGAGATTGATTGATTACCAGGGCGGACCTCATCCTCGAGGTCATCTGCTGCGGCGCCCACAGGCAGATGGGAGTCATCACCGGAGGGGAGCGTAGCGATGCCTCGCCGGGGGAAGAAATCACTGGTGGAGGCGGTGACGGAGTTTGGGCATCTAAGTAAGGGCCGCGTCCGGGCGGTCATGGTGAGATCGCGGCCGGGTAGGCGAAGAGAGAAGCGGACGGAACTGGTGGTTGTCCAAGCGGCCCGTGAGAGCTTTAATGCGACGGACGCCATAGCAGGTCCTAGGAGGAGATTGTTTTTTAATTTGAGACTAGTAAGTGTGCACGTGCAACGCATGTCTATTTGGACTAATAAGTGTGCACGTGCAACACACGTCTATTTGGACTAACACATTATACTAAATTTAATACAAGACAATTTATTCATAAATTTGAAATTTCCCTATAAAGTACACAATCTCTCATTCCCAACTTGTACAAATAATTTGAAATATGATTTCTCCTTAATCAACATGCCTCTTGTATTAAAAGACCACCCACTTTTCTCAATGTATAAAACTCAAAATTATTTAGAAGATTCATCATGATTCTCCATATGCACACATTTATGCAAGTATAATCACACATGAAATTGTCACTTAGGACAAGCTAAGGAAGCGTTTCAGTGCCAACAAACTCCAATGAAGAATTATTATTACATTTAAGTGTCAACCACAATAGTGGGAAGAGACATCTATGGTTTGTTGAAAATAGGAAGCAATTGTCAGATAGAGAAGTGTAGAGATGTCTTGACTGCATAGAATCAGCTGTGAAACAAGACAAAAAAAATGCTAGTTGGACCATCTGATTCTACTATTGCACCACAAGTGTTGTAATGTCTGCAAGAAAGAAAAGTGACTTGCTTTATTATGAAAATAGAACATGTAAACCAAATAAAAATTATAGTGATAAATTGCATAATTATACTTTTTATTCACTGGACAAAAGCATTAATATGACAACTTGGAACAGTTACTTGAGTACTACACATTTCTTTAAGGGCTCAACATTCTAAAATTTTAACAATATAAGAAATATCCTCTCAGTTTGTAGTAATAATGATACGAAGATAAATAATTTGGAAATGGTCTTCAACATGTGTAGGCTACCACTTGTATGAATAACAGTGGCAAAAAAATGCCAACAAATGCCAGTTTAGAAAGAAAAAAACTGCAGACATGCTTCCAATTTTAGCAACTCTAGTGGATAAAACATACCTTACCTCTCAAGTCAGGAAATAGTCAAATGAAAAAATGTACTTCTTATAAGTATTAGAGATGAAGTCATAAGGATCATGATTCAAGATATTTGGAGAAACATGGTTGGTCTCTCTGTATGATGCGAACTCGTCACCTCTACCAAAGTGGTCGTGCGTAGTATGTAATGTAGAGTGCGATAATAAAATGAAATAAATGATATGAGAATTTAGCATGACCACAAAATATCCTACATTCATCATCATCATAATCAACATACATTTTTTGCTTCTCTTGTATGTGGTCCAAGTTTTCTATCAGGAAAACATGTTAACTCAACTGTAGATTAGGACAAAATGCGCATGTAAAATTACAATTTTCATGTATCTGCTGGAAAAACAAATAACACTTATGCAAACTTCAGGTTTTTTTAGTAAAACTTATGCGAACTTTAGTTTCTTTTCACTAAAACTTATGCAAACTTCTGGGGTTTTTTCAGTATAACGTAATTTCATGACTGCAAGTAAGGTCTAGGTTCAGTGAATTTGTCTGTGAGTTCAATGTGTAGTCGTGAGTTGGCCATGTAACAACCGGTAGTCAGTACTTAAGAAAACAGGGTTATCTATCGCAGGTACGCCAAAATCAGAGAAAAAATAAAGAAAAAAAGAAGGCATTGGTTGCCTGAAACCCAACTATGTGTGCTCCAGCGCTCCTCTGTTTCTCATTTCCTCATCTCTAGTTCTTGTACTTCTAGATGTGTCACCACCGGCAAGGTAGCGATGACAGTAAAAAAACAACACTCGGTACTTACCTGATTAGTGCATGCGTGCGACGCGTTCACGTGAAGGCGAGCACCTCCGTCGTTAAAGCCTACGAGCAGCCACGGTGACCGTGTCCTCTCACCAGCTAGGCGGCATTGTCGACGCAGGTGAGTCAGTCGTCCAGCTTTGAGGCGGTGGCCTCCACGCACCAGGGCGTGGGGAGTTCCAACGTCTGACAAAGGTAGGATGTCTTTGGACGACGTCGTCCATGCATGAGTACTGGACAAGCGTGTCCAACGGAGCAGCACACGTCAGAGTTGAGGGAGTCGGCGGTGGCTTCGGGCGAGTGAGATGGGGCCGTGATTAGCTTCACCTGCTGCACAATGGCCGAGACCTGCGCCGCCTCGGGGACGATGATGGTTGGCGACCAGGCGAATCTACATGCATGGCCCGCTTATACTGGTCCAGGATACCCAGCGTTGCCCCCACTTGAAGGGCGTCGGCGGTGGGTGGTTGTTAGCGTGGGTGTTGTGGACGCAGCTGAAGTCGACGCGGATGCCGGTGGTTCCCGGAGAGCATGCCCAGGACGTGGACGAAGTCGTTGCAGTCAGTAGAAGAGTGACCTGGCCTCTAAGCAGAAGACGAAGGCGGCGATGACACGTCTGTGTGTTCGGAGGAAGCCGCAGCTCCTCCTCGCGTGTCTCCCACTGTGGCTTGCGTGGATGGTGGGCTGGTGACAGCAGGCGACTCGCGATCGCGATTCCCTGATAGGAGACGATAGGATGCGCTCGCGATTAGTTTCCTACTAATAATTAGATGCGTTCGTGATTAGTTATCTAATAGGATGCATCCATGATTAGTTTCCTAATAATTAGATGCGTTTGTGATTAATTTTCTAATAGGATGCGCTCGTGATTATTTCCTAATAATAGGATGCGCGCGTGATCATTTTCCTAATAATAGGATGCGTCTGTGATTAGTTTCCTAATAATAGGATGCGTTTGTGATTAGTTTCCTAATAATTAGATGTGCCCGTGATTAGTTTCTTAATAGGATGTGTCTGTGATTATAGTTTCCTAATTGTCCAGGCGCTTTCATATTTTCCTCCACGGTGGAGTAGGGTCAGTCAATGTAAATTGCTAAGTGCACACAGAGAACATATTACATTAAGGCTAGCCATTAGATTGAGTTTAGTGGGACTAATCATGCGGTGGTCATGTATTCGTGTATGTTTTGTGGGGTGCACTTAGAGAAGATAATGTTTGCTCTTTTATAAGTAGTATAGATGCTACGAGGAGATTGTTGGAGTTTGATATGGTGCGGTATGGTGGTTTCGGCTTGTAGGTTGTGTTTGGCTCTGCCGAGTCGGGTACTGCTTGATGCCAAATCTTCCTATTCTCATGCCTTGCTATTAGAGTTTTTTTAATTTAATAATATCAAAAGTAAAAAATACATCCAAATTCGTAGACCATGCATCGATGAATATAAACACTGGATCTAGCCGAAGGCGCGCTGCCGTCTTCGCCACTGCCTCATCGGAGCCGGGCAAACCTTATTGTGGTAAACAGTAGAGAAGTCGTCGTGCTAAGCCTTTATAGGACCGACGCACTAGAACAACAACCGTCGCCGATGAAGAGAAGCTTAGATCGAAAGGATCCAACGTGTAGACACGTGAACAAAGACGAACGAAGACAAGATCCACATGGATCCATTGAAGACAAGGGACGGCTGAATCCCGCAAGATCCACTGGAGACAAACCTCCACACGCCCTCCGACGAGGCTAGAAACACCACCGGGACGGGGACTAGGCGGGGATAATTTTATTCCATCTTCGTAGAGCCGTCGCCGCCTCGCATCTCTTAGCAGGACCCTAACAAAACTAAAAAAATTAAAATACAGAGCCCTTTCATCGGCAAGAGAAGGGATCCACCGCGCCTCCATGGCCCTAAGACCACATGAGACGAGGTAGACCGGCGGCCACTCGTTGAGCATATCTAACAAAACCCTAAATTTTAGCTTTTCATACGCCTTCTAAAAAAATTAACCCCTCAATTTTGAGGAGTTAAAAAAAGACGTCTACGGGAGTTCGGCCGAGTTGCAAGTTGTCCGATCTATAATGCATACAATACCTTTTCTGTATTTCCTAATTGCAATAGGAACGCATATACAACTCTTTTCTCTATGAAGCTTTTTTGCGAGGTTGTGACAGAATTCTTTTGCAATAAGAGCTTTGTTGTAATTGTAATAGGACCCTTGTTGCAACTGTAAACATGATTTTTTGTGAGGCCGTAACAGAACCCATTTGAGTCTGGTTACAATTGCAACATGCCCTTTGTTGCAAAAAATAACATCATCGATTGTGATCCTTGTGCACCGTCAGGTCATCTTCTCCGATGATGACACCATCCTCTGTTGCCTCGGCTGCGTTGCCTCCTGTGCGCAGCGCCGCCAGCCCCCACAGCGTACACTTGGCCACCTCATTGCAACCAGACCCGGCGAGCCGCTGCTTCTAGGCCACCTCCTCCACCCACCTCGGCTCGGAGCCCCCTCAAGCCCAGCTCGCCAATGACCCGCATGCCACCGCCTACCCCTACCCTCGCGTGCCAGCACCCCTGTCAATCAAACCTTTGTGGTCGCTGTCGGTGTCAAAACCGACAGATCTCGGGTAGGGGGTCCCGAACTGTGTGTCTAAGGATCGAGGGTAACAGAAGGCAGGGGACACAATGTTTACCCAGGTTCGGGCCCTTTTAATGGAGGTAATACCCTACTTCCTGCTTGATTGAATTTGATGAGTATAGGGGTTACAAGAGTTGATCTACCTCGAGATCGTAATGGCTAAACCCTAGATGTCTAGCCTGTCTGATTATGATCGCCTCTATGGACTAAACGCTCCGGTTTATATAGACACCGGAGGGGGCTAGGGCTGTACAGAGTCGGTTTACAGAGAAAGGAATCTTCATATCCGCACGCCAAGCTTGCCTTCCACGCCAAGGAGAGTCCCATTCGGACATGGCGGAAAGTCTTCCGTCTTGCATCTTCACGGCCCATCAGTCAGGCCCACATCACATAACCCAGGCACCCGAGGACCCCGTAATCTAGGACTCCCTTAGTAGCCCCTGAACCATTCTTCCGATGACGATGAGTGCGGCACGCAAGTTGTTTTCGGCATCACAAGGCGGGTTCCTCCTTCGAATACTCCAAAGTAGTTCTCCGAACAAGAGATCTACATCCGGCTCTGTACCACAAGTTAACCTTTCAACCATAAACGCATAATACTTAAAATATATCCATCGACAGCTTTCTACGGCGAAACTTCACGTTTGGTTCTACTATCATTTCGAACCATTTTTGGGCCTCCTGCCCTCCGTTTGAATGCGCAACTCCCATTGACACATCTTGTCAAAGTAGAGATCGTGTCCCCTTATTGCGGGATTCATATTAATATGAGTTTTGGTAACCTAACCGTATGGTTCACATTACCCCTTCGAAACAGGCGGGTTTTAAGGCTCAAAGGAGGGGACGCTCGATATTCACAGTCCATATAAGTGGATAGAACCCAACTTTTTCTGCCACACGCCTCATTCTCTATGCCTCTCCGTCCCCGAGCTCCAGCGCCCAAGTTCCAAGATTTTCTCCCCTCTGCAACTCCTCTGACCATGGCTAGCTCTCAAGGCAAGTGGGTGCCCTCCTCCGTCACGGAGGAGAACATCAAGGAGCTACAGGAAGCGCGGTATCCAACTGCGGAAATCAAGCACAGGCTTCCCAATCTGGCGCAGGTCATCCCACTCCGGAGCCCGGCGAGAGGGTGGTGTTTATCCCCTAGTTCCTCTGTGGACTCGGATTCGCCCTTCACCCCTTTGTAAGGGGTCTCATGTTCTACTACGGGCTGGATTTTCACGATCTGGCCCCAAATTCGTTCCTTCACATCTCGGCGTTTACCGTCGTGTGTGAGGCCTTCCTCCGTGTCCCTCCACACTTTGGCTTATGGCTCAAGATTTTTAATGTGAAGACGAAGGTGGTCAATGGGCAACACGCGGACTGTGGTGGCGCCATGGTGAGCAAGCTCCCCAAAGTCAATTGGCCAAAGGGATTCTTGGTGGACACCATCAAAATATGGCAACAGGAATGGTTCTATATTACAGAACCCCGCGGCTCCAAGTGGGCAGTCGCACCAGCCTTTAGATCCAGACCCTCGTTGAGGCTCACATCCTGGACCGACAAGGGTCCGGACTGGGGGTCGGTCCCTGACGTGCTGCTTCTGCAGAAACGCATCAAGAGCATGATAGCGAATGACATTACCCTCGCTGATGTAATCCAAGTGATGCTGATCCGCCGAGCACTTCCCTACCAAAGGCAGCCCCTTAAGATATGGGAGTTCAATCCGGCAGGGCCGCAGACCCTACAACGGTTCTACAACACAACTCATAAGGGAATTTGGAAGCTACTTTTTAAGAAGCAGAAATCATGGCCAAGGTCCTCAGACGACACCGACCTCGACTACAACCATCCGGCCTCCGAGGTAAGTTCTAAAAACTCCGAACACCAATAGGCTCATTAAACCAAAGGAGAAGTACTGAGTAATCCATCCCCAAACAGGTCTGGATTAAGAATGCGGAGCGGATCCGGTTGTCGGATTTTGGGTTCCGGCAAAACCCTTGAGGTTCGAACACTTGGGTGCGCACAAAGATCTCTCCCCCTCTCTAGCTCGCTCACACTATGATCTCGCGGCCTAGCTCGACGAACCCAAAGAACAAGAGACACAACAGTTTATACTGGTTTGGGCCAAAGATGTGGTATAATACCCTACTCAAGTGTGGTGTGGTGGATTGCCTCTTGGGCTGAGGATGAACAGTTACAAGGGAAGAACATCCTCCTGAGGAGAGGTGTTCTTGTGCTTGGTCAGTTGATGTCTTCCAGGATTCTCTCTTGTTTTCTAAGGTGGTGGCTAGCCCTATTTATAGAGGCCTGGGTCCTCTTCCCAAATATTAGGGGAGAAGGGATCCCACAACGGCCAGTTTGAATGGGGACAACTAGTACAAGCTATCCTGACAAAAGTAGTCTTCGCCTGCCAAAGGCTCTGGTGGTGACGCCGTCTTGGGCTCCACTATGACCTCCGTCCTGCTGTCCTGCTGGTCTTGGTCTTGTTGCACCGATATGGAAACCTTTGCCTGATGCCTCAAGACTCCTCGCCTACGCTTGCCTCTTTAGCACCAAAGAGGAAACGAGGACGCTGCATGCGCTGGCGCCCGCCTGGCTCAAGTCGTCATGGCTTGCGTCACACAAACCTCGCGAGGTGTCCCTTGCCTTGATCTCTCCACCCCTCGCGAGCCAGCCTGGTGAGGCCGCCCCTGAGGAGATCTTGCATCGTCCGCCTCGCGAGGCCATCCCCCTCGCGAGGGTCTTGAGTGTTTGCTGGCGAAGATGTGACGTACAGGGCCGCTGATGGAGCCACGATGTGGGCCGCAGGCAGGCAAGTCTGGGGACCCCCGTTCCCAGAAGCGTCGGGTGTTGCCCCGAGGACAGCGATGGTGGTGAGGTGCTCGGCCTTGGCGACGGTCGCGATGAGAGTGAAGGCGGGCGCGGCCTCGGCGCCGGCCATGGCGCATCCAGCTACGGCGACTCTTCTTCCGGCGACAGCTCCAGCAGCGGCGGCTACGACCAGCCGCCACGCTGCTACGCCCGCTTCGAAGGTGGCAGAGGGCCGTCTCGTCGTTGCGCTTTAGTGAAGCGCTAGGAGGGGTCTGGCTGAGCTCAGGAGAGCGCCACGGTCCCGTCCTAGCGACCTTCCATGGGAGCACGTTCCGCTTTTGTTTCGTTCTTCCTTTCCTTCCTGCATTAAGAGAGAGACAAATATGGGGCCCCACTGGGGCATACAACAACTATGATTTCCAAGTGGTTGTGCTATGCTTATCGCTCTTGTGTTGTGCTACAGCATCAACGTTTTATGCATGCGCGTAGGAATAACTTAGGTTGATGTGCTTCAAGCAGTTTTCGCCTCGCGAGGCGCGCATTCCCCAATGCCTAGCGAGGCCTCCTATGCCCGCAAGGCGTTTGGGAACTGAGAAAATTTGTTAGGAAATTCTTATTCTTCCGAATCCTGATCACAGGAACTGCCGGCCGTGACCCAGTGCTTCACATCGCGGTACCCGGGGGCACGGATTGAGAGGAGTGCGTCAGCTTGCGAGCTCGAGCGAGGGTGCCTTGCGAAAAACAGGAAAATGAAAACGCTCACGAGGGTGCCTGTCTAGCCCCCTCACGAGGCATGTGAGGGAGAGTACGGGTCAAAAACGAGGAACCAAGGGCAGAAAAAGAGGCAACAAGGACAATGGAACCAGGCCAGCAAGGAACACCAGAAAGCGAATTCTCACTAAAAAGGGGCAAACCAACTGCGGAAAGCAAATGAAAAGTCGCGTCCGGCACCTAGTCTAGTCTTCTAGTCTTCTCACCAGCGCGGAGCTAAGTGTTGTCACTAAGACATGGGAGGGAGCCCCCGAGGCCCGAGGGCGGCACTCCTGAGACTCCTGGGCATGTACAGCCCCACTCATTATTATGTGAGAGTGTCACGAGCGGAGATCTTCACACGCACTGGGCCTTGCTTCACAGGCACCGGGCCTTGCTTCATGGATAGAACCTCCAGAGGTGTTGGATGTTCCAAGCGTTCTGGATGGGGATCATGTCCTGCGTCTCCAGGCGCGTGGCGCCAGGCCTGGAGACGTGGGTGACCCGAAATGGGCCCTCACACATGGGCGAGAGCTTGTGCAGCCCTTCCCTGGAGAGTACCCGCCTCAGGACGAGATCACCCACCTCGAGCGTCCTGGAGCGGACGCTGCGGCAGTGGTACCGCCACAGCGCCTGCTGGTACCTCGCAGCTCGGAGCGAGGCTTCACGACGGCGTTCCTTCCCCAGCACGAGGTCCATCCCCCGCATGGCGTCCTGCTACGTTTCATCAAACACCAGGACGCGCGCGGAGCGATGCCTAACCTCGTGTGGGAGAACTGCTTCTACTCCGTAGACGAGGAAGAACGGGGTCTCGCCTGTCGGCCTAGTGGCAGTGGTGCGGATGGACCATACCACAGACTAGAGCTCGCCGTGCCAGCCCCTGCCGCAGACCTCGTGCTTCTTCTTGAAGGTCCTAGTCTTGAGACCCCTCAGGACTTCTGCATTGGCGCGTTCGGCCTGGCCGTTGCTCCTGGGGTGCGCCACGGAGGCGTAGCAGATCTGCGTTTCAAGGTTAGCACAATATGTTTTGAAGATATTGCTAGTGAACTGTGAGCCGCTGTCGGTGATGATGCGATTAGGGACCCCAAATCGGCTTACGAGGCCCTTGATGAACTTGACTACTGACCCAGCTGGGATGGTGCGGACGGCTTCCACTTCCGCCCACTTGGTGAATTTGTTGATGGCGACGTAGAGGTAGCGGTAACCTCCAGGCGCTCGAGGGAATGGGCCCAGGATATCCAGCCCCCAGACCGCGAACGGCCATGAGAGCGGGATAGTCTGGAGGCCCTGAGCCAGCTGGTGGATCTACTTGGCATGGAATTGGCATGCCTCGCAGGATTTTACCAGCTCGGCCGCGTCGTTGAGTGTCGTGGGCCAGTAGAACCCATTGCGGAAAGCCTTGCCGACCAGGGTGCACGACGACGAGTGGTGCTCGCAGTCTCCGCCATCTATGTCAGCCAACAACTCATTCCCCTGTTCCTTGGAAATGGATCACAGAGAAACGTCATTTGGCCACTTCATGTATAGCTCACCGTCCTACATGTAGTACGCCGTAGCCTGCCGGGCCACACGCTCCGCGTCTTCCTCCTTCTCCGGCAACGTGCCTTGAGTCAGGTATGCCCTGAACTCCTCGGTCCAGCACCCCTCCTGAGGCTCGATTGCTAAGAGGAGGCGCGCTCCTAAGGCCGGGCCGCAGGCGGGGGCTCCCGAGGCTGGTGGCTGGGGGAGTTCCTCCTGAGGTGGCGCCAGCTCCACAGGCGGAGGTGCTGCCAAAGGCTTGAAGAGCCGCTCCTCGAAGATGCCAGGCTCCTGGGGTAGCTGCTTGGATTCTCTTTGGAAATGTCGTCGGCCTCTTTGTTGGTGCCACGAGGCACATGCTATAGCTCCAGGCCCAAGAACTACTTCTCCATTTTGCGTACCTCCACGAGGTATGCCTCCATGTGCTCATCCTTTGGCTCGTACACCTTGTTGGAGAAGTTGATGAGGAGATGCGAGTCTCCCTTGATGGTGAGGCATTTCACCCCCAGGGCCATCGCAACCTTGAGGCCAGCGATGAGACCCTCGTACTCTGCGATGTTGTTGAACACCTTCTCGCCCCGCTGGAAGCAGAGCTGCAAGGCATAGTAAAGTTTGTCCTGAGTGGGCGAGATGAGCACGGCTCCAGCCCTCGCGCCCTGGCATGCGAACGCGCCATCAAAGTACATGACCCAGCCATCCGGCGCTTCACTGCCTGGCGAGAGGGATCGGTTCTCGCCTGCTTCAAGCTCCAGGGTGTCGGTCCATTCTGCCACAAAGTCGGCGAGTGCACCCTGATACGTCTCCGTCGTATCTACTTTTCCAAACACTTTTGCCCTTGTTTTGGACTCTAACTTGTATGATTTGAATGGAACTAACCCGGATTGACGCTGTTTTCAGCAGAATTGCCATGACGTTGTTTTATGTGCAGAAAACAAAAGTTCTCGGAATGACATGAAACTCCACGGAATACTTACAATAAATAATAAAAAATCCTCGCCAAAGATGAAGACCAGGGGGCCACACCCTTTCCACGAGGGTGGGGGGTGCCCCCCCCTAGGGCGCGCCCCCTACCTCGTGGGCCCCCGGGAGACCTCCCGACTCCAACTCCAACTCTATATATCTGCTTTCGGGGAGAAAAAATAGGAGAGAATATTTCATCGCGTTTTACAATATGGAGCCGCCGCCAAGCCTAAAAACATCTCGGGAGGGCTGATCTGGAGTCAGTTCGGGGCTCCGGAGAGGGGGATTCCTCGCCGTCGTCATCATCAACCATCCTCCATCACCAATTTCATGATGCTCACCACCGTGCGTGAGTAATTCCATCGTAGGCTTGCTGGACGGTGATGGGTTGGATGAGATTTATCATGTAATCGAGTTAGTTTTGTTAGGGTTTGATCCCTAGTATCCACTATGGATGTGTTTGTTACAACCAAAGGTAACGGGACTGGTAATGGAATCAGGTAGCGGTGGGATCACGGCGTAATAGGAGCATTTGCTTTTCTGTTTGTTTCATGCATGTAAAGGTATCAAGTTACAGAGCTAACATGATCTGTTGTGTAATCAGATTGCAAAAAACAAAAAATCTCACAGAATCGAAGTCAGGAACAAGCTAACATGATCTTGATGACAATTAACATGAGCAATAAAGAAATCATGGAAAGGGATTTGGCCGGCAAGCAGATCGGGGGTGGGGGTTCCAAGGAAGAGGGATAAGAAGGGGTCGTCCTCAAGCCCGTCCTTGTCGGTGTCGATGGGGTTCGTCACTGAGATGCAGGCCATAGAGGCTTCTCTGGCGATTGGAAGGAGGGAAGTGGTGGCACTAACCGGCGGCTTCAATAAAGCGAAGGGATCGGGGCAGCCTGACGGGCGACTTTGGACGAGGCGGAGAGGATTGTGGGGAGGCGAGAAGAAAGAGTGGGGCTCGGTTCGGTAACACAACTTGATTACGGTGGGGGGTGGGCGGTATCAAGCGCAAGTGTGACGGGACTCGTTTACGGTGGGAGCCGATTACGGCGCTGCGTTACCAAACGCGCGTAACATTTTCAGATCATGCTATAATCAGGTGACGGGCAGAAATCATCCAACCAAACACCTCATATGTTCTGAGATTGATGTTGCTATGACTTTGCTATGCTTAATGCTTGTCACTAGGGCCCGAGTGCCATGATTTCAGATCTGAACCTATTATGTTTTCATCAATATATGAGAGTTCTTGATCCTATCTTGCAAGTCTATAGTCACCTATTGTGTGTTATGATCCGTTAACCCCGAAGTGACAATAATCGGGATACTTACCGGTGATGACCGTAGTTTGAGGAGTTCATGTATTCACTACGTGCTAATGCTTTGTTCCGGTTCTCTATTAAACGGAGGCCTTAATATCCCTTAGTTTTCATTAGGACCCCACTGCCACAGGAGGGTAGGACAAAAGATGGCATGCAAGTTCTTTTCCATAAGCATGTATGACTATATTCGGAATACATGCCTACATTACATTGACGAATTGGAGCTAGTTCTGTGTCACCCTATGTTATGACTGTTACATGATGAACCGCATCCGGCATAATTATCCATCATTGATCCGATGCCTACGAGCTTTCCACATACAGGTTTACGCTTATTTACTTTCCCGTTGCTATTGTTACAATCACTACAAAATACCAAAAATATTACTTTGCTTTCATTACTCTTTTGTTACCGTTACCATCACTTTCATATTACTTTGCTACTAAACACTTTGCTGCAGATACTAAGTTTCCAGGTGTGGTTGAATTGACAACTCAGCTGCTAATACTTGAGAATATTCTTTGGCTCCCCTTGTGTCGAATCAATAAATTTGGGTTGAATACTCTACCCTCGAAAGCTATTGCGATCCCCTATACTTGTGGGTTATCAAGACTAATTTCTGGCGCCGTTGCTAGGGAGCATAGCTCTATTCTTTGAGTCACTTGGGATTTATATCTGCTGGACATTATGAAGAACTTGAAAGATCCAAGAACCAAGATTTATCCCTCAACTACGAGGGGAGGTAAGGAACTGCCATCTAGCTCTGCACTTGATTCACCTTCTGTTATGAGTAAGCTTGCGACACCTAAACCTGCTTCTGCTATTCGTTCTGATATGTCGCATGTTACTGATGATGCTACTTCTACTATAAATGATACTGAAAGCACAAGTGCTCCCTGGGTGATTTTGATAATTAATGACAACATATCTCTTGTTGGACTAATACTTTTACCTAGTATGTTTCAGACAAGTTCAACAAATTAAGTGGCATGGACTAAAGGATGTGGAACCCCTTCAAGATGCTAAGGACAAAGGATTAGCTCAAGCTTCATGATCAAGACTCTACATTTTCTATTTTAGTGATCCAAGATCACATTGAGTCTATAGGAAAGCCAATACTATTAAGAAGGGATGAGGTGTTGCTTAATGGCTTGCTGGCTCAAAGTGCTTAGTGATATGCTCCAAAGCCCTCAACCACTTTCTCACTTCCAAATATGTCCCACACCAAATATCCAACTCGGCCCCACTGATTCTTTCTATCCAGAGCCACCGAGTTCAGTTGACATAGCCACTGCCAGAAACCCTAATCAGTTCGGTCTCACCGATGGGATCTCGCTCTCATCGAGATGGGCTTGCAAACTCTCTGTTACCTGTTGCAATATTTTCGGTCCCACCTAGATATGCAATCGGCCCCACCAAATTTGCTTGGCCAACTCTCTGTTTCGCTTATTACCCAAATCGGTCACACCGAGTTTGAGTAATCGGTCAAACTGAGTTTTGGATTTACCCTAAGCCTAGCACATCGGTCCTACCAAGTTGATCCAGTCGGTCCCACCGAAAACCCTAACGGTCACTAAATTTGCTGAATCGGTCCGACCGAGTTTATCAATTCGGTCTCACCGAGATTGGTAAATTGTGTGTAACGGTTAGTTTTTGTGTGGAGGCTATATATACCCCTCCACCCACTCTTCATTCGTGGAGAGAGCCATCAGAACATACCTACACTTCCAGTACACATTTTCTGAGAGAGAACCACCTACTCATGTGTTGAGGCCAATATATTCCATTCCCACCATATGAATCTTGACCTCTAGCCTTCCCCAAGTTGCTTTCCACTGAAATCTTCTTTCCACCAAATCCATATCCTGTGAGAGAGAGTTGAGTGTTGGGGAGACTATCATTTGAAGCACAAGAGCAAGGAGTTCATCATCAACACACCATTTGTTACTTCTTGGAGAGTGGTGTCTCCTAGATTGGCTAGGTGTCACTTGGGAGCCTCCGACAAGATTGTGGAGTTGAACCAAGGAGTTTGTAAGGGCAAGGAGATCGCCTACTTCGTGAAGATCAACCGCTAGTGAGGCAAGTCCTTCATGGGCGATGGCCATGATGGGATAGACAAGGTTGCTTCTTCGTGGACCCTCCGTGGGTGGAGCCCTCCGTGGACTCGCGCAACCGTTACCCTTCATGGGTTGAAGTCTCCATCAACGTGGATGTACGATAGCACCACCTATCGGAACCACGACAAAAACATCTGTGTCTCCAATTGCATTTGAATTCTCCAAACCCTTCCCCTTACATTCTTGCAAGTTGCATGCATTACTTTCCGCTGCTCATATACTCTTTGCATGCTTGCTTGATATGTATTGTTTTTGTTAAACTTGTGCCAAAACTTCACTTCAACCTAAAGAAATTAAAAACTGCAACTTTTGGTACTTAGTGTCTAATCACCCCCACCCCCCCCCCCCTCTAGACACCTCTTCTCGATCCTTTCAGATACTTATGATGAAACTACCGCTATGCCTGATACTACTATGCCACTTAGTGATTTTCTCGAGGAACGACTTGCTAGGGCTAGAGAATATTGAAAATGTTGAATCTGATTATGATGATGAAAGTGATGATGAAGAATCACATGTTATTCCTGAGGGTTATTTATTTGATCAAGAAGCTTCTTTAGCTATTTTAGCTTGCAAAGATAGATATGAACTCAAAAGGTTATTAGCTAAATGGAATAAGCAATCTCTAAATGCTAGGATGAAACCTGACCCTGCTTTTGCTACTTCACCTATCTTTGTTACTGATAAGGATTATGAATTCTCTGTTGATCCTGATATGATTACTTGGGTTGAATCTGATCCTTTACATGGTTATGGATCTGAAACTATTGTGGCACATCTTACTAAGTTAAATGATATAGCCACCCTGTTCACTAATGATGAGAGATCTCGCTACTTTTATATCCTTAAAATATTTCTGTTCTCATTAAAGGGTGATGCTAAGATATGGTTTAATTCTCCTGATCCTGGTTGTGTGCGTAGTCCCCAGGATATGATTTGCTACTTCTCTGCTAAATATTTCCCTGCTCATAAGAAACAAGCTGCTTTAAAGGAAATATACAACTTTGTGCAAATTAAAGAAGAGAGTCTCCCACAAGCTTGGGGGAGGCTTCTCAAGTTACTTAATTCTTTGCCTGATCATCCTCTTATGAAAAATGAAATACTTGATATCTTTTATAATGGACTAACCGATGCTTCCAGAGATTACCTGGATAGTTGTGCTGGTTCTCTTTTCAGGGAAAGAACACCGGATGAAGCTGAAATCTTATTGAATAATATGTTGACAAATGAAAATAATTGGGCAACTCCTGAGCCAGCTCCTGCTCTAATTAATGATCCTATTCCTAAACCAACTCCAAAGAAGAGAGGTGTTCTATTTCTCAGTCCTGAAGATATGCAAGAGGCAAAGAAATCTATGAAGAAAAAGGTATTAAAGCTAAAGATGTTAAGAATTTACCTCCTATAGAAGAAATACATGGTCTTAATTTACCGCCTGCCGAAGAAACATATGATCTTGATCCTTTACTTATTGAAGAACCTCCAGACCTAGATAACCCGACACAAGTAGTAAAGGTAAATTCTCTCTATAGATATGATAAAGCTGAAATCCCTCCTGCTAAAATTGCTAGTCAATGCTTGGATGAGTTTGATAATTTTATGGCTAAGCAAGAAGACTTTAATGCTTATTTTGGTAGACAATTAAAATACAATTCAAATATGCTTGGACACTTGGGTGATTATATGGCTAATGTCAAAGGTGAACTTAAACTTATTAGTAAACATGCTTCCATGGTTACCACTCAAGTAGAACAAGTACTTAAAGCTCAAAAAGAATTGCTCAATGAGATGAATAGTAAGAAAGATAATTATGCTGTTAAAGTGGCTACTAGAACTGGTAGAATGACTCGGTAACCTTTGTATCCTGAAGGCTACCCTAAGAGAATTGAGCAAGATTCTTAGAGAAATAATAGTGATACACCTAGTTCTTCTAAAAGGAAGAAAAAGAAAAATGATAGAACTGTGCAAACTTCTAGTGAACCTATTGCTGAACCACCTGATAATCCAAATGATATCTCTATGTCTGATGCTGAAACAAAATCTGGCAATGAACACGAACCTAATGAAAATGTTAACGATGATGTTCATAATAATGCTCAACCTAGTAATGATAATGATGTAGAAATAGAACCTGATGTTGATCTTGATAACCCACAATCAAAGAATCAACGTTATGATAAGAAAGATTTTGTTGCTAGGAAACATGGTAGAGAAAGAGAACCTTGGGTTCAGAAACCCATGCCTTTTCCTCCCAAACCATACAAGAAAAAGGATGATGAGGATTTTGAGCACTTTGCTGAAATGATTAGACCTATCTTTTTGCGTATGCGATTAACTGATATGCTCAAAATGAATCATTATGCTAAGTACATGAAAGATATTGTTACAAATAAAAGAAAGATACCACAAGCTGAAATTTCCACCATGCTTGCTAATTATACTTTTAAGGGTGGAATACCAAAGAAACTTGGAGATCCAGGAGTACCTACTATACCATGCTCCATTAAAAGAAACTATGTTAAAACTGCTTTATGTGATCTTGGAGCCTGTGTTAGTGTTATGCCTCTCTCTTTATATCGTAGACTTGACTTGAATAAGTTGACACCTACTAAAATATCTTTGCAAATGGCTGATAAATCAACTGCTATACATGTCGGTATTTGTGAGGATGTGCCTGTTGTAGTTGCAAACGTTACTGTTTTAACGGACTTTGTTATTCTTGATATTCCCGAGGATGATAGTATGTCTATTATTCTTGGAAGACCTTTTCTTAATACTGCATGGGCTGTTATTGATTGCACTAAAGGCAATGTCACTTTTCATGTTAATGGTAATGAGCATACGGTACACTTTCCGAGGAAACAATTTCAAGTTCATAGTATCAATTCTATCGGAAAAATTCCATCGATTATATTTGGAGGTTTTGAATTTCCTCTTCCTACTGTCAAGAAGAAATATGGTATACTTATTATTGGGGATGTGCATATCCCCATTGAGGTAACATAGCGTTATTCGAAATTTCTCCGGTTTCATGTTAATCGAAATGAGTTTGTTAACAAGACTTGATCAACCTTGTTAGTGGATTCCTTTTGATGAGCATGAGATGGATGAAACTAGAAGCACAACCTTCTGTACCCTCTCTATACTTTCTGTTATTTAGTTGAAATAAAGTAAAAATAAATAATTATCTGTCTGTTATCTGATTATCTGTGCAATATAAAAATACCTCAAAAATAAAAGTTCGCCAAATGCCCTGAAAATTAAATATGATTTTTTCTAGAATATTTGAGGATTTATGGAACAAAGAACACACCAGGAGGGCCAACCACCTTGCCACGAGGGTGGAGGGCGCGCCCACCCCTCTAGGGCGCTCCCCCCTACCTCGTGGGCCCACGGTGGCCCTCATCCACTTATTCCTGCACCCATCCTCTTCTTATTCCTCCCAAAAACATGAAAAACCAACTCAAGCACGAGTTCCAACCCTCTTTGCTACCATTTTCGATCTCCTTGCTCAAAGCACCTCTCACAAAACTGCTTGGGGAGATTGTTCCTTGGTATGTGACTCCTCCATTGGTCCAATTAGTTTTTGTTCTAGTCCTTTATTCATTGCAAATTTTTGTTGCTTAGGTGACCCTGTTCTTGAGCTTGCATGTCAAATTTTTATGGTCAAAAGTAGTTTTGATGCATGATATAGGCCCTAGGCACTTGTAGGAGTGGTTGCTATCAATATTATTGAGTTTGGTTTACTTTCATTTTGAAGTTACTAACAAATTTCAGAAATTTTCAGAGGAAGAAATATGCTTAGGAAAATGTTCCAAGGTGGTTCTTCAAAGAAGCAAGGACCCAGGCTTGCAATGCGTGATGCTGACGAAGAGCCACCAAGAGACGCTCCAGTGCGTCCTTGTGAGTGGCCATCTGAAAAATTTATGGATCGAGCAGGAATTAAAGAAGAATTTAATGCATATTTGCGTAATGGAGGTCTTGAGGACTTTGAGGCAGACAAATGCCCCCAGTATCATGATCTCACAAGCTCTTTTGTGAGGAGGTTTGAGTATTCATCTTCGCGTAATTCTCCTTCAGTCATGTTTGATCTTTATGACAAATCTTATACCATGGACTTAGAGGATTTCACTTTTTCTTGCAAACTTCCACAATGGGGTATTGTTAGGGATCCCCCTAAATCTGAATTTAGAAACTTTCTTGCTAGTATAACTGTAGGGGAATCTATAGATATAACGCAAGCTACCATAGGGAGCATTCACTTTCCTGCTATACATTATTTTGCTCTCTTCATAGGTAGGAGCATAAATGCTAAGGATGAAGCATGTCACATGTGTGTCCCTGACCTTAGCATTCTCAGGAGTGCTATGTCAGGAGACCAATCTTATCATATGGGAGCCATTGTAGCTCGTAGGTTGCATCACAATAGATATAATGGAGATTTCTTTGGAGGAATTTATGCAACCCGCTTAGCTAAATTTCTTGAGATAGACGTTCGTGAAGGAGACATGGAGTTTCCTCTTGCTTATTTAGATTTTGATTCTATGGTTTCTCACCATTTTGTCGAGAGGAACGAATCACCTCTCCAGTACCGACTAATCTTTGACAGACGTCGTGCTGTCCGTATTACTCTCCCTGCTCCTGCTTTCTTTGATTATCAGGCAAGAGGAGGATATACTATTACCAGAGAGGAGGCAGATGAGTACGAGAGGAGAGCGGAGGCCGCTCGTCGCCACACTGCAGCTCAGGAGGCGATAGCCGCTGCATCACAGTATGACCCAACAACTATTATTATGGATATCAGCCAGGCCAGCCGTGGCCATAGACCAACTTAGGCCAAAAGCCTAAGCTTGAGGGAGTACGTATTTCTTACCGACATTACATTTATGTTCACACACACTCATTGCTAGATGCCGGTGCTCATACTTTTTCATTGTATCATCCATGCTAGTTTATTTTCCTTTTTTATGCTTTCTTCTTGTGTGTTTAATAAACCTTAAGGAAAAAAACCAAAAAATTAGTTGTAGCTTTTAATTAATTTAATTTCCATGCTTGTAGTAGTAATTAAAAAAGAAAACCCAAAAAGATTTCATGTTCTTCTTTTGCTTGTTGGGAGCTTTCCCGTGTAAATAGTTTTATTTCTTTTATTTTCTTTGGGGGTCAGTAGGAGAAGACCATGATTAAATTGTTGAAGTGGCTCGTATATGCTTTATTGTTGATTTAACCAAGAGCCCATATTGCTTTGTCTTCTCCTGTTTATTGAATGCTCGCAGATTCCAGCTTAGTCCAATGCATGTGCACTCTTATTATTATTCACATCGTTCGGTCGTGCAAGTGAAAGGCAATTATGATGATATATGATGGACTGACTGAGATGAGAAAGCCGGTATGAACTCGACCTCTTTTGTTTTTGTAAATATGATGAGTTCATCATTCTTGATTTAGCTTGTTATGAATAAACATGTTTGCAATGACAATTAGAGATCATAGTTGCTTGTGCCATGCTTGATTAGCTATGAGTTATAATGGTTTACCTTGCGTGCCAACATGCTATTGAGATGGTTATGATGTGGTATGATGGGGTGGTATCCTCCTTTGAATGATTTAAGTGACTTAACTTGGCACATGTTCACGCATGTAGTTGAAACAAATCAACATAGCCTTCACGATATTTATTTTCATGGTGGATTATATCCTACTCATGCTTGCATCCAATGTTTATTAATTTTAATGCATGTACATGGCTGTTGTCGCTCTCTAGTTGGTCGCTTCCCAGTCTTTTGCTAGCCTTCATCTATACTAAGCGGGAATACTGCTTGTGCATCCAATCCCTTAAACCCCAAAGTTATTCCAGATGAGTCCACTATACCTTCCTATATGCGGTATCTACCTGCCGTTCCAAGTAAATTTGTATGTGCCAAACTCTAAACCTTCAAATAATCATCCTGTTTTGTATGCTCGAATAGCTGATGTATCAACTAGGGCTGCCTGTATCTTCCATGCTAGGCGGGTTATTCTCAAGAGGAGTGAACTCCGCTCCTCATTCACGAGAAAATGGCTGGTCACCGGGATGCCCAGTCCCATGCTTTATGCAAACTAAATCAAAAATAATTGCAAAACAAAACTCCCCCTAGGACCAGATGTATGTTGGAGGCACTCGTTGTTTCGAGCAAGCCATGGATTGATGTTTGTTGGTGGAGGGGGAGTATACACTTTACCGTTCTGTTTGGGAACCGCCTATAATGTGTGTAGCATGGAAGATATCGCCATCTCTTGGTTGTTATGTTGACAATGAAAGTATACCGCTCAAAATATTATTTACCTCTATTTCAAAACCGAGCTCTGGCACCTCTACAAATCCCTGCTTCCCTCTGCGAAGGGCCTATCCATTTACTTTTATGTTGAGTCATCACCCTCTTATTAAAAGCACTAGCTGGAGAGCGCAGCTATCATTTGCATTCATCACTATTAATTTATATTGGGTGTGACTATGATTAGATCTATTTTACCATGAATTACAATGTCTAGTCAGTCCTTGATCTTTAAAGGTGCTCTGCATTTATGTTTTGCGGTCGCAGAAAGGGCTAGCGAGATGCCATCTTGTTATATCATATTATGATTGTTTTGAGAAAGTGTTGTCATCCGAGATTTATTATTATGGCTTGCTAGTTGATTATGATATTGATATGGGTAATCATGAGACCTGAGAATTATTGTAAATGTGGTTAGTTATAATCTTTGCTGAAAACTTGAATGCTAGCTTGACATATTTACAACAACAAGAGCAAACAGAGATTGTAAAAGTTTTTCTTTATTTCTTTCAGTTTGTCAACTGAATTGCTTGAGGACAAGCAAGGGTTTAAGCTTGGGGGAGTTGATACGTCTCCATCGTATCTACTTTTCCAAACACTTTTGCCCTTGTTTTGGACTCTAACTTGTATGATTTGAATGGAACTAACCCGGACTGACGCTGTTTTTAGTAGAATTGCCATGATGTTGTTTTATGTGCAGAAAACAAAAGTTCTCGGAATGACATGAAACTCCACGGAATATCTTACAATAAATAATAAAAAATCATTGCCAAAGATGAAGACCAGGGGGCCCACACCCTTTCCACGAGGGTGCCCCCCCTAGGGCGTGCCCCCCTACCTCATGGCCCCCCTGGAGACCTCCTGACTCCAACTCCAACTCTATATATCTGCTTTCGGGGATAAAAAAAGGAGAGAAGATTTCATCGCGTTTTACGATACGGAGCCGCCGCCAAGCCCTAAAACCTCTCGGGAGGGCTGATCTGGAGTCCGTTCGGGGCTCCGGAGAGGGGGATTCGTCGCCGTCGTCATCATCAACCATCCTCCATCACCAATTTCATGATGCTCACCGCCATGCGTGAGTAATTCCATCGTAGGCTTGCTGGACGCTGATGGGTTGGATGATATTTATCATGTAATCGAGTTAGTTTTGTTAGGGTTTGATCCCTAGTATCCACTATGTTCTGAGATTGATGTTGCTATGACTTTGCTATGCTTAATGCTTGTCACTAGGGCCCGAGTGCCATGATTTCAGATCTGAACCTATTATGTTTTCATCAATATATGAGAGTTCTTGATCCTATCTTGCAAGTCTATAGTCACCTATTGTGTGTTATGATCCGTTAACCCCGAAGTGACAATAATCGGGATACTTACCGGTGATGACCGTAGTTTGAGGAGTTCATGTATTCACTACGTGCTAATGCTTTGTTCCGGTTCTCTATTAAACGGAGGCCTTAATATCCCTTAGTTTTCATTAGGACCCCACTGCCACAGGAGGGTAGGACAAAAGATGGCATGCAAGTTCTTTTCCATAAGCATGTATGACTATATTCGGAATACATGCCTACATTACAGTGACGAATTGGAGCTAGTTCTGTGTCACCCTATGTTATGACTGTTACATGATGAACCGCATCCGGCATAATTATCCATCATTGATCCGATGCCTACGAGCTTTCCACATACTGGTTTACGCTTATTTACTTTCCCGTTGCTATTGTTGCAATCACTACAAAATACCAAAAATATTACTTTGCTTTCGTTACTCTTTTGTTAACGTTACCATCACTATCATATTACTTTGCTACTAAACACTTTGCTGTAGATACTAAGTTTCCAAGTGTGGTTGAATTGACAACTCAGCTGCTAATACTTGAGAATATTCTTTGGCTCCCCTTGTGTTGAATCAATAAATTTGGGTTGAATACTCTACCCTCGAAAGCTGTTGCGATCCCCTATACTTGTGGGTTATCACACCCCCTTGATGACCCTGGTTGTGCTGAACTCCAGGTCAAATGCTTGCAGCTCGATGTTCCATTCGGCGACCCTTCCAGCAGCATTAGGGCTCCTGAGCACTCTCTCCAGTGGGTAAGCTGAGACGACCTTGATGGGGTGACCCTGGAAGTAGTGGCGCAGCTTACGCGAGGCCACCAGGAGCACGAGCAAGAGCTTCTGAGGCATGGGGTATCGCGCTCTCGCATCTCGTAGCACTGTGCTGACGAAGTACACTGGATGCTCGACGAGGGCGGGAGAGCTGACGGAGTTTTTGGCTCCCAGGGGCTGAGGTGTTCCCTATGGGTCCCCAACTTCTGGGGCTTGATGACTGGTCGGGCAGCCGCTGTCTCAAGAGCATCACCTTGATGTTGTGCT
Source organism: Triticum urartu (assembly GCF_056163025.1). NCBI lineage: Eukaryota > Viridiplantae > Streptophyta > Magnoliopsida > Poales > Poaceae > Triticum > Triticum urartu. The sequence goes on from NC_141877.1 coordinate 100,269,679, forward strand.
GCCTCATCCGGCTTGGCGGCTCCACTTAGCGGGCCCTTGACCTGGTGCTCCTCCCTGAGGGCCACTAGCACCGCGCTGGCCGAGTGGGGTGTGGCAGATAGGTAGAGCACCAAGGGCTCGAGAGGACGAGGCGCCACCATCACCGCCGGGCTGGTCAAGTATCTCTTGAGGTCTTGAAATGCTAGGTCGGCCTCGGGGGTTCACTCGAACAGACCCTTCTTCTTCATCAGCTTGAAGAATGGCAAGGCGCGCTCCCCCAACTTGGAGATGAAGCGCCCAGCGAAGTCACACAGCCTGCAAGCTTCTGCATCTCCTTCAGGTTTTGTGGTGGGCTCATGTCTTCGATTGCCTTGACCTTCTCCAGGTTGGCCTTGATCCCCCTGTGGGACACGAGGAAGCCCAGCAGCTTGCCTGAAGGAACACCAAACACGCACTTCTCCGGGTTGAGAAGTGGGTCCACCTGGCGCAAGCTCGCGAAGGTTTCCTCCAGGTCCTGAATCAAAGTTCTTTCCTCCCGAGTCTTTACCACAATGTCGTTGACGTAGGCCTTAGTGTTTCTCCTGAGCTGCCACCCCAAGGCAATGCGCATCAGTCACTAGAAGGTCTCTCCTGCATTGCGCAGTCCGAATGGCATGCAAGTGTAGCAGTATACCCCGCATGGGGTCAGGAAAGTCGTTTTCTCCACATGTTCCACCGCCATCTTGATCCGGTGGTAGCCTGAGAACGCATCCAGGAAGCATAGCAGATCACACTCAGCGGTAGAGTCGACAAATCTGGTCGATGCGCGGCAGCGGGAATGGGTCTTGAGGGAAAGACTTGTTGAGGTTGGTGAAGTCGACACACATGCGCTCCTTCCCTCCTTTCTTTGGCACAACAACCGGGTTCGCCAGCCACTCTGGGTATCAGACCTCGCGAATGACACCCGCTGCCTCTAGCTTGCGGGTTTCCTGAACGATGAAGGACTACTTCTCCGTCGACTTTCACCTCGCCATCTGCTTCACAGGGCGCATGTTGGGGCATACCCTCAGATGATGCTCGATCACTCCTCTCGAAACCCCAACCAGCTGCTTGGGTTCCCAGGCAAATACTTCCTTGTTTGCCCACAAGAAGTCCACCAACTTCCTTTCTTGACCTGGGGCGAGGCCGGCGCCTATAGTAAAGGTGGCGCCAGAGGCCCCGTCCACGTCGATCGGTATCTGCTTCGTCTTGGCTTGACCTTGAGTGAATAGCTGCTTCTTCTTGGTCGGAACAGCCCCCTTGGTCCTGGGCACGGCCTTGGCGGCCGGACAAGCTACCGTCATGGCCCTGAAGGCGAGTTTTAGGGCCGCCAAGGCTTCCTTGGTGTCTCCGGCTACAGTGAGGACGCCCTTGATCCCTGGCATCTTCATGAGGTTGTAGGCAGGGTGAGTAGTTGCCATGAATTGGGCCAGCGTCGGGTACCCGAGGATGGCATTGTACGGTAAGTCGATGTGAGCGATGTCGAAGTCGACTAGCTCGGTGCGGTAGTTGTCGTGGGTGCCAAAGGTCACGGGGAGACGGATCTGCCCCAGGGGGTTGGAGGAGCTGCCGCCGACCCCGGAGAAGGGCTTGCTGGAGCGGAGCCACTCAAGTGGTACGTGAAGGAGGCTAAAAGCCTCCATGGAGAGCACATTGAGGTCGGCAGCGCCGTTGATGAGGGTCTTGGTAACGACTACACTGCAGATGGTGACTGGGTGATCCCCCGAGTCGAAGGTCAGGTCAGCATTGGGGGCCGCCCAACCCGGGGGAGCCCTGCCGCGTGGAGGCGGCGCTGATCTGGCGAAATAACGGTTTGGTGTGACGGTCCAAGGGCAGCGCCTGTGAGCCACTGAGGAGAGCCATGATGACGGGAGATGCTGGTCCCCCGAAGCACGCGATGAAGAGGTCGCGCAGCTCCTCCCAGGAGGCCACAGAAGATTCCGGCAGATGGAGGAGCCAGGCGCGCGGCACGCCAGCGAGGGCCATTGGGAGCCAGTTGGCCATGACTTTACCGTCGCCCCCGGCCTCCAGGACGGCCTCCTCGTACGCCAGCGGGAAGGCCGCCGGATCCGGCGCACCATTTTAGCGGGGCGACATCTCCGGCTTGAACTTGTGCGACCATCGCACCTGCCGCAAGGCGGGGGTGAAGGCCCGAAGCCCAACGGCGCCATGGAGGGCGCCTGTCGATCCGGTCAGAGAAGCGGCGACGTCCATGAGAGCCAGTCGGAGAGGCGAGGCTGTCGACGGGGGCAAAGCTTTGGGGCACCCCTACCTAGCGCGCCAAATGTCGGAATTCGGGTTCCGGCAAAACCCTTGAGGTTCGAACACTGGGGTGTGCACAAAGATCTCTCCCCCTCTCTAGATCGTGCACACTAGGATCTCACGGCCTAGCTCGATGAACCCAAAGAACAAGAGACACAAGAGTTTATACTGGTTCGGGCCACCGATGTCGTGTAATACCCTACTCCATTGTGGTGTGGTGGATTGCCTCTTGGGCTGAGGATGAACAGTTACAAGGGAAGAACAACCTCCTCAGGAGAGGTGTTCTTGTGCTTGGTCAGTTGATGCCGTCCAGGATTCTCTCTCCTTTTCTAAGGTGGTGGCTAGCCCTATTTATAGAGGCCCGGGTCCTCTTCCCAAATATTAGGCGGGAAGGGATCCCACAATGGCCAGTTTGAAGGGGGACAGCTAGTACAAGCTATCCTGACAAAAGTAGTCTCCGTCTGCCAAAGGCTCTGGTGGTGATGCCGTCTTGGGCTCTCCACGGTGACCTCCGTCCTGTTGTCCTACTGGTCTTGGTCTTGTTGCACCGATACGAAAGCCTTTGCCTAATGCCTCGGGACTCCTCATCTGCGCTTCCCCTTTAGCACCAAAGAGGAAGCGAGGACGCTGCACGCGCTGGCGCCCGCCTGGCTCCAGTCGTCATGGATTGCGTCACACAAACCTCGCGAGGTGTCCCTTGCCTTGATCTCTCCGCCCCTCGCGAGCCAGCCTGGTGAGGCCACCCCTGAGGAGGTCTTTCATCGTCTGCCTCGCGAGGCCAGCCCCCTCGCGAGGGTCTTGAGTGTTTGCTGGCGAAGATGGGCCATACAGGGCCACTGATGGAGCCACGCTGTGGGCCGCAGGCAGGCAAGTCTGGGGACCCCCATTCCCAGAACGCCGACATCGATGTCTGGCTCCACTCCCCGAAGACCCGGTCAATCCCCTTCTAATGAGGATACTGGTCCTGGCGCCATACCAGGCGCTAGCAAAGAAGGACACGAAGAAGAAAAAAGAGGAGGGCACTTCGGACGCAGTGTCCGGAGACACTGATGCCCAGTCCTCTCACGAGGGCGATGACAATGACGAGGAGGAGGAGGAAGAAGAAGATCCTCCCCGCAAGGGAGAAAAGAGGGCGGCCTCCGAAGACCTAGAAGCCAAAGCATCCAAGAGGGACAAAATTACCCTCCCCGATGACTCGGAGTCAGACGCTGAGGTTGTCCCGAAGCACCGACGCCGGACTAAGCCCCAAGCCTTCTCGTAAGTGGTCCGGGATTTTTCACACTTATTCAATCTATGAACTGTGATGATAACTCTAAGTTCTATTTTTAGTCGGGCCCGCGATCTTCCCCCACTATCTTCGTCCTCAGGGGATCTGCCACCGGAGATGATGGAGAGCGGGTCGTCTCCATTAGCTTCCCCGTCGCCTACGACGGATGATGCTGAGATGTCGTCTCACAGGCCCTCCCCGAGCCTTGAAGAGACGTGGGGGGCGATTTAACGGCGCCAGAGGGTAATACCTCGGTTGCTAGAGGGCCGAGGGGACTGTCCCCATGAAGACCGGCAACGGGGGCCCCGATCAATCCATCCCCCAGCCGCAGACTACTCCGGAGACCCACACGGCCCCGGGGTCTAGTGAATGACCCCATGCAGGCGAAGAGGGAGCGGTGACATCTGCTAATCCGGAGGCGCCGAACACAACAACGGGTGCACTTCAAAGTGCATCCATCCTAGACGAGCACCGCATCCTGATGGGTACGGTGTCTAAGAAGATTCAGTCCGCCAAGAGCGGGCTGAATGAAGCCTTCTCCAGCCTGGTAGCAAGCTTCGAGGTACACAATGTAATGTTTTTGATCATTTTTGTGAGCTACATGCCTGTACATAGATAGTAGCCCCTAAGACTTTGTTCGGTTTTCTGAAAGAAAAGAGAGCAGAGGATCAATAATCAATTATCAAGTGGTAACACACTGTTTTATTTGGATTAAAAACAGGCTTCGCTGTCAGTGGCGAATGCCCAGTCAGCAGAAGTTTCCGAACTCAAGCGGAAACTGGAGCGAATCGAGAAGGACCTAGTCCTTGTTAACACGCGGCTCGACCAGGCGCAAGGTGTAAGATACACCTTACTGTATGCCTGTTTATGTCCGTGTTTTTTTGGAAATTCAAGAGCTGCAATGTGCGTGTTTGTACAGATGGTGCCGCCACGGTGGAAACCCTCAGGGGAGAGCTTGCTCAAGCCATAGAGCAAGCAAGGGTAAGCAAGGCAACCGCCGATAAGGCAGCTGCGGACTTGACGGCTGAACAAACCGCTCGGCGCCGTTTTGAGGAACGGGTGACCGAGATGAATCAAAAACTCAAGGACACAGCCGCCAAGTGCGAGTCCTTGGAAACAGAAAATAAGGCGAAGGGGACCGAACTCGGCAAGGCCCTTCAAGACACTTCGGAGGCGCGGTCTGAATCCCGCGTAGAACGAGAGGAAATCCGTCAAGCCGGTCAGATCGCGGCTGGTAAGCCTTTTCTTTTACAGGCTAAATTTGGGGACCAGAAGTATGCCTTGCTTAATCGACTATGGAGTTCTCCAGACATGTATGCGGATCTTCGGAAGAATGCTACGGACGCCGCCCAATTCTTCCAGGCCCAGGAGGGGTACGCGACAGAGAAGCTCTTCTGGTCGTAGTTTGTGGAGCAGGAGCATCCCCTACTGCTAAATGACCAGATGGCACAATGGGCGGAGCTGCATAAGATGTCCAGCACGGCCATGAAGGACGTCATAGTCTGGTTGTGGCCGGCCGAAGCCATTCCGGATAGCTACTTCGGCCTCGTGCGACATCTCATTGATGTGCTGCCCCGGATTGACGCCGTCAAGAGGTGGTCCTATATAGAAGGAGCGCGTATGGCTTTCGCCCGTGTCAAGATGCACTGGGTGAAGATGAAGGCCGAAAAGGTGGCAGTTGTAACACCCATGATGCGGCTATATCTCCTACGTGTCGAGCATGACTTAGAGGCATAGCCGCATGGTAGGTTTGTCGCAAGAGGGGTAATCTTCACACAATCCCATGTACTGAATAAGAAAGGGATAAAGAGTTGGCTTAAAATGGCACTTCACGAAAATAACATAGTCAAACATACATCAACCGGAATACAAACAAGGTCCGACTACGGAACCAAAATAAAAGAAGACAACCCCAAATGCTAGATCCCCGATCGTCCCAACTGGGCTCCACTACTGATTATCCAGAAAAGACACAAAACAACGATCAAGATCTTCATCGAGCACCCACTTGAGCTGGGTTGCGTCACCTGCACAGGTATCATCGGCACCTGCAACTGTTTGGAAGTATCTGTGAGTCACGAGGACTCAGCAATCTCACACACGCGAGATCAAGACTATTTAAGCTTAAGGGTAGGAAAGGGTAGTGAGGTGGAGCTGCAGCAAGCACTAGCTTATATGGTGGCTAACATACGCAAATGAGAGTGAGAAGAGAAGCAATGCATGGTCAAGAAGCTAGAAGTGATCAAGAACTGATCCTGAAACTACCTACGTTCAAGCATAACACAAGACCGTGTTCACTTCCCGGACTCCGCCGAAAAGAGACCATCACGGCTACACACGCGGTTGATGCATTTTAATTAAGTTAAGTGTCAAGTTCTCTACAACCGGACATTAACAAATTCCCATCTGCCACATAACTGCGGGCACGGCTTTCGAAAGTTCAAACCCTGCAGGGGTGTCCCAACTTAGCCCATCACAAGCTCTCACGGTTAACGAAGGATATTCCTTCTCCCGGGAAGACCCGATCAGTCTCAGAATCCTGGTTACAGGACATTTCGATAATGGTAAAACAAGACCAGCAAAGCCACTTGATGTGCCAACAATCCAGATAGGAGTCGCACGTATCTCATTCTCAGGGCAACACCGGATGAGACAGGCTAAGAGTAAAACCAGCCCTCGAGTTTCCCCGAGGTGGCCCCGCAGGCGGCTCGGTTTGGACCAACACTTAGAGAAGCACTGGCCCGGGGGGATTTAAATAAAGATGACCCTCGGGTTGGCCGACCCAAGGGAAGGGTAATAGGTTGTTAGGAAAATGTAAAACCAAGGTTGGGCCTTGCTGGAGGAGTTTTATTCAAAGCGAACTGTCAAGGGGTTCCCATAACACCCAACCGCGTTAGGAACGCAAAATCAAGGAACATAACACCGGTATGACGGAAACTACGGCGGCAAGAGTGGAACAAAACACCAGGCATAAGGCCGAGCCTTCCCCCCTTTACCAAGTATATAGATGCATTAATTAAATAAGAGATATTTTGATATCCCAGCATGTCCATGTTCCAACATGGAACAAACTTCAACTTCACCTGCAACTAGCAACGCTATAAGAGGGGCTGAGCAAATCGGTAACATAGCCAAACAACGGTTTGCTAGGAAGGTGGGTTAGAGGCTTGACATGGCAATATGGGAGGCATGATATAACAAGTGGTAGGTAGCGCGACATAGTGATAGAACGAACAACTAGCAAGCAAAGATAGAAGTGATTTGGAGGGTATGGTCATCTTGCATGAGATCCCGCAAAGAAGAAGAACGAGTCCATGAAGAAGACAAACGAACGTAGTCGAACGGATCCACACAAACACGACATTATTGGAACTAACCCGAAGAAGCAACACCGGAAAGAAGCAAACAACATAGTAAACAACCATCACATAATCATGGCATGATGCACAACCAAGTATGATGCATGTCCGGCTTAATGAGGCATGGCATGGCAAAGTGCACAAACAATAACACAAATTAAGTGGAGCTCAATATGCAACAAGTTGCATATTGACGAAACACCACATGACTTATTTAGTTCTCTCTCGGTTATGTACCCAACAATATTAAATGTTATTAACATGGCAAGAGGTGAAACATAATAAAACTACCTATCTAGGCAAGTTTAAATGAGGCCAAAACAACAAGCAACAAGTACAGAAAATCCTCATATGCATATTATGAATTTGGTACTGTTCTGTCGTAAACACAATTTTAGAGTTGCTAAACATGCAAAGTACTCCCACCATGTTAAACTAGGCATTTTTCCACCCCATTTACATATAAAGTTTATTTAAAACCGAGCTACGGTTATTTAGTTATGAATTAAAACATTTTAGCATGGCAATAGGAAAATTTAAACATACCACATTTTTAACATGCATGAAAGTTGCATATTATGAAACTAGACAAAAATCTAAGCAAGTTGCATATATAATTTATTTAGATCCGATGCACGGTTGGTGAGTTATGATGTGCATGATGTTTAGGGGCTATTCTGCAAAACTGCTATCTCGGGATTATTAGCAAAATTCGCTGGACAGAAAAAAACACGATCGGGCTGAAACAAGCTAGCCCAACAGGAGGAAAATAGAGGAGGGCATAGGGGTGTGCTCTCACCATGGGCCAAGGCCCAGTCGGTGCTGCGGGTTGGGGAGGCCGGCTTGGGCTTGGTGCTGGGCCGAAAACAGAGGAGCGGCTGGGCCGGATCTGGCGAAAGGAAGGTGGGCTAGGCGCGTGCGATCGACAAGGGGCGCGGTGCCGGCTTTCCCCCCCAGGAAGGACGACGACGGCGACCTAGCGCAGCTCCGGCGAGGTCCAGGGGCGCGGGACGGCCGGAGACGAGGTCGGGGACAGACGCGAGGCGGCGGAGGGCGACGGATCCGGAGGCAGCGGCTCCGCTTCCGGGTGGATCCAATGGCGGTAGGTGAGGGCGGCGCCGAGGGAGCTCCGGCTCCGGCGAACTCCCATGGCGGCGGTGGCGGATACCTGCGAGAGGACGGGTTCGGCAGGGTGAGAGGAAGACATGGGTGAGGAGAAGGAAGAGAGGAGGAGGCGGACGACGGGGACGACATGACCTGGCTAGCAGAGGAGGTCGACGGCGGGCGTGCTCCGGCGGCCTTGGTCGCCAGCGGCAGACGGCGGGGAGTGAGGGAGAGGAGATCGGGGCTCTCCCGATCTGGATCGAAGGCAGCGGCGCACAGGGTCAGGGACGGGACCCGATGGGCTCCGCGGGCTTGCCCCGGGCCTGGGCGGGTCACGGCGATGCGGGGAGCCAGGAGGGACGCGTGGCCTAGCGGAATTGGGCAGGTGGGCGGCGCTGGTGGTTTCTGGTGGCAGCGCGGCGATTGGGGCGGCGACAAGTGGCGGCGGGGGAGTGGGCACGCATGAAATTTTTCGAGGAGAGGAGGTGGGAGGCGGCTGGAAGATGATTGGGGCACGGATTTCGAGGGGGAGGAAGGAGAAGGCCAAAAATGGCATGTGGGTGAGCTTAAATAGGGTAGGGGCTAGGGTTTGAGGGGATTTGTGGGGTTTCCGGACCCTCCGATCGAGATCCGATGGTCCGGAGCGAAGGGGAGTGTAGGCGGGCTGCAGGTGGGCTGATGATGGGTTGTGCAAGTGGACTAGTGGGCTGAGAAGAGAGGCTGATGAGCAGCCCGACACATGTTTTCGGATACCGGAAACGTCCGCCGTATGACCGGCTATACTGCCGCTATAGTTATCCGTTGGGGCGTCAAACGGACTCCGAATGCGATGAAACTTGGCAGGCGGCCTACCTACACTATAATAAGACCGCACGACAACATTCAACCCATTCCGAGAACATTTTCCGGCCACTTATAAACTAATATTTTGGAGGTGCCGCGGGCGCGTGCAAGTGTGTCTGGGCTCACAGCGGACAACGGACGGAACTGGGGGAACCCGAACGGATGCAAGTTTTGAACACATGATGATGCAATGACCATGATGACATGGAAAAGATGCAACACGCAAACGAATGACAAGGCAACAACAGCGAATAATTGGAAGACACCCGGCGCATCGGTCTCGGGGCGTTACAACACTCCACCACTACAAGAGGATCTCGGGACACCGGAGAGAAAACGGAAGAAGAAGAGAAGAAGTAAAACTAAGCTGCTTCTTTGACAAATGAGTGAAACCAAAGGACCTTGCGAGGTTGAACAAATTGAAAGAAAGAATACAACGAAGATGAACGAAGTTGAAAACACTCCATTAGAAAAGAGGAACAAGGAACATTACGAGAAACTTGTAGGTTGAAAGGCATAAGGAAAGGGTTGCAATGGACAAGAAGTGCAAGCAAGCTCTCCGGTTGAAACGAGATGCACAACGAATGATAAAGATCAATTACGACAACACTTAGGTTGGAAAAGGAAGGCATAGAATATGAACTTGACAAGATGAAAGCACTTTGATGAGACTCCGGTTAGAAGAGAAATGATAGACACAACACTCTGGTTAAAACAATATAGAGAAAGAATAAGAATGATATAATTTGTACATCACTCTGACTGTAAATGGGAGGAATTGAACATGATCTTAACAAGATGAGAGGATACTTGAAAAGAGGACACAAGACTCTGGTTGAATGGACAAGCGAGTAAAGAACATGATCTTGGCAAGACAAGATGATGGAATAACAGAATGGAGAAGAAAATGCCAACTTCTGCCACAAATGAGCTTGGAAAGCACTCTTCCAAGAAGGTTAAAACGGAGTTGTTGGAAAAATCAACAACGAAAATGTTGGGGAACGTTGCAGAAAACAAAAATTTTCCTACGGTTTCACTAAGATCCATCTATGAGTTCATCTAGCAACGAGTGATCAGATGCATCTACATACCTTTGTAGATCGCGAGCGGAAGCGTTCAAAGAACGGGATGAGGTAGTCGAACACGACGTGATCCAAATCACCGGAGATCCTAGCACCGAACGGACGGCACCTCCGTGTTCAACACACGTACGGTCAGCGTAACGTCTCCTTCTTCTTGATCCAGCAAGAGGGAAGGAGAGGTTGAGGAAGATGGCTCCTGCAGCAACACGACGGCGTGGTGATGGTGGAGCTGCAGTACTCCGTCAGGGCTTTGCCAAGCACTATGGAGGAGGAGGAGGTGTTGGAGAGGGAGAAGCAGGCAACCAAAGGCGTAGATGAAAAGCCCTCCTTCCCCCACTATATATAGGAGGGCCAAGGGGGGGCGCCGGCCCTAGGAGATCCAATCTCCTAGGGGGGCGGCGGCCAAGGGGAGGTTTCCTCCCCCCCCCCAAGGCACCTAGGAGGTGCCTTCCCCTCCTAGGAATCTTCCCCCTTGAAACCCTAGGCGCATGGGCCTCTTGGGGCTGGTGCCCTTGGCCCATGTAGGCCAAGGCGCACCCCCTACAGCCCATGTGGCCCCCTGGGACAGGTGGCCCCACCAGGTGGACCCCCGGGACCCTTCCGGTGGTCCCGGTACAATACCGATAACCCCGAAACTTGTCCCGATGGCCGAAATAGCACTTCCTATATATAATTCTTTACCTCCGGACCATTCTGGAACTCCTCATGACATCCGGTAACTCATCCGGGACTCCGAACAACATTCGGGTTACTGCATATACATATCCCTACAACCCTAGCGTCACCGAACCTTAAGTGTGTAGACCCTATGGGTTCGGGAGATATGTAGACATGACCGAGACGACTCTCCGGTCAATAACCAACAGCGGGATCTGGATACCCATGTTGGCTCCCACATACTCCACGATGATCTCATCGGATGAACCACGATGTCGAGGATTCAAGCAACCCCGTATGCAATTCCCTTTGTCAATCGATATGTTACTTGCCCGAGATTCGATCGTCGGTATCCCAATACCTCGTTCAATCTCATTACCGGCAAGTCACTTTACTCGTACCATAATGCATGATCCCGTGACCAGACACTTGGTCACTTTGAGCTCATTATGATGATGCATTACCGAGTGGGCCCAGTGATACCTCTCCGTCATACGGAGTGACAAATCCCAGTCTTGATCCGTGTCAACCCAACAGACACTTTCGGAGATACCCGGAGTATACCTTTATAGTCACCTAGTTACGTTGTGACGTTTGGTACACCCAAAGCACTCCTATGGTATCCGGGAGTTACACGATCTCATGGTCTAAGGAAAGGATACTTGACATTGGAAAAACTCTAGCAAACGAACTACACGATCTTATGCTATGTTTAGGATTGGGTCTTGTCCATCACATCATTCTCCTAATGATGTGACCTCGTTATCAATGACATCCAATGTCCATAGTCAGGAAACCATGACTATCTGTTGATCAACGAGCTAGTCAACTAGAGGCTTACTAGGGACATGATGGTGTCTATTATTCACACATGTATTACGATTTCCGGATAACACAATTATAGCATGAATAAAGACAATTATCATGAACAAGGAAATATAATAATAATGCTTTTATTATTGCCTCTAGGGCATATTTCCAACAGTCTCCCACTTGCACTAGAGTCAATAATCTAGTTACATTGTGATGAATCGAACACCCATGGAATTCTGGTGTTGATCATGTTTTACCCTAGGGAGAGGTTTAGTCAACGGATCTGCTATATTCAGGTCCGTGTGTACTTTATAAATATCTATGTCTCCATCTTGAACATTTTCACGAATGGAGTTGAAGCGACGCTTGATGTGCCTTGTCTTCTTGTGAAACCTGGGCTCCTTGGCAAGAGCAATAGCTCCAGTGTTGTCACAGAAGAGCTTGATCGGCCCCGACGCATTGGGTATGACTCCTAGGTCGGTGATGAACTCCTTCACCCAAATTGCTTCATGCGCTGCCTCCGAGGCTGCCATGTACTCCGCTTCACATGTAGATCCCGCCACGACGCTCTGCTTGCAACTGCACCAGCTTACTGCCCCACCATTCAAAATATACACGTATCCGGTCTGTGACTTAGAGTCATCCAGATCTGTGTCGAAGCTAGCATCGACGTAACCTTTTACGACGAGCTCTTCGTCACCTCCATAAACGAGAAACATTTCCTTAGTCCTTTTCAGGTACTTCAGGATATTCTTGACCGCTGTCCAGTGTTCCTTGCCGGGATTACTTTGGTACCTTCCTACCAAACTTACGGCAAGGTTTACATCAGGTCTGGTGCATAGCATGTCATACATAATAGAACCTATGGCTGAGGCATAGGGGATGACGCTCATCTCTTCTATATCTTCTGCCGTGGTCGGACATTGAGCTGAGCTCAATTTCACACCTTGCAGCACAGGCAAGAACCCCTTCTTAGACTGATCCATATTGAACTTCTTCAATATCTTATCAAGGTATGTGCTTTGTGAAAGACCTATGAGGCGTCTCGATCTATCTCTATAGATCTTGATTCCTAATATATAAGCAGCTTCTCCAAGGTCCTTCATTGAAAAACTCTTATTCAAGTAGGCCTTGATGCTGTCCAAGAGTTCTATATCATTTCCCATCAAAAGTATGTCATCTACATATAATATGAGAAATGCTACAGAGCTCCCACTCACTTTCTTGTAAACGCAGGCTTCTCCATAAGTCTGCGTAAACCCAAACGCTTTGATCATCTCATCAAAGCGAATGTTCCAACTCCGAGATGCTTGCACCAGCCCATAAATCGAGCGTTGGAGCTTGCACACCTTGTCAGCATTCTTAGGATCGACAAAACCTTCCGGGTGCATCATATACAATTCTTCCTTAAGGAAACCATTAAGGAATGCCGTTTTGACGTCCATTTGCCATATCTCATAATCGTAGAAAGCGGCAATTGCTAACATGATTCGGACGGACTTTAGCTTCGCTACCGGTGAGAAAGTCTCATCGTAGTCAACCCCTTGAACTTGTCGATAACCCTTAGTGACAAGCCGGGCTTTATAGATGGTCACATTACCATCCGCATCTGTCTTCTTCTTAAAGATCCATTTATTTTCTATGGCTCGACGTTCAACGGCCAAGTCAGTCAAAGTCCATACTTCGTTTTCATACATGGATCCTATCTCGGATTTCATGGCTTCTAGCCATTTGTCGGAATCCGGGCCCGCCATCGCTTCTTCATAGTTCGAAGGTTCACCGTTGTCTAACAACATGATTTCCAAGACAGGGTTGCCGTACCACTCTGGTGCGGAACGTGTCCTTGTGGACCTTCGAATTTCAGTAGGAGCTTGATCAGAAGTATCTTGATCATTATCATTAACTTCCTCTCTAGTCGGTGCAGGCACCTCAGGAACATTTTCTTGAGTTGTGCCATTTTCCGGTTCAAGAGGTAACACTTCATCAAGTTCTACTTTCCTCCCACTTACTTCTTTCGAGAGAAACTCTTTCTCTAGAAAGAATCCATTCTTGGCAACAAAGATCTTGCCTTCGGATCTGAGGTAGAAGGTATACCCAACAGTTTCTTTAGGGTATCCTATGAAGACGCATTTTTCCGACTTGGGTTCGAGCTTTTCAGGTTGAAGTTTCTTGACATAAGCATCGCATCCCCAAACTTTTAGAAACGACAGCTTAGGTTTCTTCCCAAACCATAATTCAAACGGTGTCGTCTCAACGGATTTCGATGGAGCCCTATTTAAAGTGAATGCAGCAGTCTCTAAAGCATAGCCCCAAAAAGATAGCGGTAAATCGGTAAGAGACATCATAGATCGTACCATATCTAATAGAGTGCGATTACGACGTTCGGACACACCATTACGCTGAGGTGTTCCAGGCGGCGTGAGTTGTGAAACTATTCCACATTTTCTTAAGTGTGTGCCAAATTCGTGACTCAAGTATTCTCCTCCACGATCTGATCGTAGAAACTTGATTTTCCTGTCACGTTGATTCTCAACCTCACTCTGAAATTCCTTGAACTTTTCAAAGGTTTCAGACTTGTGTTTCATTAAGTAGATATACCCATATCTACTCAAATCATCAGTGAGGGTGAGAACATAACGATAACCACCGCGAGCCTCAACACTCATTGGACCGCACACATCAGTATGTATGATTTCCAATAAGTTGGTTGCTCGCTCCATTGTTCCTGAGAACGGAGTCTTGGTCATCTTACCCATGAGGCATGGTTCGCACGTGTCAAATGATTCGTAATCAAGAGACTCTAAAAGTCCATCTGCATGGAGCTTCTTCATGCGTTTGACGCCTATGTGACCAAGGCGGCAGTGCCACAAGTATGTGGGACTATCATTATCAACTTTACATCTTTTGGTACTCACATTATGAATATGTGTAGCATTACGCTTGAGATTCATTAAGAATAAACCATTCACCATAGGAGCATGACCATAAAACATATCTCTCATATAAATAGAACAACCATTATTCTCGGATTTAAATGAGTAGCCATCTCGAATTAAACGAGATCCCGATACAATGTTCATGCTCAAAGCTGGCACTAAATAACAATTATTAAGGTTTAAAACTAATCCCGAAGGTAAATGTAGAGGTAGCGTGCCGACGGCGATCACATTGACCTTGGAACCATTCCCGACGCGCATCGTCACCTCGTCCTTTGCCAGTCTCCGCTTATTCCGCAGCCCCTGCTTTGAGTTACAAATGTGAGCAACTGCACCGGTATCAAATACCCAGGAGCTACTATGGGTACTAGTAAGGTACACATCAATTACATGTATATCATATATACCTTTTGTTTTGCCGGCCTTCTTGTCCGCTAAGTATTTGGGGCAGTTCCGTTTCCAGTGACCACTTCCCTTGCAATAAAAGCACTCAGTCTCGGGCTTGGGTCCATTCTTTGGCTTCTTCCCAGCAGCTTGCTTGCCGGGCGCGGCAACTCCTTTGCCGTCCTTCTTGAAGTTCTTTTTACCCTTGCCCTTCTTGAACTTAGTGGTTTTATTCACCATCAACACTTGATGTTCCTTCTTGACTTCTACCTCTGCTGATTTCAGCATTGCAAATACCTCAGGAATGGTCTTTTCCATCCCCTGCATATTGAAGTTCATCACAAAGCTCTTGTACCTTGGTGGAGGCGACTGGAGGATTCTGTCAATGACCGCGTCATCCGGGAGATTAACTCCCAGCTGAGTCAAGCGGTTATGTAACCCAGACATAGTGAGTATGTGCTCACTGACAGAACTATTTTCCTCCATCTTACAGCTGAAGAACTTGTTGGAGACTTCATATCTCTCGATCCGGGCATGAGCTTGAAAAACCATTTTCAGCTCTTCGAACATCTCATATGCTCCATGTCTCTCAAAACGCTTTTGGAGCCCCAGCTCTAAGCTGTAAAGCATGCCGCACTGAATGAGGGAGTAGTCATCAGCACGTGTCTGCCAAGCGTTCATAACATCTTGGTTCTGTGGGACAGGCGGGTCACCTAGCGGTGCTTGTAGGACATAATCTTTCTTGGCAGCTATGAGGATGATCCTCAGGTTCCGGACCCAGTCCGTATAGTTGCTGCCATCGTCTTTCAGCTTGGTTTTCTCTAGGAACGCGTTGAAGTTGAGGACTACGTTGGCCATTTGATCTACAAGACATATTGTAAAGATTTTAGACTAAGTTCATGATAATAAAGTTCATCTAATCAAATTATTCAATGAACTCCCACTTAGATAGACATCCCTCTGCTAGTCATCTAAGTATAACATGATCCGAGTCAACTAGGTCGTGTCCGATCATCACGTGAGACGGACTAGTTAACATCGGTGAACATCTTCATGTTGATCGTATCTTCTATACGACTCATGCTCGACCTTTCGGTCTTCTGTGTTCTGAGGCCATGTCTATACACATGCTAGGCTCGTCAAGTCAACCTAAGTGTTTGCATGTGTAAATCTGTCTTACACCCGTTGTATGTGAACGTTTGAATCAAACACCCGATCATCACGTGGTTCATTGAAACAACAAACTGTCGCAACGGTGCACAGTTAGGGGAAACACTTTCTTGAAATTATTATGAGGGATCATCTTATTTACTACTGTCGTTCTAAGTAAACAAGATGCAAAACATGATAAACATCAAATGCAATCAAATAATAATAGTGACATGATATGGCCAATATCGCATAGCTCCTTTGATCTCCATCTTGGGGCTCCATGATCATCTTGTCACCGGCATGACACCATGATCTCCATCATCATGATCTCCATCATTGTGTCTCCATGAAGTTGCTCGCCAACTATTACTTCTACTACTATGGCTAACGCGTTTAGCAATAAAGTAAAGTAATTTACATGGCGTTTCTCAATGACACGCAGGTCATACAAAAATAAAGACAACTCCTATGGCTCCTGCCGGTTGTCATACTCATCGACATGCAAGTCGTGATTCCTATTACAATAGCATGAACAACTCATACATCACATATATATCATTCATCATTCATCACAACTTTGGCCATATCATATCACAAAGCACTTGCTGCAAAAACAAGTTAGACGTCCTCTAATTGTTGTTGCAAGTTTTACGTGGCTGAAGTAGGGTTCTAGCAAGAACGTTTTCTTACCTACGTGAAAGCCACAACGTGATTTGTCAACTTCTATTTACCCTTCATAAGGACCCTTTTCATCGAATCCGCTCCAACTAAAGTAGGAGAGACAGACACCCGCCAGCCACCTTATGCAACTTGTGCATGTTAGTCGATGGAACCGGTCTCACGTAAGCGTATGTGTAAGGTTGGTCCGGGCCGCTTCATCCCACAATACCGTTGAAGCAAGATAAGACTAGTAGCGGCAAGAAAGTTGACAACATCAACGCCCACAACAAATTGTGTTCTACTCGCGCAAGAAGAACTACGCATAGACCTAGCTCATGATGCCACTGTTGGGGAACGTTGCAGAAAACAAAAAATTTCCTATGGTTTCACCAAGATCCATTTATGAGTTCATCTAGCAACGAGTGATCGGATGCATCTACATACCTTTGTAGATCGCGAGCGGAAGCGTTCAAAGAACGGGATGAGGTAGTCGAACACGACGTGATCCAAATCACCGGAGATCCTAGCACCGAACGGACGGCACCTCCGCGTTCAACACACGTACGGTCAGCGTAACGTCTCCTTCTTCTTGATCCAGCAAGAGGGAAGGAGAGATTGAGGAAGATGGCTCCAGCAGCAACACGACGGCGTGGTGATGGTGGAGCTGCAGTACTCCATCAGGGCTTCGCCAAGCACTATGGAGGAGGAGGAGGTGTTGGAGAGGGAGAAGGAGGCAACCAAAGGCGTAGATGAAAAGCCCTCCTTCCCCCACTATATATAGGAGGGCCAAGGGGGGGGCGCCGGCCCTAGGAGATCCAATCTCCTAGGGGGCGGCGGCCAAGGGGAGGTTTCCTCCCCCCCCCCAAGGCACCTAGGAGGTGCCTTCCCCTCCTAGGACTCTTCCCCCTTGAAACCCAAGGCGCATGGGCCTCTTGGGGCTGGTGCCCTTGGCCCATGTAGGACAAGGCGCACCCCCTACAGCCCATGTGGCCCCCCGGGACCCTTCCGGTGGTCCCGGTACAATACCGATAACCCCGAAACTTGTCCCGATGGCCGAAATAGCACTTCCTATATATAATTCTTTACCTCTGGACCATTCCGGAACTCCTCGTGACGTCCGGGATCTCATCCGGGACTCCGAACAACATTCGGGTTACTGCATATACATATCCCTACAACCCTAGCATCACTGAACCTTAAGTGTGTAGACCCTACGGGTTCGGGAGATATGTAGACATGACCGAGACGACTCTCCGGTCAATAACCAACAGCGGGTTCTGGATACCCATGTTGGCTCCCACATACTCCACGATGATCTCATCGGATGAACCACGATGTCAAGGATTCAAGCAACCCCGTATGCAATTCCCTTTGTCAATCGATATGTTACTTGCCCGAGATTCGATCGTCGGTATCCCAATACCTCGTTCAATCTCGTTACCGGCAAGTCACTTTACTCATACCGTAATGCATGATCACGTGACCAGACACTTGGTCACTTTGATCTCATTATGATGATGCATTACCGAGTGGGCCCAGTGATACCTCTCCGTCATACGGAGTGACAAATCCCAGTCTTGATCCGTGTCAACCCAACAAACACTTTCGGAGATACCCGTAGTATACCTTTATAGTCACCCAGTTACATTGTGACGTTTGGTACACCCAAAGCACTCCTACGGTATCCGGGAGTTACACGATCTCATGGTCTAAGGAAAGGATACTTGACATTGGAGAAACTCTAGCAAACGAACTACACGATCTTATGCTATGTTTAGGATTGGGTCTTGTCCATCACATCATTCTCCTAATGATGTGACCTCGTTATCAATGACATCCAATGTCCATAGTCAGGAAACCATGACTATCTGTTGATCAACGAGCTAGTCAACTAGAGGCTTACTAGGGACATGCTGGTGTCTATTATTCACACATGTATTACGATTTCCGGATAACACAATTATAGCATGAATAAAGACAATTATCATGAACAAGGAAATATAATAATAATGCTTTTATTATTTCCTCTAGGGCATATTTCCAACAGAAAAGAGTAAGCTTGTTGTGGGCTTATGTAAAACATCTCGAAATTTGAGGTGAAATTCTGCCACTAGCGGAAACAACAGATTGAATTGACATCAACAAGGAGATGAGAAGCTTATTTCACCGGGAGGGTAAATGAAGAACTTGGGTCATTTATAAACACCTTAAATAGCCACAATCCTTTGGGAAGGCTTAAGGTAAAATATGACACAATATAACTCCAACGAAGAGATTAATGGACTTAAAATACCTCATTGTTGATAACTTGTGAATCATGAAACACGAAGGGAAATGTCAAAATGACATAACACCACTTCAAAAGATAAGATAGAAAGAATTGCACTTTGGAATGCAAGATGAAGAATGCTTGAACTCCTCAAAACAAGACATGTGTTGAGCACCATGTTAAATTTTGAGTATAGCTTGGCAGATCAAAACTTCGAGAGAAATCTTGAAGAACAATTGAAGAATGAAAGGAATCCTTTATGAACAACCATGTAGAGCCTCCATGAAGAACTTCGGTAATAAAAGGATGATAAAAAGAAAGAGAAGTTGAAAACACAAGGTGAATCCTTGCAATGATTTAGACGAATCTTCATGGTGATATAACTGGGAGATCTTGGAACTCCGGGAAAAGTAAAGATGAAACAATTGAAACCGAGAATTTGATGAACCTCCGGAATAAGGAATTGAATTCACTCGATGAAACAAGAATAAGAATTACATTATGCTTATCCTTTACCAATTTAGATTGATGAAAAGCAACGGATTTGGCATACTACTTATTCTCGTAGAACGGATTAAGATTGATATGGTGCAAACTTGGGAAGGTCTTAATGGATCCCCGGTGGTGTTTGGAAACAACGAATGAATTAATATGATAACGAAGGAAAAGAAGTCTTGAATGAACCACCGTAAGAATTGAAAATGAAAGTAGCAAAGGCACAATTCACCGGGAAGAATTGGAAAACGAATGAAGATACTTGCTGGGATTTAGATACATGAGAACGAAGAGATCATGAACTGATTAGAGGATATTTGAACGATGCACGGGTAAGATTTGGAGAACGAGAGCTGAAGGATGGAATGAATAATTCTGAGATGATGGGCTCTTGAGAAACAAACTGAAAAGACTCCTGAATTGCTCCGGATGGGTGAAAAGAATTTTTCACAATCAAAAACAGTTATGAGAGGATGGCATCAAGCTAGAATCACGAGTCTTTGAGAGAACGGATAAGATTTGGAGGAAAACTCTTCTTTGGTCTTCAAACTCCAAGAATGACGACGAGAAACACCATCAAGAATTTTTGAGGCACTCCGGAATGACAATTAGAAAGGTTGAACCAATGATGAATAATATGAAAGATCTTGGAGAAAGCATTTGACTGCTTACGTCAAACTTGGAAAAGAATTTGAGAGTAACTCCGGGAAAATAGAAGAGTCAGGTAAGATCCTGGGAAAAACCTGTGGGTTAGGGCCCACTCGAAAGATACACCGTTGAACAATTTGAAAGAGAGATTGCACCTGTTGAATTAAATGGCTCGAAAGAGATAACAACCTCGAGATATCTTCAACGAATTAGCAATGGAAACGCGAATCTTCTGAGATGTCTTCAGCACTCCGAAACAATTGAATAGCGAGAGGTGAATAAATAAGAGAGTCTTCAGTAAGGACTTCCAACATGGAAAGCATGTGAACCAATGAAAAATATATGATCAACACCGAAAGCTTGCATTGAATCCACCGGAGAAGGAAAAGAACGAAGAATGATGAACTTGTAGAGCATCTTCATGAGAACCACCGGGTAAGAACATAGAAGAAAAGAATGAAGAGACTTCACATCAATAAGATGGATACTTGATTAAGAAATCTGAGTCCTTGAAGAAAAAGGGGTGGGTGGGCGGGAAAACAAAAGCAACTTGGGGAGGGAAGAAACAAACACCGGTTGGAAAGAATTGAAAAGACAACCTCGATGATCAAGAAGGATTGGTATTCACATAGAAGTATGAGAACACCACTTAGGGAAGGTATGGAATCAACACTTGGTACTGAAGCAACTCGAATACCACAACTCAAAACAAAACAAAGGATTGGCTTGCAGAATAAGCCGGAACAAACATATGATAGATTTCGTCCAAAGTTTTCATGGTGGGGCCCACACGAGCTCGATCGTACAGCACCATCATGTACAAGGCAGTGCACATGACATACGAAGCATCCCCGAGTCAGCATAGCCAAGGACTCTTTAAGACACAACGAGACCATTGTAAAACCAACCGTGGATAGGCGGACCACTAGACGTCGAACCCCAATCTCATATCATGCATCTGTCAGAAAGATATCCTAGGAGCTACTTGAATTCTCACTTATAAACTCCCGAAACTTTCTGGTTATGCAATCAGGTGTTGGGGATACAAGGGAAGCATGATATCTCACCCAAACTAATAATTCCTACATCCAGCTGTGTCCATCCTTCAACACATAACCAAGAAACCTTCGGAAATCGTGTACCTCAACCTTCGAAAAGCATTTGTTATACGAGTTATGGAAATACTCCCGAACTCCCTCCCCAGTACTAGGTGGCGTCGAGGTTATCTCACCAACAACTGCATAAAAGAGATTTTCGATGTCGGCGAACTCAGGTATTCTAGAACTGCAACGATAAAATTGTGACGACAACACCTCGGACCTCAACTCTCCGGGAAACTGTCACAACCCCTAAATGTCAGGAGGCACCAAGAACAATGTTCTCGTCACAAAACCATCGGAACGATTCCAAGATACCCGTGTGATCCTAAAAAAATTGTGAAATTTGAGGAGAGAAGAGTCAAAACTCTACGTCATGAGGCCTCACCAGAGCGACGAAGGGACTGAGGAGTAAAAAGAATCCTACTCTCCGATATATATAATCCTAAGACTCAAAACATTTTGTTCTAGACTCAACAACGTCAGTGATTCGATCAAGCAGGGGGCTCCTAAGTCGGGGATGGCTCTGATTACCAACTTGTAACACCCACGATGCGGCTATATCTCCCACGTGTCGGGGCACGACTTAGAGGCATAGCCACATGGTAGGTTTGTCGCAAGAGGGGTAATCCTCACACAATCCCATGTACTGAATAAGAAAGGGATAAAGAGTTGGTTACAATCGCCACTTCACACAAATAACATAGTCAAACATACATCAACCGGAATACAAACAAGGTCCGACTACAGAACCAAAATAAAAGAAGACAACCCCAAATGCTAGATCCCCGATCATCCCAACTGGGCTCCACTACTGATCAACCGGAAAAGACACAAAACAACGATCAAGATCTTCATTGAGCTCCCACTTGAGCTGGGTTGCGTCACCTGCACTGGTATCAGCGGCACCTGGAACTGTTTGGAAGTATCTGTGAGTCACGAGGACTCAGCAATCTCACACACGCGAGATCAAGACTATTTAAGCTTAAGGGTAGGAAAGGGTAGTGAGGTGGAGCTGCAGCAAGCACTAGCTTATATGGTGACTAACCTACGCAAATGAGAGCGAGAAGAGAAGCAATGCACCATCGAGAAGCTAGAAGTGATCAAGAAGTGATCCTGAAACTACATACGTTCAAGCATAACACAAAACCGTGTTCACTTCCCCGACTCCGCCGAAAAGAGACCGTCATGGCTACACATGCGGTTGATGCATTTTAATTAAGTTAAGTGTCAAGTTCTCTACAACCGGACATTAACAAATTCCCATCTGCCACATAACCGTGGGCACGGCTTTTGAAAGTTCAAACCCTGCAGGGGTGTCCCAACTTAGCCCATCACAAGCCCTCACGGTCAACGAAGGATATTCCTTCTCCCGGGAAGACCCGATCAGTCTCGGAATCCCGGTTACAAGACCTTTCGACAATGGTAAAACAAGACCAGCAAAGCCAACCGATGTGCCGACAATCCCGATAGGAGTCGCACGTATCTCGTTCTCAGGGCAACACCGGATGAGACAGGCTACGAGTAAAACCAGCCCTCGAGTTTCCCCGAGGTGGCCCCGCAGGCGGCTCGGTTCGGACCAACACTTAGATAAGCACTGGCCCGGGGGTTTAAATAAAGATGACCCTCGGGTTGGCCGACCCAAGGGAAGGGTAATAGGTTGTTAGGCAAATGTAAAACCAAGGTTGGGCCTTGCTGGAGGAGTTTTATTCAAAGCAAACTATCAAGGGGTTCCCATAATACCCAGCCGCGTTAGGAACACAAAATCAAGGAACATAACACCGGTATGACGGAAACTACGGCGGCAAAGGTTGAAAAAAACACCAGGCATAAGGCCGAGCCTTCCACCCTTTACCAAGTATATAGATGCATTAATTAAATAAGAGATATTATGATATCCCAACATATCCATGTTCCAACATTGAACAAACTTCAACTTCACCCGCAACTAGCAACGCTATAAGAGGGGCTGAGCAAAGCGGTAACATTGCCAAACAACGTTTTGCTAGGAAGGTGGGTTAAAGGCTTGACATGGCAATATGGGAGGCATGATATAACAAGTGGTAGGTAGCGTGACATAGCAATAGAACGAACAACTAGCAAGCAAACATAGAAGTGATTTCGAGGGTATGGTCATCTTGCCTGAGATCCCGCAAAGAAGAAGAATGAGTCCATGAAGAAGATAAACGGACGTAGTCGAACGGATCCTCACAAATGCGACATTATTGGAACTAACCCGAAGAAGCAACACCGGAAAGAAGCAAACAACATAGTAAACAACCATCACATAAGCATGGCATGATGCACAACCAAGTATGATGCATGTTCGGCTTAATGAGGCATGGCATGGCAAAGTGCACAAACAATACTACAAATTAAGTGGAGCTCAATATGCAACGAGATGCATATTGACGAAACACCACATGACTTATTTAGTTCTCTCTCGTTATGTACCCAACAATATTAAATGTTATTAACATGGCAAGAGGTGAAACATAATAAAACTACATATCTAGGCAAGTTTAAATGAGGCCGGAACAACAAGCAACAAGTCCGGAAAATCCTCATATGCATATTATGAATTTGGTACTGTTCTGTTGTAAACACAATTTTAGAGTTGTTAAACATGCAAAGTACTCCCACCATGTTAAACTAGGCATTTTTCCACCCCATTTACATATAAAGTTTATTTAAAACCGAGCTACGGTTATTTAGTTATGAATTAAAAAGTTTTAGCATGGCAATAGGAAAATTTAAACAAACAACATTTTTAGCATGCATGAAAGTTGCATATTATGAAACTAGAAGAAAATCTAAGCAAGTTGCATATATAATTTATTTAGATCCGATGCACGGTTGGTGAGTTATGATATGCATGATGTTTAGGGGCTATTCTGCAAAATTGCTGTCTCAAGATTATTAGCAAAATTCGCTGGACAGAAAAAAAACACGACCGGGCTGAAACAAGTTGGCCCAACAGGAGGAAAACAGAGGAGGGGCGCAGGGGTGTGCTCTCACCATGGGCCAAAGCCGAGTCGGTGCTGCGGGTTGGGGAGGCCGGCTTGGGCTTGGTGCTGGGCCAAACACAGAGGAGCGGCTGGGCTGGATCTGGAGAAAGGGAGGCAGGCCAGGCGTGTGCGATCGACGAGGGGCACGGTGCCAGCGTTCTCCTCGAAGCAGGACGACGACGGCGACCTAGCGCAGCTCCGGCAAGGTCCAGGGGCGCGGGACGGCCGGAGACGAGGTCGGGGACAGACCCGAGGCGGCGGAGGGCGATGGATCCGGAGGCAACGGCTCCGCTTCCGGGCGGATCCAGCAGCGGTAGGCGAGGGCGGCGCCGAGGGAGCTCCGGCTCCGGCGAACTCCCATGGCGGCGGTGGCGGATACCTGTGAGAGGACGGGTTCGGCGGGGTGAGAAGAAAACGTGGGTGAGGAGAAGGAAGAGAAGAGGAGGCAGACGGCAGGGACGACATGACCTGGGTGGTGGAGGAGGTCGACGGCGGGTGTGCTCTGGCGGCCTTGGTCGCCGGCGGCGGACGGCGGGGCGTGAGGGAGAAGAGATCAGGGCTCTCCCGATCTGGATCGAAGGCGGCGGCGCGTAGGGTCGGGGACTGGCCCCGATGGGCTCCGCAGGCTTGCCCCGGGCCTGGGAGGGCCACGGCGGCGCGGGGAGCCAGGAGGGACACGTGGCCTAGCGGGATTGGGCAGGAGGGCGGCGCAGGTAGTTTCTGGTGGCGGCGCGACGATTGGGGCGGCGACAAGTGGCGGCGGGGGAGCGGGCACGCACGAAATTCGAGGAGAGGAGGTGGGAGGCGGCTGGAAGATGATTGGGGGGCATGGATTTCAAGGGGGGAAGGAGAAGTCCAAAAATGGCATGTGGGTGAGCTTAAATAGGGTAGGGGCTAGGGTTTGAGGGGATTTGTGGGGTTTCCGAACCCTTCGATCGAGATCCGACGGTCCAGAGGGGAGGGGATTGTAGGCGGGCTGCAGGTGGGCTGATGATGTGTTGTGTAAGTGGACTAGTGGGATGAGAAGAGAGGAAGATGGGTAGCCCGGCACATATTTCCGGATACCGGAAACGTCCGCCGTATGACCGGTTATACTGCCGCTATAGTTATCCGTTGGGGCTTCAAACGGACTCCGAATGCGATGAAACTTGGCAGGCGGTCTACCTACACTATAATAAGACCGCACACCAACATTCAACCCATTCCGAGAACATTTTCCGGCCACTTATAAACTAATATTTCGGAGGTGCCGCGGGCGCGTGCAAGTGTGTCTGGGCTCAGAACGGACAACGGACGAAACTGGGGGAACCCGAACGGATGCAAGTTTTGAACACATGATGATGCAATGCACATGATGACATGGCAAAGATGCAACACGCAAATGAATGACAAGGCAACAATAGCGAGTAACTGGAAGACACCTGGCGCATCGGTCTCGGGGCGTTACAGCAGTTGAGGGTCCTCCCGAAAGCAAGGCCCACCGCACACCTGAGTGCTATTTTGAGGACATGCTAAAAGGTGTCCTCCTTGTAGAGGGCCAATGCTCTAAGGACGTAGTGTTCGAATAAACGAGTCTGAACTGTCCGGGGGGGTTGTATTATGAACTAAGTCTTTTGTAATATATTTATTCCTTGAAAAAGTTTTATCCTCCTTTGTGGTCATTTATTATATCTGAGAGTTCCCAGTCGTCGGCTTCAACCCCCACGTAGATACCACTGGGGTGTTCGGTATTGCACATGACTACACTTAACCCAACGTCTTGATCCCTGAAGGAGGTGTCAGTGCGGCAAACCAGGCAATCAGATTATTTAGTTTTGTTGCTCTCACTTAGCTATAGGAGTTTAACAATGGGTCTATACAGTAGCCCCTGGTATGTACTCGGCTACCCTGATGCGGATGCGTTACATATGTGACCGGAAAACAGTCCTTCATGTAATACAAAAAAATTGCTAAGGATTGTAATAAGTCGCCGAGTGGCTGACCAGCTCTCGCCACATCATGACAGCCAGTTTTCGGCATTCTCTACTGAGGTGCTTAACCGGGCGAACCCGAAACACAATCGCAGTAGTTCTCCCTTTACTACCCTAGCCGATCAGACGGAACATAAGGTAGCAAACACAGGAGCCGGACAACCCAACTATTGACCAAAGACATGATTCGGAGCCGATGCATATAATGTCGAGCTCAGGACGCCGAATTCTGCTATAAAGTTGTTTGGACTTTTGTTTGGAAACACATATGTGGCCCTATAGAGCCCCTGGCAATTTTGTGCCGAGGTGTGCATGTGAGACAGCTGAACGGATGGAATACAGTCTATAAAGACGATACCGAATAAGAATTTGGTTCACTGTAATCTGGTTGATTCGTTAAACGTGATCTTACAGAAGGTATTGTAACCACCAAGGCCATTTTACATGCCGGGGGTTTAGGGCTAAGGGAAAAGCTCTATACAGGTTCTTGAATGAAGTTGTGGTCTGCAAAATCCTTTGCACCTTCCTGTCGCACGTCTGCGCCGCTTTCGCCCAAGTAAGAAAGATTCCCTGAGAGGAACGGTCTTCGGCCATTTAGATGGAACAGGGCTCAAAGAGAGTCCTTGTGAGTCCGTAGGGTGAGTAGGTTTTGATTTACCTGCGATGAAAAAGGAAGAAAGGATCATTTAAAGAAGGGGGGAGGCCGTATAAGGTTGAGCCGTGCTATAGGCCTGTCCGGATATTGCCTCCGTCAATGCCTAAGGTATTTTGAGTGCATAATTGTGCACGCGCGGTATGAATTTCGCTGATGTACATGGCGATCGACGGAGGCGGAACTGCTAATCCAGCCTTGGAATTGCCGGGATGCCAGTATTCAGAACTGATCGGCCTTGCGCAATAAAGTCCAGTGGCTTAATAGCCGATGAGGTGTGCAGCTTGACAGGGCCGCTTTGTGCTTCGGCCGCACTGGCCGCTGTGTGCTCCTCAGTACAGAGGGAGCGCTCCATGTTTCCATTGATTGTAATGATGCCTCATGGGCCGGGCATCTTGAGCTTCAAATAGGCGTAGTGTGGGACCGCATTAAAGCGGGCGAAAGCGGTTCGTCCGAGCAGTGCGTGATAGCCACTGCGGAAGGGGACGATGTCGAAGGTCAAGTCTTCGCTTCGAAAGTTGTCCGGCGAACCGAAGGCAACTTCTAGCGTGATTGAGCCCGTGTAGCGGGCCTCTACACCATGTATTACTCCTTTGAAGGTAGTTTTAGTGGGCTTGATTCTTGACAGATCAACGCCCATTTTGCGGACAGTGTCTTGATAAAGTAGATTGAGACCGCTGCCGCCATCCATGAGGAATCGCGTGAGGTGGAATCCGTCGATGATTGGACCAAGGACCAGTGCTGCCGAACCTCTCTGACGGATACTGGTTGGGTGGTCCTTTCGATCGAAGGTGATCGGGCAAGCCGACCATGGGTTGAATTTTGGGGTGACCGGCTCTATGGCATAGACGTCCCGTAGTGCGTAGTTGTGCTCCCTCTTAGGGATATGTGTGACATATATCATATTCACTATTTTTACCTCGTGGGGAAATTGCTTCTATCCCCCTGTGTTCGGTTGACGAGGCTCTTGGTCATCGTCGTCTCTTGGCGACCCTTTTCCCTTATGTTAGGTGTTAAGTTTGCCGGCTTGTTTAAAGACCCAACAATTTCTGTTGGTATGATTGGCGGGTTTATCGGGGGTGCCATGAATCTGGCAAGGCCGATCAAGTATTCTGTCTAAATTGGATGGGCCATCCCTGCTTGCCTTGAATGGTTTCTTCCGTTGACCGGGTTTGGAGCCACTGAATCCGGCGTTGACCGCTGTGTCTTGGGTTCCTTCATTATTGCTTCTACGCTTGTGCTTGTCGCGTCGTGGTTTGCCGTTGCTGTCCCTAGTTTCGGAGGTGCCAGAGTTGCTGGTGCTATTGCTTCTGCCAGCAAGCCAACTATCCTCTCCCGTGCAAAAACGGGTCATAAGTGCGGTGAGGGCTGCCATGGACTTCGGCTTTTCTTGGCCGAGGTGTCGGGCGAGCCACTCGTCCTGGACGCTATGCTTGAAGGCCGTGAGGGCTTCAGTGTCCGGAAAATCCACAATCTGGTTCTTTTTAATTAGGAACCCGGTCCAGAGCTGTCGGGCCGATTCCCCGGGTTGCTGGATTATGTGACTAAGGTCATCGGCGTCTGGGGGCCGAACATAGGTACCTTGGAAGTTGTCTCTGAATGCGTCCTCCAGGTCTTCCCAGCTACCAATAGAGTTTTCTGGTAGACTGTTCAGCCAGTGCCGTGCTGGTCCCTTAAGTTTGAGGGGAAGGTATTTGATGGCGTGTAGATCATCACCGCGAGGCATGTGAATGTGGAGAAGAAAATCTTCAATCCATACTGCGGGATCTGTTGTGCCGTCGTATGATTCAATGTTTACGGGTTTAAACCCTTCTAGGAACTGGTGCTCCATTACCTCATCGGTGAAGCATAGGGGGTGTGCGGCGCCTCTATACCGGGCGACATCACAGCGTAGTTCAGACGGAGGCCGTATGCGGCATTCGGCCGTGTGAGGTTGTGTCTGTTACGCAAGTCTGATGGTTGTCCTCGCACGTTGGAGCACGCCCCCTAGATCTATAGATTGATCTGGTCAGACCAGCTCTACTGTCCAGGTCCTGTCGTAGGTCATAGGTGTATCTTGGGGCCGTTGTTTCTCTGCCTCTATGGCGAGGCAAGGCGGGCTGGTGTTCGGCTTGAGTGGTCACTCTGTCCCGGCCGCGTGGTGGTCGGTCAGGTCCGTCAGCCGCGTTATATGCGGGTGGTATGGGCTCCAGCGCCTCATCGTCGAATTGGGGTAGAATCTTACGCTTCGGGTAACTCTTTGTTGGGCGCTCGAGGCCGTATTCTTCAGCTGCAAGGACATTAGTCCATCTGTCGTTGAGCAGATCTTGGTCAGCTTGAAGCTGTTACTGCTCCTTCTTTAGGCTTCTTGCATTGGCTATTAGCCGGCACTTAAAGCGCTCTTGTTCGAGGGGTTCCTCTGGCATGATAAAATCTTCGCCGCCAAGGCTCACGTTGTCCTCGGAGAGTGGTAGATAGTTACTATCCTCCGAGTCTTCGTTCCCTGCCTGCACGTCAGGGTCAACTTGCCCGTCCTCCCGATCATCCTGTTCGGATGTTGGTTCGATGGGGTCTTCTTGGTCTTCGGTGTTCTCCGAAGTATCATTGTCTCCGGTGCCGGTATTGTTGTCTTTTCCACAACACGATTTAGAGCGGTGCCGCTGATGTTGATGCTTTGGTGGTATCTCACAAGGTTCGTCCTCGACTGGATCCTTCTCATCATTGTCGTCGCCTTCTCTAGGTGTGTCCACCATGTACACGTCATATAAGGAAGTGGCCGTCCAACGTCCGATGAACGGCAGGTTTTGGGCCTGCTCCTCTCTGGCATCGTCGTCCATACCGTCGATGTCTTCGGAGGCATAATCGAGCATGTCAGTTAGATCCTCGACAGTGGCTATGAAGTGGGTGGTGGGTGGGAAGTAAAATTCCCTATTTTCAGCCCCTAGTCCGGGCTAGGCGCAATTAGAAAGCGGTTCCTCTGTGAAGGCGAGGGATCGCATTAAGTCCAGAGCCTCATTTAAGTGCGAGGTTTGGACGGGGACAGAAGTTTCCTGGCTGAGCCTGCATGATGCGGACTTCGAGGGTTCGAAGCTAGTGTCCGGAGAAGAGTCCGGCTTTGTGATGACCACCGGAGACGCTATTCTCTCCGGTTCTCCAGTGTTGAGCTATATAGCTGCAGAGAGTCCGGCGGGCTCTAGACTCCCGTCTTCGAACCTGGTGACGTGCCCCGGATCTAAGGCCGAAGTGGTGGTTGGGGCCGCGAACCCTTGGAAGATCAAGTCTCCTCGGATATCAGCGACATAGTTCAGATTTCCAAAACTGATCTGGTGACCAGGGGTGTAGCTGTTGATCTGCTCTAGGTGGCCAACCGAGTTGGCACGCAGTGCGAAGCCGCCGAATACAAAGATCTGGCCAGGGAGAAAAATCTCCTTCATGACAGCATTGTTGTAGATGATTGATGGAGCCATCGAGCCTTTCGACGACGACACGGTGGAACTCACAATGAAAGCACCAATGTCAGTGTCAAAACCGGCAGATCTCGGGTAGGGGGTCCCGAACTGTGCGTCTAAGGATCGAGGGTAACAGGAGGCAGGGACACAATGTTTACCCAGGTTTGGGCCCTCTTAATGGAGGTAATACCCTACATCCTACTTGATTGACTTTGATGAGTATAGGGGTTACAAGAGTTGATCTATCTCGAGATCGTAATGGCTAAACCCTAGATGTCTAGCCCGTCTGATTATGATTGCCTCTACCGACTAAACCCTCCAGTTTATATAGACACCGGAGGGGGCTAGGGTTGTACAGATTCGGTTTACAGATAAAGAAATCTTCATATCTGCACGCCAAGCTTGCCTTCCACACCAAGGAGAGTCCCATCCGGACATGGGGGAAAGTCTTCCGTCTTGCATCTTCACGGCCCATCAGTCCGGCCCACATCACATAACCCGGACATCCGAGGACCCTGTAATCCAGGACTCCCTCAGTCGCCTAGCCTCACCATTGCCGGTCGTCGCAACATTAACCTCGTCATCATCAGTCACTGATGTGGGGGCGGGGGAGTCCAACTCTTACCTTCACCTAGGAGGTAGCCGCTATGCAACCAAACTTTGTTGTGGTCAAAGTGATCAGCAACAACTCTTTCTCTCTTCTTTTGGTGATGTGTGAGTAGCCCTCCCTCGGGGCTAAGGGTATGCACTAGTACCGATGTGATCTTTCCATCTACCTTGATTATGATTCTTTTATGATGATTTCAATCATGGGCTTTGTTAATGGAGTCTAATTGTAATGTATCCCTCTCAAATTATCTTTGTGGTGAATTTAATCTTGCTCTTGCTATGATTTTCTGTATGTTGGATTGAATCTTTTGGGAATGTGAAAGCACATTTTCTCCCTTGATGGTTTTGGCAATTCATGTCAACATACATGTTGTCAGACTAACACTTTCATCTAGTATATTTCAAGAAAGTTCAATGATGGCATGGCAAGGACATGTGATTGTGGATCCCTCAAAAGCTTTAATACTCTACTTTTTTGGTTAAGTGATCAAAGATCACATTGAGACCACATGAAAGCTAATACTATTAAAAGGGGATGATGTTTTGATCATGAGTCCTTTGCTCAAGTGCTTGAAGATATTGCTCCAAAACCCTCAACCACTTTCCCACATTCCCAACTGCCCAAAACCCTAAGTCCAAACTCGGTCCCACCGAATTGCTCCTATCCGGACCTACCAAGATACTCAAGACAGTGCCATAAGCTAAACCCTAGAAACTCAATACAACCGAGATGGCATTCGGTCCCACCAAAGTGCAACAAGCAAGTTTCTGTAACCCATCGACTTCATTTCAGAATCACCGAGATAAACCGATCGGAATTACAGAGATGAGGAATCTGCTTAGGTTATCACATATCAGTCTCACCGAGTGGATTCATCTGGTCTCACTGAAACATCTAACGTTTGAATCTTTTGCATTGTTCATTCCCACCGAAATTTACTTTCGGTGTCACCGAGTTGTGTATAAAGTTTGTAACGGCTAGATCTTTGGTGATGGCTATATTTACCCCTCCACCACCACTCGCTCTTAGAGAGAGTAATCAAGACGAAACTACACTTCCTACATCCATTTTCTAAGAGAGAACCACCTACACTTGTGTTGATATCAAGGCATTCCAATCGAACCATTTGAACCTTGATTTCTAGGCTCCCCAATTTGCTTTCCACTCCAATACTTCTCCTACCCCAAGCCAAACATGTGAGAGAGTGATTGAGTGTTGAGGAGACTATCTTTTGAAGCACAAGAGCAAGGAGTTCATTATCCATAACATCTATTACCTTTTGGAGAGTGGTGTCTCCTAGATTGGTTAGGTGTCACTTGGGAGCCTCCAAGATCGTGTGGAGTTAAACCAAGGAGTTTGTAAGGGGCAAGGAGATTGCCTACTTCGTGAATATCTACCCCGAGTGACGCTAGTCCTTCGTGGGTGTAAGCCATGGTGGAATAGACAAGGTCACTTCTTCGTGGATCCTTCATGGGTGGAGCCCTTCATGGACTCGCGCGGCCATTATCCTCCGTGGGTTGAAGTCTCCATCAACATGGATGTACGATAGCACCACCTCTTGGAACCACGCCAAAAATCTGCGTGTCTTCATTGCGCTTAATCTTCCCACCTCTACTTCCTTTACTTTCTTGCATGTGCATGTTGTTACTACTCTGCTGCCCTATCTCTATATATATGCATGTGTAGGAAATATTGGATGCAACTTAACCTCCAGATGAGATTGAATAGGTTTACAATTGTTCTCACAACTTGGAATTCCTCTTGCAATAGCAAAGCGGGTGATGATGATGGAGATGAAAGGACCAAAACTAAGAAGTTCTCCAATGGTGCTTCGGATCCCCTCTTCTCCTGTTCTGGATGTGGTGGCGGCGGCTAGGGTTTTCTTCTCCTCTCGGTCCCTTCATGAAAGTTTCTTGTATAGACGAGATGGAGCTGTTGGCACTCCATAGGACTGCTCGTACTAGCACTTGCAATCGTATGGAACGACGTCATTTGATCAAGTGCGGCTGGTGACTTGAGTCTCTTCATGGAAGTTGCTCTAATTGGTTTGATTTGCAGTAATCCTCTTTGGTTTCCTTCCAAATATGACATTTCCTACCAAACAATGGAAAAGGATTTTATTCTAATTCGAGGGATTAA
Organism: Triticum urartu; assembly: GCF_056163025.1. NCBI lineage: Eukaryota > Viridiplantae > Streptophyta > Magnoliopsida > Poales > Poaceae > Triticum > Triticum urartu. Next base: position 100,302,511 of record NC_141877.1, read on the forward strand.
TGTTAGAAATATCCGAGAAGTGACAAAGATTCGGTGAAAACCAAATAAGAATCACTTGAAAAACTTGACAAATTCTCAATCCATCGGGGGGGTCCAGCTATTACCTTCACCTAGGAGGTAGCCGCTATGCAACCGAACCTTTGTTGTGGTCAAAGGAATCACTACCAACTCTTTCTCTCTTCTTATGGTGATGTGTGCGTAGTCCTCCATCGGGGCTGAGGGTATGCACTAGTACCTATGTGATCTATCTATCTACCTTCGATTATGAAAGTTTTTGATGATGATTGTGATCATGTGCTTTGTTAATGGAGTTGGATGTTGTGATGCATCCCCCTCATATTATCTTTACGGTGAATTGAATCTTGCTCTTGCTATGAGTTTCTTTATGTTAGATTGAATCTTTTGGGAATCACTGAGATCATGATGCATGTCTAGTATAATTTGCGGAGACCTGTGGTGACATTGGGATAACTCCATGCATAATAGATTAGAAGATCGTGATCATGAGGTGATTGTTTAGTATAATTTTCAGGGTTGCCTAAGGTGACATTGGGTTGCTAAATGCACATAATTAGAAAGACAAAATTAAGGGTGTGTTTAGGTATACATACGCTATCTCATCCTACTTTGATCCAACAAAAGAGGGAACTTTGGAGTGATTCTTTACTACACTTTTTTAGGTTATATGATGTTGTTTAACTATGTTAATAATGTTGAGAGTTGGTTGTAGTTAAAGTATGAACCTTAGGCCTTGTTTTCAAGCATTTGACACACCGTTTTACTCACTTTTGTTACTTGTTACCTTGTTCTCCGTATTTATACAGAACACAAAGTCAATTTTACCATCCATATTACACATATATCATCATTTCTTCATCGAACTAGTGCACTTATATAATTAACCATCATATTGGGTGTGTTGGGGACACAAGAGATTAATTGTATTTGATTGCATGGTTGTTTGAGAGGGACTACTTTCAACCTACACCTCTCGTGGATTGATAAAGCGTAGGTCATCCACTTGAGAGAAATTTATTGTCGGCCTACAAAAATCTACACTTGGAGGCCCAACAAAGTCTAAAAGAATAAAAGTTGTCACGAAGGTGAGTGCTTGGAAGTATCTTCTTTAGGTCTTACAGTTGCATCTTTTATTTTCGTCTTTACTCCTTGAATTATACTAAACATAGATCATGATCTCAATGATTCTCAAAAGATTCAATCCAACATGAAAAAAACTCATAACAAGAGTAAGATTCAATTCACCACATAGATAATATGAGGGCATGCATAATAAGATTCAACTCCATTAACAAAGCCCATGATCACAGTCATCATCAGAAACTTTCATAATCAAGGGAGAAAAATATCGCATAGCTACTAGTACATACCCTAAGCCCCCACGGAGGACTACTCACACATCACCATGGGAAGAGAGAAATAGTTGGTGGTGATAGTGATGCCGATGGTGGAGATGCCCCGACAACGATGCTAGAAAAGAGCTTGATAATCCAGGTGTAGGAAGTATTATAGCACATTCTAAAATGGATGTGGTAAGTATGGAGTCTCGAAACCAAAAGGAGCTAAAGGTAGGATATGCATTCCCTCGTGATAAAACCCTGCGCACACCGAACGTTCTTTTGCCTAGAATTTCTAGTATAGATAGTTTAAAAGTTCTAGAGAAAGCAAGAAAGTGAGTGTGGAGTAGCACTGGTTGGAATTTCAAAAAAATTGCGGCACCCCGATTCAGAGAACCGGAGGCCTCGTGTTCTACCCCAGAGATTTGTGCCTTCTGGAACACGGTATAGCTTGATACAGATAAAACCACGATACAATAGACTACTTAGGACATGTATAGTGGTTGATAAGGTAGTCTTATCTTAATCCAGCCACGTAATTTAGAGTTGATAGAAAAAATATGCTGTACAATGGATTTTCTCTTAATCTTATCTATAGTAACTAGTTATTCCTAAAAAATATAGTGAGAGATTTGTTGCTAAGGGATCATTTCTTAAATAAGAGAAGACAAAGACTTTTTCTGGCTTCTCTTCTCTCCACCTCAGCATTTATCCTACGTGGCACTGCTAAGATAGAATCATTGTACATGCCCTTAATAGTATTAGGGTACAATACTCTAGCAGTGAAATGTAGTACAATAGGAGCAACTAAGCTCATCTCATTATTCTCTAAACTACTCATCGCAAAAGTTCTGGTGGCAGAAGTGATATAACACAACAAAAAGCGTGATGATGGTGGGACTCCTCCAAAGGGACACTACCGGCGCACGTCCTAGTTTGCACTCTTGACGTCCTTATACTTGGTTTCTCCTACATCTGGCATGATAAACCAGGTGAGTACTTTGAATGTACTCCCAAGCTCACAAACAATCCAAAAGCAAACAAACAAGCAAGAACATGACAATGAAATAAATAACGACTCAAGACTTGAACAATACAAGTGTGTAAATTTAGCCTCCCGTTTAACATCTCATGGACCACTCCGACATGATCCTCGATCATCCGGTTCCTCTCAATTGATCACGTCATGATCGATACAAAACCCTATCATCCTTTCATTACTTTAAATTCAGTTTGTTCATGAGGTTAATCAAATATGTAATTTAACGCAAATGGTGTCCCATTGCCGATGACTCGGCTATCCGAATAAATTTTTAAATACTTTGCACAGGTTGTACACTTTATCCACACCATGGAATAATAGTCCAACAAATCCCACTTACAACATGGCCGTCTTACCGTGCCTTCGACCTCTCGCAGGCTACCCTTGGAAGAGAGAATATTGGGTCACTGTCACCCCGTGGCACAACTCTTCCCATCCAATAATCCATCAACTTTCCTACGCACATCTCACAACCCAGGCCCTAGTGTCTGGACGACAATCTCCTAACCAAGGAAGTACTGACCATCCAACCATCCCTCTTTGGCGACACACGTAAGAGAAATAACTATTAATGAAGCAAGGCCTTTCTACTCAGGCAGATTTGGTTGTACGAAAAAGGCCTGGTTCCACACTAGGAATTGACGAGTCATGAAGGTTTAATCAAATGAACTTGTTTCAAACATAATTAACCCTACACATTTTAGTTGGCATAGATCAATTCATTACGCTAAAGTCTTTCCCCAATCGTGATCATTATAACTCTAAATTCATTTCTCCGAAGATGATCATTTTACCATTGAAGTGATTCACAACATGACCACTACTACTCCAAAGTCTTTCCCCAAAGTGATCTCTTTTAAGCTAGTTTTGATACTCATATTTTTATTATGATTCACTTTATTGAAAGAAAATACCGGTTCTTTCATGCTCATGTCCGTCGAGCCGACCTAAACAAACAAAAAACGGACAAATACTACGTCCATTTGCGTCGGCCAGTTGGAGTTGGCATAAGAGTGATAAGCAGCACAGGGATGAGTCTACAAGTAGCCTTAAACAAACACCATTTGCATGAGCGTAGGCATGACGTCAACAAGCCATAAGATCACAAGCCCAATTCCGTCGTACCAACCACCACTTAGGCCATATGAGGAGGGCCATGGGGCGGGAAAGCGTGAACCATGGGGCAGTAGGAAGCACACGCAGGCAACGAAGATGACAACGACCACGACAAATGACCAGTGGAAAAACCGCCACACACGACCACACCACCATAAGCCAAAGGCATCTAGACTCTCAAAGGCCAGCAAGGCGGCAACAACCATTGACCAAGGCCAACTGATGGACATAGACAAACGATAGGAGGCAAGCACAATAGATCTAAGGGAACTACAGTCAGGGAAGAGATATGATGTGACGACTAGAGAAGGACGGGAGCACACTGTGAAACGACGAGAAGCATGACCACACATCCCATCTCCATTGCCGACACCAGAATCCACTACAGCAGCACATGACTAGGACCCGAAACAAAGCACGAGGGAATGCCTCATCATCACCATCCCCAATGGCCACGAGGGCTTTGCCTTTGTCAACAGCAACCTTGAGCAACATCAATGTTTGGAAAACAGTGGAGAAGTCGGACAACATCTAGCTCTATAAGGGTAACCCAAAGGTTGGAAGGGGTGCCTTCCTTAATACGCATAGTGTGGAAGAAACCAGCAGTTGCCATCCCCACATCTCCGCCCAGTTCCACTTCATTGATAATTCTGAAATTTGTTATGGTTCTTGGCAAATTTATTGCACATTTTGTGTTCAGCTGCTCGGGGTTCAGCACATGATTACCATCTACCAAGCACATTTCCATTGCATCCAAATAGCTTGCAAATTACATCAATAATGTCCTCAATTACTTGTCTTAGATTTGATTAGATACGGATGAATTCCGTACCCAACCGTTTCTTCAGGAATCCTTAACATTACGGATTATCCAAACGGGGCCCTCATATTTTTCAAGACACCCGTCGGTACAGATCGCCGTGACCTCATCCCTGTCGTTGGTGAAGAAACGACTACCAGTTCTGTGAGTCCTGGGACAGCGACGAGGGGCGAAGAACTCCCCTGGCTCCAAATCGGAGAACTGGGTGAGCCCCTTGGTGTAGCTCCTACCGGATTTGTTGAACTCGTAGACATGCCGCGCCTTGAACTTGAAACGACCAAATCGCCGAGTCATCTCGTCGTGGTCGCGCGCCATTCCATGGAAGCGGCACCACCGCTCGTACAGAGCCCACAGGGTTTCGTCCGAGACGAGGTCCTTCTCGTCGAAGTAGGGAACGGTGTCCGGGTCTTGCGTTGTCACAGAAACGAAAACCGTAATGCGTGCTGACAACCAAGATGTGTAAAGAATACGGAGATTAAAGATTGATTGATTACCAGGGCGGAGCTCGTCGTCGAGGTCATCTTGTGCGGCGCCCACAGGCAGATGGGGGTCCTCGCCGGAGGGGATCGTAGCGATGCTGCGCCGGAGGAAGAAGTCCGAGGGGCTGGTGGAGACGGCGGCGGAGTTTGGGATCTAAGTAACGGTCCCGACCGGGCGGTTAGGGTGGTATCTCCAGTGCGATCGCGGCCGCGCAGGCTACGAGCGAAGCGGCCGGAATTGGCGGCTGCCCCAGCGAACGGTGACCGTGAGAGCTTTAATGCGACGGACGCCATAGCCGGTCCTAGGTGGAGGCGGGGGATAGATCTAGGCTTGATGTTCGATGTCGCGACGTCTATATCTCGCCTATGGCGAGTTATATCGTACGCTCGCCTTTCTTGTTTTTCAGCAAATATATCGTACGCTCGCCTCTTTGTTTTTTTTAGCATCAGTACAGACACAAGCGCTCATATACACGCGCATACACTCATCCCTATGAACGCACACACGTACACCCTACCCCTATGAGCATCTCTGAGAGACTGAGCCGGCATATCATCTTGAGATTTACGAAGTCACCGTAGACGCCTCGTCGTCGACGAGAACGTCTCCTCCCACTGAAAACGCATCACCGGAAATTCTGAAATAAATCCAGAAATAATGCGAGCACCAGGATTTGAACCCTGGTGGGTTGAGAGATACCACTGTCCACCTAATCATCTCAACCAGAGACGGCCTCTTTTTTTTTGAGTAACATATCGTAGGCGCTTGGCAGAAACCTACGCGCCATAAGCGCTGCTGTTTTTTTTGTTTTTTTTTTCAATTTTTTTCTTTCCTTTTCTTTTCTCGATTTTTCTTTTTCTCTTTTGATCCTTTTTATGTTTACTTTTAGTTTTTTCCTTTTTGTTATCATTTATATTCTTGTTTTTCAATTTGAAAAAACATTTAAATTCGTGATTTTTTAATGATGATTTTTTTAATATGTGGTTTTTAAAATTGAGGTTTTTCTTTTGAAAATGCGTGAACATTTATATTTAATCATGATCATTTTTTAAACACATGAATAATTTTTTGAAATTTTGAAGATTTTTTGTAAATCATGAACATTTTTAGAAAATTGTAAGCATTTTTTTCCTAAATTGTGAACATTTTTTACAAATCATGAACATTTTATAAAACTCATGAACATTTATTTTGAAATCGGGAACATTTTTTCGGAATCTTGAACATTTTGAGAAATGAACATGTTTTTGAATTCAAGAACAATTTTTTTTAAATCATGAACATTTTTTTGAATCATGAATATTTATTTAATTCAAGAATAATATTTTGAAATCATGAACATTTTTTAACAAATTCGTGAATATTTTTGAAGTCACGAACATTTTTTGAAATCATGAACATGTTCTAAATTCATGAACATTTTTTTACAAGATCGTGAACATTTTTTTGAATTCCCATTTTGAAATCATGAATACTTCTTTTGAAATCATGATTGTTTTATTCAAAATTAGCAACTTACTGAAATTTAGAACTTTTTGATATCTTGAATTATTGAGAAAAAGAAAAAGAAAACAAAAGGAAAGGAAAAAAACAGGCAGCGTCCCGACCCGCACATGAGCCGGCCCATATGGGCGCGAAGGGGGTGCGCGCTCGCTCCGTTCCCAGCGCTTTATGCGCCGTATAGGAGCTCCCCATATCGTACGCTCGCGTGAAGCAATGTTTGCATCGCATTATAAAATAACTGGGCGTTCTTCTGGGCCCTGCCCGCTCGCCACCGGGGCAACTACGTCTCTATGGGGACCGAACGATCGACGGAGACCACCTACTTGACGAGGGGACTCGTCCGCGTCAACCGATATTGTTAGTTTCACCAGAGACGGCCTAAAATGCCGGCTGCGACAACTAGTGCGGCAGTCGGGATACGGCCATCGATGGATTCGCCACTACAGGGCACAACGAGGCGAGATAGGGGCTGTTCTGGGCTCTTGGGAGCGCATTGGGTACGGTAGTGTGCTCGGACACGATCTTGGCTAGCTCAAACGACAACGGCGATGAGCACGGCGACGCTGAGCTCTCGAGCATGACGACCCGATGGGTTAGAGGACGAGCGTAGCCGGGGAAGAAGGAGGAAATGATGCGGGGCTCATAGCGGTGTTGTAGGAATGCTCAGCCTGCTGTGGGACGGCTCAGAGGTGACGGAATCCCGGGGGCGATCTTCGGTGGCCGAGGGGGATAATGGAGACGGTGACAGCTTCTCAGGGCGTCCGACGTTTCGTGCTTCGGCGCAGAGCTTCACGGTGTCAATGTGAAGCGCTGGGACGCGACGGGGTGGCGTGAGGTGCTCGGTGGCGGCGAGGACAGCGAGAAGCGGCGATGAGGTCGCTCGGTGGAGCTCGGCAGAGATGGATAGAGAAGGGCATAGACACGAGAGAGAGAGAGAGAGATGAAGGAAATATGCCCTAGATGCAATAATAAAGTTGTTATTTATATTTCCTTATATCATAATAAATGTTTACTGTTCATGCTAGAACTGTATTAACCGGAAACTTAGTACATGTGTGAATACATAGACAAACAGAATGTCACTAGTATGCCTCTACTCGACTAGCTTGTTGAATCAATGATGGTTATGTTTCCTAACCATAGACATGAGTTGTCATTTGATTAACGGGATCACATCATTAGAGAATGATGTGATTGACTTGACCCATCCGTTAACTTAGCACGATGATCGTTTAGTTTGTTGCTATTGCTTTCTCCATAACTTATACATGTTCCTATGACTATGAGATCATGCAACTCCCGAATACCGGAGGAACACTTTGTGTGCTACCAAACGTCACAATGTAACTGGGTGATTATAAAGGTGCTCTACAGGTGTCTCCGATGGTGTTTGTTGAGTTGGCATAGATCGAGATTAGGATTTGTCACTCCATTTGTCGGGGAGGTATCTCTGGGCCCTCTCGGTAATGCACATCAATATAAGCCTTGCAAGCAATGTGACTAATGAGTTAGTTGCGGGATGATGCATTACGGAACGAGTAAAGAGACTTGCCGGTAATGAGATTGAACTAGGTATTGAGATACCGACGATCAAATCTCGGGCAAGTAACATACCGATGACAAAGGGAACAACATATATCGTTATGCGGTTTTGACCGATAAATATCTTCGTAGAATATGTGGGAGCCAATATGAACATCCAGGTTCCGCTATTGGTCATTAACCGGAGACGTGTCTCGGTCATGTCTACATAGTTCTCGAACCCGTAGGGTCCACACGCTTAACGTTCGATGACGATCGATATTATGAGTTTATGTGTTTTGATGTACCGAAGGTAGTTCGGAGTCCTGGATGTGATCACGGACATGACGAGGAGTCTCGAAATGGTCGAGACATAAATATCGATATATTGGATGACTATGTTTGGGCATCGGAAAGGTTTCGAGAGAGTTCGGGCATATACCGGAGTACCGGGGGGTTACCGGAACCCCCCGGGGAGTCAATGGGCCTTAATGGGACATAGTGGAAAGGAGGAGGAGGCGGCCAAGGTGCCCCCCCAATCCCAAACCGAATTGGGAGGGGGGCCGGCCCCCCTTTCCTTCTCTCCCTCTCCCCCTTCCTTTCCTCACCTAGTCCAACTAGGGAAGGGGGAATCCTACTCCCACCAAGAGTAGGACTCCCCCCTTGGGCGCGCCTAGGAGGCCGGCCCTCTCCCCCTCCTCCACTCCTTTATATATGAGGGAGGGGGCACCCCATAGACACAAGTTGATCATTGATCCCTTAGCCGTGTGCGGTGCCCCCATCCACCATAATCCACCTCGGTCATATCGTTGTAGTGCTTAGGCGAAGCCCTGCGCCGGTAGCTTCATCATCACCATTATCACGCCGTCGTGCTAACGAAGCTCTCCCTCGACACTCAGCTGGATCGAGGGGACGTCACCGAGCCGAACGTGTGCAGATCGCGGAGGTACCGTACTCTCGGTACTAGGATCGATCGGATCGTGAAGACGTACGACTACATCAACCGCGTTGTCATAACGCTTCCGCTTACGGTCTACGAGGGTACATGGAAAACACTCTTCCCCTCTCATTGCTATGCATCACCATGATAGATCTTGCGTGTGCATAGGAATTTTTTTGAAATTATTGCGTTCCCCAACAGTGGTATCCGAGCCAGCTCTATGCGTAGATGTTATATGCACGAGTAGAACACAAAGGAGTTGTGGGTGTGGGTATATACATATTGCTTGCCGTCACTAGTTGATTCTTGATTCGACGGTATTGTTGGATGAAGCAGCCCAGACCAACATTACGCGTACGCTTACGCGAGACTGGTTCTATCGACGTGCTTCGCTCACAGGTGGCTGGTGGGTGTTAGTTTCTCCAACTTTAGTTGAATAGGATTCAATGAACAGGGTTCTTTCTGAAGATCAAAAAGCAATCACTATACCGCGTTGTGGTTTTTGATGCGTAGGTAAGAACGGTTCTTCCTCAGCCCGTAGCAGCCATGTAAAACTTGCAACAACAAAGTAGAGGACGTCTAACTTGTTTTTGCAGGGCATGTTGTGATGTGATATGGTCAAGGCATGATGCTAAATTTTATTGATGAGATGATCATGTTTTGTAACAGAGTTATCGGCAACTGGCAGGAGCCATATGGTTGTCGCTTTATTGTATGAAATGCAATCGCCTTGTAATTGCTTTACTTTATCACTAAGCGGTAGCAATAGTCGTAGAAGCAATAGTTGGCGAGACGACAACGATGCTTCGATGGAGATCAAGGTGTCAAGTCGGTGATGATGGTGATCATGACAGTGCTTTGGAGATGGAGATCCAAGGCACAAGATGATGATGGCCATATCATATCACTTATATTGATTGCATGTGATGTTTATCCTTTATGCATCTTATTTTGCTTAGTTTGGCGGTAGCATTATATGATGATCTCTCACTAAATTTCAAGGCATAAGTGTTCTCCCTGAGTATGCACCCTTGCTACAATTCGTCGTGCCGAGACACCACGTGATGATCGGATGTGATAAGCTCTACGTTCACATACAACGGGTGCAAGCCAGTTTTGCACACACGGAATACTCGGGTTAAACTTGACGAGCCTAGCATATGCAAATATGGCCTCAGAACATTGAGATCGAAAGGTCGAGCGTGAATCATATAGTAGATATGATTGCTACCTCTTGAGAATGCCTTGGTTTTCCCTTGAAGAGGAAAGGGTGATGCAGCAAAGCAGCGTAAGTATTTCCCTCGGTTTTTGAAAACCAAGGTATCAATCCAGTAGGAGACCACGCGCGAGTCACCTCGTACCAACACAAACAAATAAGAACCTCGCAACCAACGCGATAAAGGGGTTATCAATCCCTTCATGGCCACTTGCAAGAGTGAGATCTGATAGAGATAATAATAATAAGATAAATATTTTTGGTATTTTTATGATATAGATTGAAAGTAAAGATTGCAAAATAAAATAGATTGGAAACTTGTATGATGGAAGATAGACCCGGGGGCCATAGGTCTCACTAGTGGCTTCTCTCAATATAGCATAAGTATTATGGTGGGTGAACAAATTACTGTCGAGCAATTGATAGAAAAGCGAATAATTATGAGAATATCTAGGTATGATCATGTATATAGGCATCACGTCCGTGACAAGTAGACCGACTCATGCCTGCATCTACTACTATTACTCCACACATCGACTGCTATCCAGCATGCATCTAGAGTATTAAGTTCATAAGAATGGAGTAACGCTTTAAGCAAGATGACATGATGTAGAGGGATAAACTCATGCAATATGATATAAACCCCATCCTTTTATCCTCGATGGCAACAATACAATACGTGTCGTTTTCCTTTCTGTCACTGGGATCGAGCACCGCAAGATTGAACCCAAAGCTAAGCACTTCTCCCATTGCAAGAAAGATCAATCTAGTAGGCCAAATCAAACTAATAATTCGAAGAGACTTGCAAAGATAACCAATCATACATAAAAGAATTCAGAGAGGATTCAAAAATTGTTCATAGATAATCTTGATCATAAACCCACAATTCATCGGATCTCGACAAACACACCGCAAAACAAGATTACATCTAATAGATCTCTAAGAGAATCGAGGAGAACTTTGTATTGAGATCCAAAGAGAAAGAAGAAGCCATCTAGCTAATAACTATGGACCCGAAGGTCTGAGGTAAACTACTCACACATCATCAGAAGGGCCATGGAGTTGATGTAGAGGCCCTCCATGATCAATGCCCCCTCCGGCGGAGCTCCGGAAAAGGCCCCAAGATGGGATCTCTTGGGTACAGAAGGTTGCGGCGGTGGAATTAGGTTTTCGTGGTGCTCTCCGATGTTTTTAGGGTACGTAGGTATATATAGGAGGAAGAAGTAGGTCGGTGGAGCCACGAGGGGCCCACGAGGGTGGAGGGCGCGCCCAGGGGGTAGGCGCACCCCCTGCCTCGTGGCCTCTTCGTTGATTGCTTGACGTCCACTCCAAGTCCTCTGGATCACGTTTGTTCCAAAAATCACGCTCCCGAAGGTTTCATTCCGTTTGGACTCCGTTTGATATTCTTTCTTTGCGAAACACTGAAATAGGCAAAAAACAATAATTTGGGCTGGGCCTCCGGTTAATAGGTTACTCCCAAAAATAATATAAAAGTGTATAAATAAGACCATTAAACATCCAAAACAGAATATATAATATCATGGAACAATAAAAAATTATAGATACGTTGGAGACGTATCAAGCATCCCCAAGCTTAATTCCTGCTCGTCCTCGAGTAGGTAAATGACAAAAACAGAATTTTTGATGTGGAATGCTTCCTAACATATTTATCAATGTAATTTTCTTTATTGTGGCATGAATGTTCAGATTCGAAAGATTCAAGATAAAAGTTTAATATTGACATAAAAATAATAATACTTCAAGCATACTAACTAAGCAATCATGTCTTCTCAAAATAACATGGCCAAAGAAAGTTCATCCCTACAAAATCATATAGTTTGGTCATGCTCCATTTTCGTCACACAAGAATGCTCTCATCATGCACAACCCCAATGACAAGCCAAGCAATTGTTTCATACTTTAGTAATCTCAAACTTTTTTCAACTTTCACGCAATACATGAGCATGAGCCATGGATATAGCACTATGGGTGGAATAGAATATAATGAAGGGGTTATGTGGAGAAGACAAAAAGGAGAAAGTCTCACATTGACGCGGCTAATCAATGGTCTAGGGAGATGCCCATCAATTGATGTCAATGCAAGGAGTAGGGGTTGCCATGCAACGGATGCACTAGAGCGATAAATGTATGAAAGGTCAACAAAAGAAACTAAGTGGGTGTGCATCCAACTTGCTTGCTCACGAAGACCTAGGGCACTTGAGGAGGCCCATTGTTGGAATATACAAGCCAAGTTCTATAATGAAAAATTCCCACTAGTATATGAAAATGACAAAACAAGAGACTCTCTATCATAAAGATCATGGTGCTACTTTGAAGCACAAGTGTGGAAAAAGGATAGTAGCATTGCCTCTTTTTTTATTTTTTGGGCCTTTTTTATATTTGTCCTTTCTCTTTTTTTCTTTTTTTCTTTTGGGACAATGCTCTATTAATGATGATCATCACACTTCTATTTATTTACAACTCAATGATTACAACTCGATACTAGAACAAGATATGACTCTATATGAATGCCTCTGACGATGTACCGGGATGTGCAATGACTCATGAGTGACATGTATGAAAGAATTATGAATGGTGGCTTTGCCACAAATACGATGTCAACTACATGATCATGCAAGGCAATATGACAATGATGATGCATGTCATAATAAACAGAACGGTGGAAAGTTGCATGGAAATATATCTCAGAATGGCTATGGAAATGCCATAATAGGTAGGTATGGTGGCTATTTTGAGGAAGATATAAGGAGGTTTATGTGTGATAGAGCATATCGTATCACGGGGTTTGGATGCACCTGCGAAGTTTGCACCAACTCTCAAGGTGAGAAAGGGCAATGCACGGTACTGAAGAGGCTAGAAATGATGGAAGGGTGAGAGTGCGTATAATCCATGGACTCAGTCATAAAGAACTCACATACTTATTGCAAAAATCTACAAGTCATCAAAAACTAAGTATTATGCGCATGCTCCTAGGGGGGTAGATTGGTAGGAAAAGACCATTGCTCGTCCCCGACCGCCACTCATAAGGAAGACAATCAAATAACACCTCATGTGTCAAATTTGTTACACAATGTTTACCATACGTGCATGCTACGGGACTTGCAAACTTCAACACAAGTATTTCTCAAATTCACAACTACTCAACTAGCATAACCTTAATATCACTATCTCCATATCTCAAAACAATCATCAAGTATCAAACTTCTCTTAGTATTCAATGCACTTATATGAAAGTTTTTTTATTCCTAAAAGCAAATTACCATGCTGTTCTAAAGAACTCTCAAAATAATATAAGTGAAGCATGAGAGATCAATTATTTCTATAAAATGAAACCACCACCGTGCTCTAAACGATATAAGTGAAGCACTAGAGCAAAAACTATATAGCTCAAAAGATATAAGTGAAGCATATAGAGTATTCTAACAAATTCCAATTCATGTGTCTCTCTCAAAAGGTGTGTACAGCAAGGATGATTGTGGTAAACTAAAAATCAAAGACTCAAATCATACAAGACTCTCCAAGCAAAATAGATATCATGTGGCGAATAAAAATATAGCTCCAAGTAAAGTTACCGATGAACGAAGACAAAAGAGGGGATGCCTTCCGGGGCATCCCCAATCTTAGGATTTTTGGTGTCCTTGGATTTTACCTTGGGGTGCCTTGGGCATACCCAATCTTAGGCTCTTGCCACTCCTTGTTCCATAATCCATCAAATCGTTACCCAAAACTTGAAAACTTCACAACACAAAACTTAACAAGAAAATCTCGTGAGCTCCGTTAGCGAAAGAAAACAAAACACCACTTCAAGGTACTGTAATGAACTCATTCTTTATTTATATTGATGTTAAACCTACTGTATTCCAACTTCTCTATGGTTTATAAACTTCATTACTAGCCATAGATTCATCAAAATAAGCAAACAACACACGAAAAACAGAATCTGTCAAAAACAGAACAGTCTGTAGTAATCTGTAACTAACGCAAACTTCTGGAGCCCCAAAACTTCTAAAATAAATTTATGGACGTGAGGAATTTATCTATTAATCATATTCAAAATGTATTAACTAAATAGCACTCTCCAATAAAAAATGGAAGCAATTCTCGTGAGCGATAAAGTTTCTGTTTTTTACAGCAAGATCAAAAAGACTTTCCCCAAGTCTTCCCAACGGTTCTACTTGGCACAAACACTAATTAAACACAAAAAACACAACCAAAACAGAGGCTAGATAAATTATTTATTTATTACTAAACAGGAACAAAAAGCAAAATAATAAAAATAAAATTGGGTTGCCTCCCAACAAGCGCTATCGTTTAACGCCCTTAGCTAGGCATAAAAGCGAGGATAGATCTAGGTATTGCCATCTTCGGTGGGCAATCCATAAGTGGCTCTCATAATAGATTCATATGGTAATTTAATTTAATTTCTGGGGAAGTATTCCATGCATTTCCTTAACGTAAATTGGAATCTAATATTCCCTTCCTTCATATCAATAATCGCACGAATCGTTCTAAGGAAAGGTCTACCAAGAATAATAGGATATGAAGGATTGCAATCTATATCAAGAACAATGAAATCTACGGGAACATAATTTTTATTTGCAACAATAAGAACATCATTAATTCTTCCCATAGGTTTCTTAATAGTGCAATCTGCAAGGTGCAAGTTTAAATAACAATCATCAAATTCACGAAAACCTAGCAAATCACACAAAGTTTTTGGGATCGTGGAAACACTAGCACCCAAATCACACAAAGCATAGCATTCATGATCTTTAATTTTAATTTTAATTATAGGTTCCCATTCATCATAAAGTTTTCTAGGGATGGAAACTTCCAACTCAAGTTTTTCTTCGTAAGATTGCATCAAAGCATCAACGATATGTTTAGTAAAAGCTTTATTTTGACTATAAGCATGAGGAGAACTTAGCACGGATTGCAACAAGGAAATACAATCTATCAAAGAGCAATTATGATAATTAAATTCCTTGAAATCCAAGATAGTGGGTTCATTGCTATTAAAAAATTTAACCTCTTCAATCCCACTTTTACCAATTTTTGCATCAAGATCTAAAAACTCTGAATTTTTGGGACGCCTTCTAACTAAAGTTCACTCATCTCTAGTCCCATCATTATCAATATTCATATTGCAAAACAAGGATTTAATAGGGGACACATCAATCACTTTTAGATCTTCATCTTTATTATCTAACTCTTCTGGTTTAGCGGCCATCTTATTAACTAAAGTGACCTGCTTATCAGAAATTTGGGCAATTAATTTTTCAAGATGAGCAAACTGAGATTTCAAACCATAAAATTCCTTAGACATATCATCGAGCTCTTTATTCATGAAACCGATAAAACCTTTTTGTTCTTTAAGCTCATTTCTAAAGAAATTATTATGCTCAAACAGCAAGGGCATAAAACTTCTAATGTTGTTTTTGATTTCTTCCAACCTTCTAAGGTGAGGATCAACACCTTTCGGTAAAGCCATAAGGGAAACAAGCAACAAGAGACAAGCGAAAAAGAAGCGAATGGAAAGAGAGGGCGAATAAAATGGCAAGGGTGAAGTGAGGGAGTGGAAAACGAGAGGCAAATGGCAAATAATGTAATGCGAAGGGTAAGAGTTGTGATGGGTACTTGGTCTGTCTTGACTTGGCGTAGATCTCCCCGGCAACGGCGCCAGAAATCCTTCTTGCTACCTCTTGAGCATGCGTTGGTTTTCCCTTGAAGAGCAATGTAAGTATTTCCCTCAGTTTTTGAGAACCAAGGTATCAATCTAGTAGGAGACCACGCGCGAGTCACCTCATACCTACACAAACAAATAAGAACCTCGCAACCAACGTGATAAAGGGGTTGTCAATCCCTTCACGACCACTTGCAAGTGTGAGATCTGATAGAGATAATAATAATAAGATAAATATTTTTCATATTTTTATGATATAGATTGAAATTAAAGATTGCAAAATAAAATAGATTGGAAACTTGTATGATGGAAGATAGACCCGGGGGCCATAGGTTCCACTAGTGGCTTCTCTCAAGATAGCATAAGTATTACGGTGGGTGAACAAATTACTTTCGAGCAATTGATAGAAAAGCGAATAATTATGAGAATATATAGGTATGATCATGTATATAGGCATCACGTCCATGACAAGTAGACCGACTCCTGCCTGCATCTACTACTATTACTCCACACATCAACCGCTATCCAACATGCATCTAGAGTATTAAGTTCATAAGAACGGAGTAACGCTTTAAGCAAGATGACATGATGTAGAGGGATAAACTCATGCAATATGGTATAAACCCCATCTTTTTATCCTCGATGGCAACAATACAATACATGTCGTTTCCCTTTCTGTCACTGGGATCGAGCACCACAAGATTGAACCCAAAGCTAAGCACTTCTCCCATTGCAAGAAAGATCAATCTAGTAGGCTAAACCAAATTGATAATTCGAAGAGACTTGCAAAGATAACCAATCATACATAAAAGAATTCAGAGAGGATTCAAATATTGTTCATAGATAATCTTGATCATAAACCCACAATTCATCGGATCTCGACAAACACACCGCAAAAGAAGATTACATCAAATAGATCTCCAAGAGAATCGAGGAGAACTTTGTATTGAGATCCAAAGAGAGATAAGAAGCCATCTAGCTAATAACTATGGACCCGAAGGTCTGAGGTAAACTACTCACACATTATCGGAGGGGCCATGGAGTTGATGTAGGGGGCCTCCATGATCAATGCCCCCTCCGGCGGATCTCCGGAAAAGGCCCCAAGATGGGATCTCTTGGGTACAGAATGTTGCGGCGGTGGAATTAGGTTTTCGTGGTGCTCTCCGATGTTTTCTGGGTACGTAGGTATATATAGGAGGAAGAAATAGGTCGGTGGAGCCATGAGGGGCCCACGAGGGTGGAGGGCGCGCCCAGGGGGGTAGGCGCGTGCCCCCTGCCTCGTGGTTTCCTCGTTGATTGCTTGACGTCCACTCCTAGTCCCCTGGATCACGTTTGTTCCAAAAATCATGCTCCCGAAGGTTTCATTCCGTTTGGACTCCGTTTGATATTCTTTTTCTGCGAAACACTGGAATAGGCAAAAAAACAACAATTTGGGCTGGGCCTCCGGTTAATAGGTTAGTCCCAAAAATAATATAGAAGTGTATAAATAAGGCCATTAAACATCCAAAACAGAATATATAATAGCATGGAACAATCAAAATTATAGATACATTGGAGATGTATCAATGATCAACATAGTGATGTTCACAATTGAAAACTACTCCATCTCACGTGATGATCGGACATGGTTTAGTTGATATGGATCACGTGATCACTTAGATGATTAGAGGGATGTCTATCTAAGTGGGAGTTCTTAAGTAATTTGATTAATTGAATTTTAATTTATCATGAACTTAGTACCTGATAGTATTTTGCATGTCTATGTTGTTGTAGATAGATGGCCCGTGTTGTTGTTCCGTTGAATTTTAATGCGTTTCTAGAGAAAGCTAAGTTGAAAGATGATGGTAGCAACTACACGGACTGGGTCCGTAACTTGAGGATGATCCTCATTGCTGCACAGAAGAATTACGTCTTGGAAGCACCGCTAGGTGACAAACCCACTGCAGGAGCAACGCCAAATGTTGTGAACACCTGGCAGAGCAAAGCTGATGACTACTCGATAGTTTAGTGTGCCATGCTTTACGGCTTAGAACCGGGACTTCAACGACGTTTTGAACGTCATGGAGCATATGAGATGTTCCAGGAGTTGAAGTTAATATTTCAAGCAAATGCCCGGATTGAGAGATATGAAGTCTCCAATAAGTTCTACAGCTGCAAAATGGAGGAGAATAGTTCTGTCAGTGAACATATACTCAGAATGTCTGGGTACTACAACCACTTGACTCACCTGGGAGTTAATCTTCCTGATGATAGTTTCATTGACAGAGTTCTTCAATCACTGCCACCAAGCTACAAGAGCTTCGTGATGAACTATAATATGCAAGGGATGGATAAGACTATTCCCGAGCTCTTCGCAATGCTAAAGGCTGCGGAGGTAGAAATCAAGAAGGAGCATCAAGTGTTGATGGTCAACAAGACCACTAGTTTCAAGAAAAAGGGTAAAGGGAAGAAGGGGAACTTCAAGAAGAACACAAAGCCAGTTGCTGCTCAAGTGAAGAAACCCAAGTCTAGACCTAAGCCTGAAACTGAGTGCTTCTACTGCAAAGGGACTGGTCACTGGAAGCGGAACTGCCCCAAGTATTTGACGGAGAAGAAGGATGGCAAAGTGAAAGGTATATTTGATATACATGTTATTGATGTGTACCTTACTAATGCTCGCACTAGCGTCTAGGTATTTGATACTAGTTCTGTTGCTAATATTTGCAACTCGAAACAGGGGCTATGGATTAAGCGAAGATTGGCTAAGGACGAGGTGACGATGCGCGTGGGAAATGGTACCAAAGTCGGTGTGATCACCGTCGGCACGCTACCTCTACATCTACCTTCGGGATTAGTTTTAGACCTAAATAATTGTTATTTGGTGCCAGCGTTGAGCATGAACATTATATCTGGATCTTGTTTGATGCGAGACGGTTATTCATTTAAATTAGAGAGTAATGGTTGTTCTATTTATATGAGTAATATATTTTATGGTCATGCACCCTTGATGAGTGGTCTATTTTTACTAAATCTTGATAGTAGTGATACACATGTTCATAGTATTAAAGCCAAAAGATGCAGAGTTGATAATGATAATGCAACTTATTTGTGGCACTGCCTTTAGGTCATATTGGTGTAAAGCGCATGAAGAAACTCCATTCTGATGGACTTCTGGAATCACTTGATTATGAATCACTTGGTACTTGAGAACCATGCCTCATGGGAAAGATGACTAAAACTCCGTTCTCCGGAACAATGGAGCGAGCAATAGAGTTATTGGAAATCATACATACTAATGTATGCGGTCCAATGAACATTGAGGCTCATAGCGGATATCGTTATTTTCTCACCTTCACAGATGATTTGAGCACATATGGGTATATCTACTTAATGAAACAGAAGTCTGAAACATTTGAAAAGTTCAAAGAATTTTAGAGTGAAGTGGAAAATCATCGTAACAAGAAAATCAAGTTTCTACGATCTGATCGTGGAGGTGAATATCTGAGTTATGAGTTTGGTCTTCATTTGAAACAATGCGGAATAGTTTCGTAACTCACGCCACCCGAAACACCATAGCATAATGGTGTGTCTGAATGTCGTAATCGTACTTTACTAGATATGTGCGATAAATGATGTCTCTTACTGATTTACCGCTATCATTTTGGGGTTATGCTTTAGAGACAACTGCATTCACGATAAATAGGGCACCATCTAAATCCGTTGAGATGACACCTTATGAACTGTGGTTTGGCAAGAAACCCAAGTTGTCGTTTCTTAAAGTTTGGGGCTGCGATGCTTATGTGAAAAAGCTTCAACCTGATAAGCTCGAAACCTAATCAGAGAAATGTGTCTTTGTAGGATACCCAAAGGAGACTGTTGGGTACACCTTCTATCACAGATCCGAAGGAAAGATATTCGTTGCTAAGAATGGATCCTTTCTATAGAAGGAGTTTCTCTCGAAAGAAGTGAGTGGGAGGAAAGTAGAACTTGACGAGGTAATTGTACCTGCTCCCTTATTGGAAAGTAGTTCATCACTGAAATCAGTTCCAGTAATTCCTAAACCAGTAAGTGAGGAAGCTAATGATGATGATCATGAAACTTCTGATCAAGTTACTACCGAACCTCGTAGGTCAACCAGAGTAAGATCCGCACCAGAGTGGTACGGTAATCCTGTTCTAGAGGTCATGTTACTTGACCATGACGAACCTATGAACTATGAGGAAGCGATGATGAGCCCAAATTCCACAAAATGGCTTGAGGCCATGAAATCTGAGATGGGATCCATGTATGAGAACAAAGTGTGGACTTTGGTTGACTTGCCCGATGATCGGCAGGCCATAGAGAATAAATGGATCTTCAAGAAGAAGACTAACGCTGACGGTAATGTTACTGTCTGTCGTGGTTCTAAGTTTGACAGTAGAATGGGGGGGTAGGTATGAGGAGGCAAGATCCTAGCTACGATGAAGTTGTGCACGCAAGGTTTACGAGTTTAGGCCCTTCTCAGAGGAAGTAACAACCCTACGTCTCGGTGCCCGGAGGCTAGTCGATTGGATTATGCGTGAAGTTACAGGAGGTGTGAACCCTTGTCCCAGAGGAGGGGTGGCTTATATAGAGTGCGCCAGGACCCCAGCCATCCCCCCGTTACATAGAGTTCAATGTACATAAAGAGGGGACGTTACTGGTAACGTCAGCATTAAAGTGATATAAATGATCCTTAAGACTACGGAGTGAATGCCTGACCGTTGCCATCCAAAGTGACCTTAGATCTTATGTACTCCGAGTGGGTTTTTATGTGGTCGCATGATTATATCCTGGCCGAATGGAATTGGGTTATCCGAGTGGAACTCATGGTCGAGTGGGTTGTATCCTGAGGTGATTGCAATCGGCAAAATTTGTTGTCCTTTGAATGTCTTTGACTGTAGGGCAGTGTCCTTGGGAAGGGTGCTTAGATCAGGTCTATTTCCCTACCCCAGGTACATGTCATCGTCATTATCCCTTGAATGGTTCAGGGTCTGAGTGGTGATGGAGTTGAAGATGGTTCCGACTCAATGTTCATGCTTCGGAAGCATTTTACTTGGATTGTTGAACCATGTGAAAACTCTGACTTCATTTCCAGTCGCCTTGAGCCATTCAAAGGTCGTCGAGTGGACTTAGCTGATAAGCTTCGAATGCCAATATGGCATAAAAATCTTTGGCACAATCGACTGTGCTGTCATTCTCGGATCTCACGGGATTCGAAATCTGGGGAAGCGCGTGGGACGGAGAGAGCCGCGATAAGCAGGGCGGATTAGGCAGGGGCGCCTCGATTATCGTGCCACCTTTTTTGCCACGTATCGAGCGCGCGACTGTTATGGGATTTGACAGGATTGCCTGGGTCCACAAGTCAGCCACTCGGTGAATAGGACCATATAAGGCGTCCGAGCCGGTGTCTTTGCACAGTGCGCCCCATTTTCTTTCTTCTCCCTCTGCTTCTCCAGTGCATCCGCCTCCGCCCTCGGCACCACCGCCCTGCCCGAGCTCAATCTGTCACAATGGGGAAGGACAGGACGGCGGCTCTGGAGCGCGCGAAGAAGGCGACGGCGAAGGCGAAGGGGAAGAAGACGAGCCGGGGAGGGTCGTCGTCGAGAACCGGCCTGCCGCCCGGCTGGATCCAGGGCGACTGGATCCGGTCAATGATCCAGCGTGAAGATATGTAGGATCTAGCTGACAGGGGACTGATTCCCCATTGGCGGCTTCCGGAGGACAAGACCGAATCGCTGCCGCAGGAGGGTGAGTGCGTCCTTCTCGCGACCCACGTCGACCGCGGTTTCTCTCTGCCTCCCCATCCTTTTTCCGGGGTTTTCTGGACTTTTTTGGAGCCCAACTTCATCACTTTTCTCCCAACACCATCACATACCTTGCGGCATACGTGTCCATGTGTGAGAACTTTCTGGGCTGTCGACTGCACTGGGGTCTCTTCAAACATATTTCAACTTGTCATTCTCAGTCTGTAAAAAAGGCCAATCCGAGTGATGAGAGGACACACGTTATCCAGATGTGTGGAGGTCTAGGGATCCAGATGAGGAATAAAAGCATTTTCCCTGGTATGATTCTGCCCGAGTCAGTCAGAGGATGGCAGTCGACCTGGTTCTATTGTAAGGACCAACCGACCCCGGGTCAGTCGACTGGCCTTCCCACATTTTCCATAGGATGAGTTGAGAAGCCTTCTCCCCTGAGAGTGACTCCAGCTGAGAAAGTGGAGGTGAATATGTTGGTTGAGCGAGTAGTCCAACTTGTCCGCGATGGTGTGACTGTCATGGACTTGTTAGAAGTGTTTCTCAGTCGACGCATCCAGCCACTCCAAACCCGTGATCATCCAATGTGGATGTACTCGGGTGTTGAAGACAACACTCGGATCCACCCGGAGGAAGTCGACGAGGGGATGGTGGCGTAGTGGCTGCAAGGTATTACTGGCAACAAAGACAACCCCAGGGGGTCTAGGAGGATTCCTCCAATCGACAATGATATGTCTCCGTCGTATCTACTTTTCCATACACTTTTGCCCTTGTTTTGGACTCTAACTTGCATGATTTGAATGGAACTAACCCGGACTGACGCTGTTTTCAGCAGAATTGCCATGCTGTTATTTATGTGCAGAAACAAAAGTTCTCGGAATGACCTGAAACTCCACGGAGCGTCTTTTTGGAAATAATTAAAAATACTGGCAAAAGATCAAGACCAGGGGGCCCACACCCTAGCCACGAGGGTGGGGGGAGCGCCTGTCCCCTTGGGCGCGCCCCCTACCTCGTGCCCCCCCTGGAGCTCCTCCGACCTCAACTCCAACTCTATATATTCACTTTCGAGGAGAAAAAAATCAAGGAGAAGGATTCAGCGCATTTTATGATACGGAGCCGCCGCCAAGCCCTAAAACCTATCGGGAGGACTGATCTGGAGTCTGTTCGGGGCTCCGGAGAGGGGAATCCGTCGCCATCGTCATCATCAACCATCCTCCATCACCAATTTCATGATGCTCACCACCGTGCGTGAGTAATTTCATCATAGGCTTGCTGGACGGTGATGGGTTGGGTGATATTTATCATGTAATCAAGTTAGTTTTGTTAGGGTTTGATCCCTAGTATCCACTATGTTCTGAGATTGATGTTGCTATGACTTTGCTATGCTTAATGCTTGTCATTAGGGCCCGAGTGCCATGATTTCAGATCTAAACCTATTATGTTTTCATCAATATATGAGAGTTCTTGATCCTATCTTGCAAGTCTATAGTCACCTACTATGTGTTATGATCCGGCAACCCCGAACTGACAATAATCGGGACCACTCCCGGTGATGACCGTAGTTTGTGGAGTTCATGTATTCACTATGTGTTAATGCTTTGGTCAGGTACTCTATTAAAAGGAGGCCTTAATATCCCTTAGTTTCTGCTAGGACCCCGCTATCATGGGGGGGGGGGTGGGACAAAAGATGTCATGCAAGTTCTTTTCCATAAGCACGTATGACTATATTCGGAATACATGCCTACATTACATTGATGAATTGGAGCTAGTTCTGTGCCACCCTAGGTTATGACTGTTACATGATGAACCGCATCCGACATAATTCTCTATCACTGATCCATTGCCTACGAGCTTTCCATATATTGTTCTTCGCTTATTTACTTTTCCGTTGCTATTGCTATCATCACTACAAAATACCAAAAACATTACTTTTGTTATCACTACCTTTTGCTATCGTTACCACTACTATCATATTACTTTGCTACTAAATACTTCGCTGCAGATTAAGTTTCCAGGTGTGGTTGAATTGACAACTCAGCTGCTAATACTTGAGAATATTCTTTGGCTCCCCTTTTGTCGAATCAATAAATTTGGGATGAATACTCTACCCTCGAAAACTGTTGTGATCCCCTATACTTGTGGGTTATCAAGACTATTTTCTGGCGCCGTTGCCGGGGAGCATAGCTCTATTCTTTGAGTCACTTGGGATTTATATCTGCTTATCATTATGAAGAACATGAAAGATCCAAGAACCAAGATTTATCCCTCAACTACGAGGGGAGGTAAGGAACTGCCATCTAGCTCTGCACTTGATTCACCTTCTGTTTTTAGTAAGCTTGCGACACCTAAACCTGCTTCTGCTACTCATTCTGATATGTTGCATGTTATTGATGATGCCACTTCTGCTATGCATGATACTTACGATGAAACTACTTATATGCTTGATACTACTATGCCACTTGGTGAATTTCTTGATGAACAACTTGCTAGGGTTAGAGAGAATGAAATTATTGAAACTGATAATATTGATGAAAGTGATGATGAGGACTCTCCCCCTAATAAATATGAATTGCCTGTTGTTCCTGAGGGTTATGTTATGGATGAAGAAGCTACTAGAGCTATTTTAGCTTGCAATGATAGATATGATCTAAAGAGGTTATTAGCTAAATGGAAGTAGCAATCCCTTAATGCTAGAATGAAACCTGACCCTGCTTTTGCTACTTCACCTATCTGTATTACTGATAAGGATTATGAATTCTCTGTTGATCCTGATATAATTACTTCGGTTGAATCTGATCCTTTTTATGGCTATGAATCTGAAACTATTGTGGCACATCTTACTAAATTAAATGATATAGCCACCCTGTTCACTAATTATGAGAGAACTCGCTACTTTTATATCCTTAAAACGTTTTTGTTTTCATTAAAGGGTGATGCTAAGATATGGTTTAATTCTCTTGATCCTGGTTGTGTGCATAGTCCCTAGGATATGATTTATTACTTCTCTGCTAAATATTTCCCTGCTGATAAGAAACAAGCTGCTTTAAGGGATATATATAATTTTATGCAACTTGAAGAAGAGAGTCTCCCATAAGCTTGGGGGAGGCTTCTCCAATTACTTAATGCTTTGCCTGATCATCCTCTTAAGAAAAATGAACTACTTGATATCTTTTATAATGGACTAACCGATGCTTCCAGAGATTACCTGGATAGTTGTGCTGGTTCTGTTTTCAGGGAAAGAACACCGGATGAAGCTGAAATTCTATTAAATAATAGGTTAACTAATGCAAATAATTGGACACCTCCTAATCCTATTCCTAAACCAACTCCGAAGAAGAGAGGTGTTCTATTTCTCAGTCCCGAAGATATGCAAGAGGCAAAGAAATCCATGAGAGAAAGGGTATTGAAGCTGAAGATGTTAAGAATTTACCTCCTATTGAAGAAATACATGGTCTTACTTTACCGCTTGTCGAAGAAATGCATAATTTTAATCCATCTCCTTTTGAAGAAATACATGGTCTTGATAACCCGACACAGGTAGTAAAGGTAAATTCTCTCTATAGATATGATAAAGCTGAAATCCCATTTACTAAGTTTGCTAGCCGATGCTTAGATGAGTTTGATAAATTTATGGTTAAGCAAGAAGACTTCAATGCTTATTTTGGTAGAGAATTAAAACGCAGTGCTGATATGCTTGAACACTTGGGTGATTATATGGCTAATATCAAAGGTGAACTTAAACTTATTAGTAAACATGCTTCTATGGTTACCACTCAAGTAGAACAAGTACTTAAAGCTCAAAATGATTTGCTCAATGAATTGAATAGTAAGAATAATAATTTTGCTGTTAGAGTGGCTACTAGAATAGGTAAAATGACTCAGGAACCTTTGTATCCTGAAGGCCACCCTAAGAGAATTGAGCAAGATTCTGAGAGAAATAATATAGATGCACCTAGTCCTTCTAAAAGGAAGAAAAAGAAAAATGATATGACTTTGCATGCTTCTAGTGAACCTATTGCTGAAACACCTGAGAATCCAAATGATATTTCTATTTCTGATGCTAAAACACAATCTGGTAATGAACCTGAAACTAGTGATAATGTTAATGATAATGTTGATGTTGATGCTCAACCTATCAATGATAATGATATAGAAATTGAACCTGGTGTTGATCTTGATAACTCACAATCAAAGAATCAGCATTATGATAAGAGAGACTTTGTTGCTAGGAAACATGGAAAAGAAAGAGAATCATGGGTTCAGAAACCCATGCCTTTTCCTCCCAAACCATCCAAGAAAAAGGATGGTGAGGATTTTGAGCGCTTTGCTGAAATAATTAGACCTATCTTTTTGCGTATGCGATTAACTGATATGCTTAAAATGAATCCTTATGCTAAGTACATGAAAGAAATTGTTACTAATAAAAGAAAGATACCGGAAGCTGAAATTTCCACCATGCTTGCTAATTACACTTTTAAAGGTGGAATACCAAAGAAACTTGGAGATCCAGGAGTACCCACTATACCATGCTCCATTAAAAGAAACTATGTTAAAACTGCTTTATGTGATCTTGGAGCCGGTGTTAGTGTTATGCCTCTCTCTTTATATCATAGACTTGATTTGAATAAGTTGACACCTACTGAAATATCTTTGCAAATGGCTGATAAATCAACTGCTATACCTGTCGGTATTTGTGAGGATGTGCCTGTTGTGGTTGCAAACGTTACTATTTTAACGGACTTTGTTATTCTTGATATTCCCGAGGACGATAGTATGTCTATTATTCTTGGAAGACCCTTTTTGAATACTGCAGGGGCTGTTATTGATTGCAACAAAGGCAATGTCACTTTTCATGTTAATGGTAATGAGCACACGGTACACTTTCTGAGGAAACAACCTCAAGTCCACAGTATTAATTCTATTGGAAAAAATCCATCAATTATTTTGGAGGTTTTGAATTTCCTCTTCCTACTGTCAAGAAGAAATATGATATTCTTATTGTTGGGGATGTGCATATCCACGTTGAGGTAACCTAGTGTTATTCGAAAATTCTCTGGTTCCATGTTATTCGGAATGAGTTTGTTAACAAGACTTGATCAACCTTGTTAATGGATTCCTTTTGATGATCATGAGATGGATGAATTTAGAAAACACAACTCTCTATACCCTCCTTTTACTTTCTGTTATTTATATTAAATAAAATAAAAATAGTATTTTCTGTCTTTTATCTGAATTATCCATGCAATATAAAAATACCCCGAAAATAAACGTTCTCCAAATGCCCTGAAATTTAAATATGTTTTTTCTAGAATATTTGAGAATATTTGGCACCGAGAACACAGCAGGGGGGCATCCACCTGGCCACGAGGGTGGAGGGCGCGCCCCTGCCTCGTGGGCCCACGGTGGCCCCCCTCCACTTATTCCTGCACCCATACACTCCTTCCTCCCACAAACACCATTATCCAGCTCAAACCCGAGTCCAAGCTCATTTTGCTGCCATTTTCGATCTCCTTGCTCAAAGCACCTCTCACAAAACTACTTGGGGGATTGATCCTTGGTATGTGACTCCTCCATTGGTCCAATTAGTTTTTGTTCTAGTGCTTTATTCATTGCAAATTTGTGCTGCCTAGGTGACCATGTTCTTGAGCTTGCATTTCAAATTTATGTGGTTCCAAGTAGTTTTGATGCATGATATAGGCTCTAGGCACTTGTAGGAGTAGTTGCTATCAATTTTGTTGAGTTTTGTTCACTTTTATTTGAAGTTACTAAAAATTTCAGAAATTTTTCAGAGGAAGGAATATGTTTAGGAAAATGTACCAAGGTGGTCCTTCAAGGAAACAAGGACCCAGGCTTGCAATGCGTGATGCTGATGATGAGCCACCAAGGGATGCTCCAGTGCGGCCTTGTGAATGGCCTTCAGAGGACTTCATGGATCGAGCGGGAATTAAGGAAGAATTTAACGCATATTTGCGTAACGCTAATCTTGTGAGCTTCGAGGAAGAAAAGTGCCGTCAGTACCACTATCTCACTAGCTCCTTTGTGAGAAGGTTTGAATTTTCATCTTCACGTAATTCTCAAACTGTCCTGTTTGATCTTTATGAAAATTCTTACACTATGGACTTAGAGGACTTTACCACTGCTTGCAAACTTCCACAATGGGGTAGTACTAGTGAACCTCGCAAATCTGAATTTAGAGATTTGCTTGCTATTATACCTATGGGGGAATCTAGAGATATAGCACAAGCTACCATAGGGAGCATTCATTTTCCTGCTATACATTATTTTGCTCTCTTCATAGGTAGATGCATTAACGGTAAAGATGAAGCATGTCACATGTGTGTCGCTGACCTCAATATTCTTAGGAGTGTTGTGTTAGGATATAAATCTTATAATTTGGGAGCCATTGTTGCACGTAGGTTGCATCTTAATAGATTTAATGGAGATTTCTTTGGTGGAATTTATGCAACCCGCATAGCTAATTTTCTTGGTATAACCATACGTGAGGATGATATTGAGTTGCCTCCTGCTTATTTGGATTATGAGGCTATGGTTCGTCATCAGTTTGTTGAGAGGAACGATCAGTTCCTCCAGTACCAACTAATCTTTGACAGATGACACACCTATCATGTCGCTCTCCCTGCTTCTACTTTCTTTGACTTTCAGGCAATAGGGAGATATTCTATAACCAGAGAGGAGGCGGAAGAGTATAAGAGGAGAGCTGAGATAGCTCGCCTCCAAGCTGCAGCCCATGATGCAATGACTGCTGCATCTCAGTACGACCCCAACTACAACTTTGGATATCCGCCAGGCCATCCGTGGCATTAGACCAACTTAGGCCAAAAGCCTAAGCTTGGGGGAGTACGTATTTCTCACCGACATTATATTCATGTTCACACACTCATTGCTAGATGTCGGTCCTCATACTTTTTCATTGTGATATCCATGCTAGTTTATTTCCTTTTTATGCTTTCTTCTTGTGTGTTTAATAAACCTTAAGAAAAACCAAAAAAAATAGTTGTAGCTTTTAATTAGTTTTAATTTCCATGCTTGTAGTAGTAATTAAAAAGAAAACCCAAAAAGATTTCCTGTTCTTCTTTTGCTTGTTGGGAGCTTTCCCGTGTAAATAGTTTTATTTCTTTTCTTTTCTTTGGGGGTCGATAGGAGAAGACCATAATTAAATTGTTGAAGTGGCTCTTATATGCATTATTGTTGATCTGACAAAAGAGCCCATATTGCCTTGTCTTCTCCTGTTTATTGAATGCTTGCAGATTCCAGCTTACTCCAATGCACGTGCACTATTATTATCATCCACACTATTCGGTCGTGCAAGTGAAAGGCAATTATGACGATATATGATGGACTGATTGAGATGGGAGAAGCTGGTATGAACTCGACCTCTCTTGGTTTTGTAAATATGATTAGTTCATCGTTCCTGATTCAGCCTATTATAAATAAACATGTTTGCAATGACAATTAGAGATTATAGTTGCTTATGCCATGCTTAATTAGCTAGGAGCTTATAATGGTTTACCTTGCGTGCCAACATGCTATTAAAATGGTTGTGATGTGGTATGATAGGGTGGTATCCTCTTTTGAACAATTTGAGTGGCTTGACTTGGCACATGTTCACGCATGTAGTTGAAACAAAATCAACATAGCCACTACAATATTTATGTTCATGGTGCATTATATCCTACTCATGCTTGCATTCGGTGTTGACTAATTTTAATGCATGTTCATGACTGTTGTCACTCTCTAGCTGGTCGCTTCCTAGTCTTTTTCTATCCTTCACTTGTACTAAGCGGGAATACTGCTTGTGCATCCAATTCCATAAACCCCAAAGTTGTTTCATATGAGTCCACCATACCTACCTATATACGGTATCTACCTGCCATTCCAAGTAAATTTGTATGTGCCAAACTCTAAACCTTCAAATAAATATCCTGTTTCGTATGCTTGAATAGCTCATGTATCAACTAGGGCTATCCATATCTTCCATGTTAGGTGGGTTATTCTCAAGAGGAGTGGACTCCGCTCCTCACTCACGAGAAAATGGCTGGTCACCGGGATGCCCAGTCCCATGCTTTATGCAAATCAAATCAAAATAATTGCAAACAAAACTCCCCCTAGGACTCTTGTTAGTTGGAGGCACTCTTTGTTTCGAGCAAGCCCTGGATTGATGCTTGTTGGTGGAGGGGGAGTATAAACTTTACCATTCTGTATGGGAACTGCCTATAATGTGTGTATCATGGAAGATATTGCCATCTCTTGGTTGTTATGTTGACAATGAAAGTATACTGCTCAAAATATTATTCACCTCTATTTCAAAACCGAGCTCTGGCACCTCTACAAATCCCTGTTTCCCTCTGCGATGGGCCTATCTATTTATTTTTATGTTGAGTCATCATCCTCTTATTTAAAAGCACCAGTTGGAGAGCACCGCTGTCATTCGCATTCATTACTGACTGGATCTCTTTTACCATGAATTACAATGTCTAGTCAGTCCTTGATCTTTAAAGGTGCTCTGCATTTATGTTTTGCAGTCTCAGAAAGGGCTAGCGAGATACCATCCTGTTATATCATATTATGATTGTTTTGAGAAAGTATTGTCATCCGAGATTTTTTATTATTGCTCGCTAGTTGATTATGCCATTGATATGAGTAAACATGAGACTTAAGAGTTATTGTGAATATGGTTAGTTCATAATCTTTACTGAAAACTTGAATGCTGGCTTTACATATTTACAACAACAAGAAACAAACATAGTTTGTAAAAGTTTTTCTTTATCACCTTCAGTTTGTCAACTGAATTGCTTAAGGACAAGCAAAGGTTTAAGCTTGGGGGAGTTGATACTTCTCCATCGTATCTACTTTTCGAAACACTTTTGCCCTTGTTTTGGACTCTAACTTGCATGATTTGATTGGAACTAACCCAGACTGACCCTGTTTTCAGCAGAATTGCCATGGTGTTATTTATGTGCAGAAACAAAAGTTCTCGGAATGACCTGAAACTCCATGGAGCGTCTTTTTGGAAATAATAAAAAATACTGGCAAAAGATCAAGACCAGGGGGCCCACACCCTAGCCACGAGGGTGGGGGGCGCGCCCCCTACCTCGTGGGCCCCCTGGAGCTCCTCCTACCTCAACTCCAACTCTATATATTCACTTTTGGGGAGAAAAAAATCAGGGAGAAGGATTCATCGCGTTTTACGATACGGAGCCGCCGCCAAGCCCTAAAACCTTTCGGGAGGGCTGATCTATAGTCCGTTCGGGGCTCCGGAGAGGGGAATCCGTCGCCATCGTCATCATCAACCATCCTCCATCACCAATTTCATGATGCTCACCGCCGTGCGTGAGTAATTCCATCGTAGGCTTGCTGGACGGTGATGGGTTGGATGATATTTATCATGTAATGGTGTTAGTTTTGTTAGGGTTTGATCCCTAGTATCCACTATGTTCTGAGATTGATGTTGCTATGACTTTTCTATGCTTAATGCTTGTCACTAGGGCCCGAGTGCCATGATTTCAGATCTGAACCTATTATGTTTTCATCAATATATGAGAGTTCTTGATCCTATCTTGCAAGTCTATAGTCACCTACTATGTCTTATGATCCGGCAACCCTGAAGTGACAATAATCGGGACCACTCCCGGTGATGACCGTAGTTTGAGGAGTTTATGTATTCACTATGTGTTAATGCTTTGGTCCAGTACTCTATTAAAAGGAGGCCTTAATATCCCTTAGTTTCCGCTAGGACCCCGCTGCCACGGGAGGGTAGGACAAAAGATGTCATGCAAGTTCTTTTCCATAAGCACGTATGACTATATTCGGAATACATGCCTACATTACATTGATGAATTGGAGCTAGTTCTGTGTCACCCTAGGTTATGACTGTTACATGATGAACCGCATCCGGCATAATTCTCTATCACCGATCCATTGCCTACGAGCTTTCCATATATTGTTCTTCGCTTATTTACTTTTCTGTTGCTATTGCTATCATCACTACAAAATACCAAAAACATTACTTTTGTTATCATTACCTTTTGCTATCATTACCACTACTATCATATTACTTTGCTACTAAATACTTTGCTGCAGATATTAAGTTTCCAGGTGTGGTTGAATTGACAACTCAACTGCTAATACTTGAGAATATTCTTTGGCTCCCCTTGTGTCGAATCAATAAATTTGGGTTGAATACTCTACCCTCAGAAACTGTTGCGATCCCCTATACTTGTGGGTTAGCAGACAACACCACCGAACCAGACAAGGTCTGATTCTTTTCTTCTGAGTGTCTTTTGTTCTGATATGTATTTGTTCTCGAAACTGATTGATATCCACTCGACCCCGTGTCTTGCAGATCTACACTATGATGTATTCGATGCCCAATGTAGAGCAGGAGGAGGAGGGAGAGGCAAGCGAGGGCAACAGTGGTGACTGGCATTCTGACGGAGGAGGAGACGAGGAGAGTGAAGACTCGAGCAGTGGCGAGGAGGTCGACTCCCCAGCCCGCACGGAAAGATGCTCCAAGCAGAGGCAGGACCCAGCAAGTGTTCGTGGCAAAGCGACTCCACCGACCAGACAAAACTCAAAACGCACTCGAACATCTCCTCGTGTGCTGACTGAGAAAGCTCCGAAACAGCCCAAAGTCGTGCCGTCAAAACCCCGGAAGGCCTTGCCCAAGATTAAAGTGGTTGTCCCCATCGCTTCTGGGTAATTATTATGCTCGGCCTCTTAGTTTTTGCCTGACTCAAACTTTGGTCGACTCACTTTCCTGTTTTGACCGAGCGAATTCTGAGATTTGCAGCGCTACCACCATTGGGACTTCTATTTACCAAGATGATGATGATGATGAGGAGATGGAAGACGCAGTCACCTCCAACGCGGGTATAACTCTTGTCATCTTGTTTTTACTTTACCAGCCATTTTGACGGTCGACTGAACTCTTGCAATTTGATTGCTTTGCAACTCCGCCCAATTTTATTGAACTTCCGGATGACGACTAATATGTGCCACAGAGACCCATGGGAAGGAGGGGCAGGACTTCGAGCAGGAAGGCACCAGCTAGCAAGACGTCCTAGTCGACGCCGGTGATGGAACCAGTGATTCAGCAGTACGGAGACCTGAACTGGGCTTCTGTTACTTTTGCTATTCCAGTGTTGAGTGAACGCCTTTCAGTGTCGACTGCACCAGTCCATGTTTCGTCTGTCCAAGACCACGCCTCGGATCCTCAAGCTGCCACGACTGATCCAACGTTTCCGCTGTTTGTCACCCATCATGTTTCGAAGGACCAGGCAAGCGCTGCTACGGAAGCTATACGCCAAGCAGGCCTGATGATGGAGCGGATGAAGACAGTGCACGAGACCAGCCAAGATGCTTATGATGCAAGTGCTGCCCTTCGAGCCAATGTCTAGGTTAGTTGGCTCCCAACTGATCTCCTAGCTTGATGCTTGTTCTGTTAGGATATGCTACCAGAAAACTTTTCATTGTGTATCCATTTGTCAATCTATACTTTGCATCTGTACACCCACTGGATGTCTCAATTTATGCCGAGTAGTTTTTCCAGTTGAGTCAACTAGTGGGGGCACGCAGAGTGCAACCACTAGGTGTAGTCCCCGAGGCCGCCATCGAATGTGTGATTCGACAGGGGTCTTGATAAAAATATCTTGTTCTTCAGTTCTTCCACTCAGTCTGGGCGGACCATGTCGAGTGGAACCTGAACCAGTGGGGGCACGCTGAGTGCACCCATTGGGTGTAGTCCCCGAGACCGCAGTCGATTGCGGGCAGTCGGTTGTGGTCTGAGAATAAATGTTGCCTCTTTTTTCACTCAGTCTGGACGGACCGTGCCGAGTGGAACCTGGACCAGTGGGGGCACACTAAGTGCACCCACTGGGTGTAGTCCCCGAGACTACTGTTGAATGTTTGATTCCGTAGTAGTCTTAGAATTATTTTCACTCGGAAGCGAATAATCTTTGACTCTGTCCACTGATGTATCTTTTTACCGATTTCAGAAATCTTGTGAGCTCATCTTCAAATTTGCTGAATTCGAGGAGAAGCAGAGACAGCTCAACCTTGACTTGGAGTTGGCCAAGCAGAACTTGCAGAAGGCCAAAGACGAAACAGCTGGTATGGAAGGTAAAAACTTGTCGACTGTGGAATTGGATTGTCTCTCCAGTCATCTCCTCGTTCTTCTCTCTGAACCGAGTGCTTGTTTGTTGTATATATATATATAGAGAGAGAGAGAAAGAGAGAGAGAGAGAGAATGAGTCAGGCTCTGGCACAGAAGGACCTTGATCTCGCCACAGCACAGAAGGAGGCTCAGGAGAAAACAACACTCGCTGACAAGAAGCTGGCTTCAGTTGGGGCGCTAGAGGAAGACAACGCCAAGCTGAAGGCATCTCTTGCCGAAGCTAATAAAGAAGTGACCCATCTGAAGAAGGACAAAGTGGCTTTGAACGACAAGATCGAAGACATTTCTCGGAAGAGAAATGACCTGGAGGCTTATTTGGGAGGACTCGCCAAAAACTTATTCCTTATGCTTGAAGGTACCTTTCTTTGTCCAAATGTTTCACTATCGTCGATTCACCATAAAGTCGTCGACTCACTAGTTCTTTGTGGTTGTAGAATTCTGTCAAAACTTTGAGGAAGAGACTAGGCGAATCGAGACAAGCTTGGACCCCATCAATTCCGCTATCAAGGATGAAGCTGCCATGAACATGCTTCGACTAGAATCCCGCCTTGCCAGCGTTATAAACTACCTCGCTCGACTGAAGGTTGTGGTGTCGCGGATCGACACGACACTTTGGCCCAAGGAAATGCTCCAAAATGACCTCGAGTCTTTGATGACTCGACTCAATGAGATCCCTGGTCAAGTGCAGGAATGCAAGAAATCATCTGCTCGATATGGTGCTGATGTAGCTCTGTCTCTTGTTCGCGTCCATTGCAAGGAGGCCAAAGAAGATAAGTTAGCAGCGATCAAGGTTGCCAACACCAAGAGACTTGACTTCCAGTCTTTTATGGAGACCTTCATTCCTGCTGCTACTCGAATTGCAGATGGAATCGACCTGGATGAGTTCGTAGAGCCTGCCAGTCCTCCTCTTGCGGAGTGAACAAACTTTTTATGATCCGATTAAATTTGCCTTGGTATGCCGAGTGGTTTTGTAACCGTTAAACTCCTTCGGGCCTGATGCCCGAGTACTTTTATCCGCGGTTCTGAACTCTGAGATTAATCTGAACTTTGTTGTTTTTGGATCTCTTGACTCTGAGTGAAACTTGATTCTTCAGTCTGAATTGTTACTGACTTTGTGATGCTGCTCAGTAGAGTGTACCATGTATAAGGGCACCTGGTGCCGTGCATGACCTACACCGCGTCGTCCTTGCGGATCAGGATGGAGTGCACATTGTACTTGTGCCACAGCTCTGAAGGGAAGATCGTAGTCGACCTGCACCTTGTCGTTCTTGCGGATCATGATGGAGCATACATTGTACTTGTGCCGCAGCTCTGAGGAGAAGATCGAAGTTGACCTGCACCTCGTCGTCCTTGCGGATCAGGATGGAGTGTACATTGTACTTGTGCCGCAGCTCTGAGGAGAAGATCACAGTCGACCTGCACCTCGTCGTCCTAGCGGATCAGGATGGAGAGCACATTGTACTTGTGTCGCGGCTCTTGAGGGAGCGTGTTTTAAACTTAGGCGAGTACGAGACTGCAGCTAAGCCCCCGAGTGGGAGGATTGCTCTCCACTCGGTAGGATTTTTTTAAAACTTAGGAATAGACATCCTATTCAAGAATCTTCTACCCAGGTCCAGAGATGAAGCCATTGCTCAAGGCTTCTATCCATGCATGGTCCGTGGACCACAGCCTACTGATGCACACTCGTCGTCACTGCTATGGTGTCGTGATGACAATCTGTTCAAGCGCAACTTCCAGTTTACTCAGAACTCAGCGAAGCAGAACAAGAAGACTTTTGGGTTAGACTTCAACCCTGGTCCCTCATCTCCAAGGGCAGATGGCACACGACATGCAGAACCCAATGTCATCGGTCCTTTCGCCAACCTTGAAGGCCTCATCACCTACATCTTGGTTCAAGGGACTGCAGTGAATGAGCCTGCAGCTGACACTGAGTCTGATGACGCGCCTGCAGTGCCGAAGCCAAAGCAGTTGAAGAAGCCAAAAGCTTCAAAGCCGGCCCCTTCACCAAAAATCTCAAGGGCGAAGCCATTGGCAACTGCACCTCCTAAAGACAGTGTGCAGTCTGAAGACTTATCACGCGTCTCCAAGCCCCAGAAGGCCAAGATGCCTCTGTCTCACACTGGCAAAGAACTAACAGCTGCTGCCATTCTGCGCAACGACGACATTGATCTGTCAAGTGATGAAGATCTTGCAGACGACGCTCTTGAGCAACTCATCAAGAGCAAAGAAGAAGCATAAATCTTCAATAATCTGCTTCTCTTTGATGTCACCATCATCCACAACTTCATTGACGAGTGGTTTGACATGCCAAACATCCGCTTTGAAGATCTACAGCTACCCATTGGCCTTAGTGTTGCCTTCCAAGGCGCCATTGCTTCAGAACTTGCTATTGCCCAGCGCATTGTTGAACTGAAGCAGAAGATTGACTATGAAAAGGCTCAGTTCAAGAAGCATATGGCCAAGCTCAGCATGCAAGAAGTGAAGAACTTCAAGACAATGATGCACGAGCTCAAGGAAGCCTTTGTGAAGAAGCGTGCAGAAGCTCAGGGTTCACGTGAGCGCATGAAGACGCTGGCTGACAGATGTGTGCAAGCCTATAATTAGGCTGAGAAGCGCAAGGCACTTGGGCGTCCTGGCATCGACCCCAGGATGGCCGCAAAGAAGAAGAAGAAGCCTGCTACGGCTGAACCTGATGCACCAAGGCAAGAGGCAGTTCCGATTGTCTTCCCAACTAGACTGACTGGCTCGAAGCCAAAAAGCCGGTCAACAGCTTCAGAGCTCAAGAAGACAAGAACTGCTGAGGCTGAAGCCAGGAAGAGGAAACACTCTGAAGCCTCTCCTACTGCCCCCACCAAGAAAAAGAGAAAGATCAAGAAAGCTCGGGCTGCTCCCATAGAGCCCTTGATAGTTGAACCCATTTCTATGGTTCATCCTGACGCAGAACGTCAACTGACAGTTCATGAGCCTGCTTCCACAGAGGCTCCTGAAGCTGAAGACATTCCAGCAGCTGATCCCATCGCTGCTGAAGACATTGGTCATCATGACAATGTAGAAGATGATGCAGTCCTTCCTCAGTTTGAAAACAGCGAACTCATCAGCATTGGTCGTCCACTGACGCCAATTGCACAGGATGCTTCATGGGCGGATCGCCCACAAGAGGAAGAAGACTATCAGGCCCAGCCCACTCCAACTCCACAGGCATCGTCTGCGTTACGCAGGCTTCGCAAAGGTCCAAGGCCTCAAGTCTCTGCTGAAGACATTCCTGCTGCATCAGCCGCAGAAGAAGAAGTACCACAAGATCCCACTCCCTTGTTCCACCAAGAAGCAATTCTCCAGGAGAAGGTGCCTGTGACCGACCCTCCAGCTAGTCAAGTGGAGGATGAAAATCTTGAGGCTGCCACAACCAACAATGAAGCTAATGTGGAGCCCTCCCCAGCAAAAGCTTCAGAAGACAGCAAAGCCACTGATCCCGCCACTTCTGTTCCTGAGTCTGCTGCCGGTCCCCAATTCAACTATCATGTTGAGCACAGGCCTCAGGTCCAGAAGCCAATCCCAAGACTGCCAAGGTTTCCAGGTCCTGCATCAGCACCTGGCTCCTTCAACATCAATGGCTTCAGGGCAGACAACACGTTCTTCAATAGCTCCAGGAACCCCTACTCAAGGGAAAGGATATCATCTGATCAGTTCTGGAGCTATCCTCAGCGAAGCTATTACTCTTGCATTCTTTACAACCAAGGTCGCATCTTCCCACACAAGCGCCTTGACGTCGAAGCTATAGCTGGTCTGCCCTGTCTAGAGGAAGCGTTGGATTGCTTCAAGCAAGTGGGTCTGCTGCAGTTTGTTACTACCGAAGAGCATTGGAATGAAGAGCTCCTGCTACAATTCAATGCCACACTTCACATCAAAGGGTACAACAGAGATCCGAAGACTTGGGTCCTGGAGTGGATGACTGGCAACGTTCATCACGAAGCCAATGCATTTGACATCATTGAGCTCACTGGCTTGCCCACTCCTGGCGATCTCTTCGAGCAAGGCTGTCAGCTGCATGCTGAAGCTATTGAGAGCATCTTTCAGCGGCCAGAACCTGATATGAGTCAAATGCTCAGCATGATGAAGCCATTGCCCCAAGATGCTGCGTATCCCACAGAGTTCTTCGTTGAAGACCTTGAGTACCTGCCCAGAACCATCTATCACATCATCAGGCGAACTCTCTGGCCTATCAAAGGGCACTCTCCAAATGCCAAGCTTCAGGTTGCAATGAAGACTTTGGTCTTCTATATACTTCATGGCAAATACTTCAATGCACATGACTTCTTCATACGCCAACTTGCTGCATCAGGCATTGATCTGTTTGGTTTGAAGTTCTACGCCCCTTGGGTCATGCGGCTGATCAAGCTACACTCCGCCATCTCGTATCAGCCCTCAGCCCGCAACCATCGGATCTTCTTGCCTGACGTGGACATGTCTACTGAAGCCATATATTCTGAGCCTGCCAAGCAACCTCTAAGTCTTCAGAATGCAGACCATCAGAGTTTTACTCAGAATGTTGAAGGCGTTGAAGCAGTTTCTCAGGTGTATCCTTTGGCTGGCACTACACGTGCACCACACCCTGCTTCCACTGAAGCCACTGACAGTGCCACTGCTCCAAGACCCAAGAAGCGCACTCGTGTTCTCAACGACCGAGAGCTTCTTGTGGCTCTACATTAGAAACAGGATAGGCATCATGACTGGCTGAAGCGTCAGATGAAAATCCTCTTGGTGGATGTTAATCGCACTCGAAATCTTTCCACCAAGAATGCTTTCGTTGCCCATGAAACCTGTCGCCGCACATGGAAAGGGCTCACGATGATGTGTTCTGAAGCTGATCTTCAAGAGGATGGCTTTTCTGAGAGATTCAAGTTTGACTCCACACCTCCTCGAAGGGCTGTGCTGCTAGGAACTCCATCCCTTGAAGACTCTGAGTTCTCTTAATCTGCTGCCACAGTGACTGCCAGAATTATTGAGGAAGAATACGATGCTACTTCACCGCCACCTCCTTCAGCACCTCCAAGCTCTTCTGCCCCGCCAAACAACACCAACAACCCTGCTACCTAACCTACTCCTCATGGGAACGAGTAGAGGCTCTATGTCTTCAAACCTTTTTGGTATTTACTGACAAAAGGGGGAGAAGCATATGAGATTAATAGTCTTCAAGCGGGTCCATATGGGCGGGTGCTTTATATTTTTCTTCGTGCTTACAACTCTCGTTTTTGCTACATTTGGTTCTTATGAGTTGTAACACTTAAACTAGATGGTCGTCTGCTACTTATTTGCCACCTTGCTTTGCGAAGATAAATTCCGCATGTGCGACGATAAATTCCGCACTTAGCTCATTCTGCAGACGTCCATTTTCCATTATGCATGTCATTATCTTCATATACTTTCACATGCATAGTGGATTTTCATCATAAGTTGAAGTGGATCTCCACAAGTACAACCTGCCATGTGCATTTGCATTCCAAAAGCAAATTAACTTATATGCACATCTTCAGGGGGAGCCCTTGCAACTTATGAAGACAATTCCTTATCCTTTACAATTTCACAGATTATATTCCCCGTTGAAAACTTCAACTAGTTTGTCATCAATCACCAAAAAGGGGGAGATTGTAAGTGCATCTAGTGCCACCCCTAGTTGGTTTTGGAGTATTGACAACAAACCTAGTTGAGGGACTAATGTGTTTGTGAGAATTGCAGGATAACACAGGTAGAAGTCCCTCATTGATTCGGTTTTACTACCAGAGATGACCCCTAAAACTGTATGAAGACATTGAAGTCAAAGGTGGTATATGAAGATATTCACATTGAAGACTATGACAAGAGAAGACACTATATGAAGCCTATGGAGCTTGAAGACTTAGATCTTTCATAGTTCTTTTTCTTTTGTGTTGAGTCATAGGAACCACCGTACTGTTAAGTGGGGTCCAAGAGAACCAGTCAGATTGACTAAAGTGATGCCTAAACCAAAAACCTATGTCTTCAAGTGAAGACCATGAGAGCGAATCTTGTCGAGAGTCGGACAAGTCAGCTTTTCTTGTAGCCCAAGTAAAGTTGCCGTGTGAGTTTGAAATCTGACCGTTGGGACACGTGTCAGTTCCTTAGTGACCCAGGGTCATTTCGGACAAATCAGGTTGGGTTGCCAAGTGTCTATAAATAGCCCACCCCCTTCAACCATAAACGGTTGGCTGCTCAGATTGACAGCACGGCTTTTGTCGTTTGGGAGCAACCCACCTCGAAGCCTTTGAGAGAGAATTCCTTGCGAGGATAAAAGCCCTAACCACCAGAGCCAGAGAGAATTGGGCATCACTTAAGTCTTCTTGTCTGTGTGATCGGAAGACTTATTACACTTGAGGACTGTGCATCCTCCAACCGGTTAGGCGTCGCGTTCTGAGCATCCAAGAGACATTGTGGATTGCCAGTGAACGAAGTCTGTGAAGGTTTGGGAGTCTACCTTGAAGACTTACCAGAGTTATTGGGCGAGGTCTATGTGACCTTAGCTCAAGGAGAATACGGTGAGGACTGGGTGTCCTGAGCTGCGTGTTCAGGACTGGGTGTCCGGGACTGTGTGTCCTAAGGTTTAAATACCTAGCCGCTCCAACCAGACGTATAGTTGTCACAGCAACTGGAACTGGTTCAACAAATCATTGTCTTCAACGAGTCACTGGTTTCATCTTCACTTCACTTTACTCACTGTTACTCCTTGTGAAGTCATTGTATGTTTGCTCTATCATTTGTCTTCACTGAGTGACTGCGTGTTCTGTTTGGCTTCACAATATCTTCCTACCTGATCCCTACTACCTAGCTGCTATTAGTCTTTGTGCTTTCACTTCATTGAATACTTGACTATGGTTTGCCTAGTGTAGTCTACCTTCCGCTGCATGGTAATAGGTTCAATTTTTATCATTTGTCTTCAAAACTCCCATGTTCTGAAGACTTTCATAAAAATCGCCTATTCACCCCCCCTCTAGTCGATAGAATGCACTTTCAATTGGTATCAGAGCAGGGTGCTTCCTTGTTCTGTGTGATTTGGTTTAACCACTTGGAGTTTTAGCTATGTCGACTGCGGGGATAATTAAAGTCTCCACTGCGTGCCCCGTCTTCGATGGAACTGAATATCCCTACTGGAAGAATAAGATGCGCATGCATCTTGAAGCCATTGACATCGACCTATGGTATGTCGTCAAGAACGGCGTTCCCAAGGCTGGAGAAGGTGTCACTGCTGCTGATGTCAAGAAATTCGTTCAACTGGACTCTACTGCCAAGAATATCATCTGTGGTCATCTGACCAAAGGACAGTATGGCCGTGTGAGTGCTTTGAAGACATCCAAGCTGGTCTGGGACTGGCTCTCCAAGGTCAATGAAGGCATCTCAACCCAGAGAGATCAGAGAATCAGTGTCCTTCGCAACCTCTTCAATCGCTTCAAGCGAAATGACAATGAGAATGTCCAGCACATATTTGACCGACTCACTGACATCACAAATGAGCTTCAAGCCCTCGGCGCCATTGAGATTACCAAACACGAAGTCGTCAAGACGCTGCTGAGATCACTTGATAGTTCGTTTGACATCCTGGCCCTGATGATTCAAGAACGTCCTGATTTCAAGACACTCGATCCGTCTGACATACTTGAGAGGCTCAACTCACATGAGTTTCAGCTTTCGGAGAAAAGAGATATCTACGGTCCAAACTATGGATGAACTCGTGCCTTGAAGGCAAAAGCTGTCTCCTCATCTGAAGAAGAATCTGACAGCAGTTCTGATGATCCTGAAGACATTGGAAGGGAACTTGCTATGCTTGTCAAGAAGTTCCAAAAATTCACCAAGAAGAAAGGCTTCAGAAAGTCTTCCCGATCAAGTTCAAGGAATGATGAAGCTCCTGCTCATGACTACAAGAGGAAAACATGTCACAAGTGCAAGAAACGTGGCCACTTCATCTCTGAGTGTCCACAGTGGGACAATGAGAACAAAAAGAAGAAGAAGAGCAAGGAATATGACTCTGATGACAAGAAGAAGAAGAAGAAGAAATACTCAAAGTCTTCTTCCAAGTCTTCCTCAAAGTCTTCATCACACAAGAAGAGCTCATCTGGCAAGGCACATGCGTTTGTTGGCAAGGAAATGGATTCAGAGGAGGAGTCCGCTTCTGAGGAGGCGGAGGTGGAGTCTGAGGAGGAGTCCGATTCAGGCGTTGCAAGTCTGGCTACAACATACGTTGCCAAGTCCATCTTCAACACTGAAGACAATGACTTCATCACTGACACCGATGCAAATGA
Organism: Triticum urartu; assembly: GCF_056163025.1. Lineage (NCBI taxonomy): Eukaryota > Viridiplantae > Streptophyta > Magnoliopsida > Poales > Poaceae > Triticum > Triticum urartu. The sequence goes on from NC_141877.1 coordinate 100,344,460, forward strand.
CAAGGACTACTCCGCTTCTACCTACTGCTTCATGGCACGCGGTGCCAAGGTAAACACATGCACTACTCACTATCAAACATCTAGTGACGATGACTCTGATTGTGGTTAAAAACCTAGCTACAAAACACTTGCTAAAATTGCAACTGAACAACAGAAAGCTATGGAACATATTCAAAAACTGTTAGACAGAAGCGATGATCTGTTAGGTGCTGAAATGACTCGATCGGAATCCTTAATTGAAGACATAAAAAATCTTCACGGTAAGTATCAGGAACTTGAAAGTCGTCATGAAACTCTCTCAAAAACTCATGAAAAGCTTTCCTATGATTATCTTCAAAGGAAGCAAGATCTTGAGAAATTGAGAGCGGTTCATGAAGATCTTCAAACGGAAAACGAGTCACTTCGCGCCAAACAGATCAGTCCCGCTCAGGAAGGATTTGAACCACCATGTCTTAAATGCATTGAGCGTGATAATGCTACTTCTGTTGCTGAATGTTCTACTGCTACTGCTGTTGCAATATCTTCAACTGTTGATGTGGTAACTAACCCCTCTGCTGAGGATACCACCGCTATTGCTGATGAGAATGTTAGGTTGAAGACATTGCTTGAAACAGGGATGTACAAAAGTCTTCAATGGCATCAGACACTATGTGATGTCCTCAAAAAGCATATTCTGAACCGAAACCCTAGGAAAGAGGGTGTTGGGTTCGTAAGGAAAATGAATGCAGATGGCTCTTACTGGAAACCTGAGCAGTACCCCAAAACCATGTGGGTTGCTGCAAAGGAACCTTCAGCAGATCCATCCAATCTAACTGGCTTCACTTGTGCTAACCCCATTATCATTGATGAATCCTTTGATGCAAACTATATACTGTTTAAGAATCAGAATGGTGAAGTGTTTGCCAGGTACATTGGTACTAACTGCAGGAATGGACCGCCTATGAAGAAGATCTGGGTTCCGAAAAGGTGTTTGGAAAATCTTCCTGTGAATGTCTTCATGACACCTCACGTGAAGAAGACAAACCTCAGAGCAAAGGCTTCATACGGTCCAAAGGCTTCATACAGACAGAGGACTCACCTGAGTCGCACTAACGCAAATGTTTTGCAGGGAAACCATACTCAGGCATATGAATATGAGAGCGGTTCATCAAACCGCCATGTTCATAAGACCAAGAACTATTCTGCTTATTCTTATGAGTACTATTGTCCGCCTGCAAGACTATTTGCTAGGGCTTCAAAGCCAAAATTCTCAGATGCTGCACTTAGACTTATTGCTTCTAAGCCACCCTTGATGTGGGTGGCTAAGAAAGCTTAACTCTCTTTTGCAGGGAAAGGTCTCCAGCAGAAAACCAAAATCGTCTGACGCTATTGCTGGGGACCTTAAACATCTTGTAGGGCGCAAGATCAAATGCCCAAATGGTCTTACTATGTACTTCGTACCTGAATCGCTTGCTACTCTCCCTATTAGTCCTAACCTGGATCTAAGCTTTCATAACCCACTGGTTCGTCAAATGTTTTTGCTTCACAATGCTCTTGGTGAAGCCTATCCCCCTAACTGCACTGTAGGGTACGACACCAGCATCTTCAGAATGGATTATTGATAGTGGGTGTACAAATCACATGACTGGCAAAAGAAGTCTTCTTATGGACTCAACCTTACGTCCATCCGACAAGAGCCACATCACATTTGCTGACACTGGTAAAAGTAAGGTATTGGGTCTAGGTAGAGTTGCAATCTCAAGGGATCAACACATGGATAAAGTCATGCTTGTTGAATCCCTTGGCTTCAACTTAATGTCTGTCTCAATGCTTTGCGATTTGAACATGATCGTAATGTTTGGAAAATATCGTTGCCTTGTACTAATGGAATCTGACAAGTCTCTAGTGTTTGAAGGGTATCGAAAAGATGATTTGTACGTGGAAGACTTCTCAGCAGGACCACAGCTTGCAGTATGTCTTCTAGCAAAGGCTTCAGAATGCTGGCTCTGGCATCGGAGGCTTGGACATGCTGGCATGAGGAACCTCCACACCCTTGCGAAGAAGAAGCATGTCATAGGCATCGAGGGCGTCAAGTTCAAGAAAGACCACTTATGCGGTGCCTGTGAAGCAGGGAAGATGACGAGGGCCAAACATCCCTCGAAGACAATCATGACCACAACTCGACCCTTCGAACTGCTTCACATGGATCTTTTTGGTCCCACTCATTACTCAACTCTTACTACTACTGCTTGCCTCTATGGCTTCGTTATTGTTGATGATTATTCTAGATATACTTGGGTGCACATAATCCTTTACAAGACTGAAATGCAGGATGTCTTCAGACGCTTCGCCAATCGAGCTATGAACAATTATGGCGCTAAGATAAAGCACATCAGAAGTGACAATGGCACTGAATTCAAGAACACTGGCCTTGATACATATCTTGATACCTTGGGCATCACACATGAATTCTTAGCCCTGTACACGCCACAGCAGAATGGCGTCGTCGAACGCAAGAACAGAACACTAATTGAGATGGCCAGAACGATGCTAGATGAATACAAGACCCCAAGAAAATTCTGGCCCGAAGCCATTGATACTGCATGCCATACAATCAATCGTGTTTATCTTCACAAGCTACTGAACAAGACATCTTATGAGCTCCTTACTGGCAAGAAGCCAAATGTCAGTTACTTTAGAGTATTTGGCGCAAGGTGCTGGATCAAGGACCCACATCACACCTCAAAGTTTGCACCAAAAGCACATGAGGGTTTTATGCTTGGATATGGAAAGGATTCACACTCCTACAGAGTCTTCAATCTCTTTCATTACAAAGTGGTTGAAACAGTGGATGTGCGGTTCGATGAGACCAACGGTTCACAAAGAGAGCAACTGCCAAATGTGCTAGATGAAGTTCCATCCAATGAATCAATCAAGCTAATGGGAACTGGAGAAATTATACCTTCTGAAGCTCATCCTGAAGAAGAACTTATCATCTCACTACCTAATCAACATGAAGACAATGCTCAGCCTGAAGACATTCCTTCCAACAACGACAATGAACAGCAAGAGCAAAGTATTCGCCCTGTACATCCTCGCGTTGCCAATGAAGTGCAAATTGAAAGAATAATTGATAGCATCAATGCACCTGGTCCACTCACTCGTTCAAGGGCAACTCAGCTAGCAAATTTCTGTGGGCACTTCGCATTCGTCTCAATAGCAGAACCCAAGAAAGTTGAAGAAGCCTTCATGGAACCTGAATGGATTCAAGCTATGCAAGAAGAGCTTCAACAGTTTGAGCTGAATAATGTATGGGAACTGGTTAAGCGTCCAGATCCACGGAAGCACAATATAATAGGCACCAAATGGATATACCGCAACAAGCAAGATGAGCATGGTCAAGTTGTCAGAAACAAAGCTCGTCTCGTTGCTCAAGGATATACTCAAGTGGAAGGCATTGACTTCGATGAAACATTTGCTCCTGTGGCTAGACTTGAAGCCATACGCATACTGCTGGCCTATGCAAATCATCATAACATACTTCTATATCAAATGGATGTGAAGAGTGCCTTTCTTAATGGCAAGATTGAAGAAGAAGTGTGTGTTGCACAACCGCCTGGCTTTGAAGATCCAAAACATCCTGACATGGTATACAAGCTCAACAAGGCACTGTATGGCCTCAAACAAGCCCCTCGGGCCTGGTATGACACACTCAAATACTTCTTGAAGAGCAAAGGCTTCATACCTGGTTCCCTAGACCCCACTCTTTTCACGAAGACATATGATGGTGAACTGTTTGTGTGCCAAATATATGTGGATGACATTATCTTCGGCTGCACCAATCAGAAGTACAGTGAAGAGTTTGGATATATGATGCAAGAGCAATATCAGATGTCTATGATGGGAGAGCTAAAGTTCTTCCTCGGTCTTCAAATACAACAACAACGCAATGGCATCTTCATATCTTAAGAGAAGTATCTCAAAGATTGCTTGAAGAAGTTCGGTATGCAAGACTGCAAAGGCTTCACAACACCAATGCCAGCCAAACATCATCTGGGTCCCGACGACAATGGTAAAGAGTTCGATCAAAAGGTATACCGCTCCATGATTGGTTCTTTACTTTATCTATGTGCATCTAGGCCAGATATTATGCTTAGTCTTTGCATGTGTGCTCGATTTCAAGCGGCACCAAAGGAGTCGCATCACTTAGCTGTGAAGCGAATTCTTCGATATTTGGCTCACACCCCAACTCTAGGATTATGGTATCCAAAGGGCTCAGAGTTTGATCTGGTTGGATTCTCGGATGCTGATTATGCTAGTGACAAAGTCGATCGCAAGTCTACATCAGGCACATGTCACTTTCTGGGACGATCACTTGTATGTTGGTCTTCAAAGAAGCAGAACTGTGTATCTCTCTCCACTGCTGAATCTGAATACATTGTTGCTGGATCATGCTGCGCTCAGCTTCTATGGATGAAGCAAACACTCAAGGACTATGGCATTCATCTGAAGCAAGTGCCACTTTACTGTGACAATGAAAGCGCCATCAAGATTGCTAACAACCCAGTTCAACACTCGAAGACAAAGCACATTGAAATTCGTCATCACTTTCTCAGAGATCATGTTGTGAAGGAAGACATTGATATCATACACGTCAACACTGAAGAGCAATTGGCAGATATCTTCACCAAGCCCTTGGATGAGAAGAGGTTTTGCAAGTTACGGTGTGAGCTAAATATCCTGGAATCCTCAAATGTCCTGTGATCAGGCACACATTCTAACCCTTATGCATATTGATGACTTAGATGTGCAACACACAAAGTAAAGTATATCTTCAATCAATGAAGACACACATTCTAAGTGTGAATACATTAATGTGGAATTTGACTTCGGAGCGCCACGATAATTATGCGCCCTGTCTGGGTCTAATACTTCCTATACGGTGGGTAACGCCACCACCAAACGTTCTATTTTGAAGTGTTTCACTCATGGCATTACCTTGCAATGTCTTCACATTTGGTTTGGCTTCGATCTCAACATATTTTCATGATTATCTTCACTATGTTGATTATATATATATATATACTAGTGTTCTGTCCTCTACAGCATTCACTTATAGCTATGTCTTCGTGTTGAATCTTTTGAACTAAGTGAATGTGATCGGACCCTAACCTCTCTATGCTTTCTATCTCAAACTCTATCTTTCCAAGTCATATGCATTCTATTGAAACTGTTGAATGTCTTCTCTGCGTCCTTCTTAGCAGAAGATACAGAGACAATCATTAAGTCTGTTTTCAATGCTCATTCCTCCACATGAAATCTGGAGAAGTAGGAGCGACCACCCGACAATCTAGGCGTGCGTGGGACGTGGAACAAACCCCAAAATTCCGCACAATGGCCACGTGTTCCTCAGATGCGAATCGCCAGGGACACCTGTGTAATAGCACAGTGCCGCCCCCGTGCCTATAAATACACACTCACAGCGGTCATTATCTCTTCTTCCACCCTCGCACGAACCCTAGCACCACCGCTAGCTCTCGACGACGCCGGCGACGAAGCGCTTCGCTGCCGCAACCTCTTCGACGCCGTCTTCACGCCGACCGCGGACATCGTCCTCTCCGCCATCGCCGTAGGTGTCCTCCGTCGCCAAGTTAGGGCACGAAAGAGTGAACTGCTCGGCCTCATCTCTCACTCCGTCTAGCAGTTCTCAGTGTGGTAAATAAAACTCCCTTTTTACAGCACCGTTGATCCTATTGATCTGTCACTTTCTACCACAAGCAGTTTCTATTCACACAAGCTAGATCTCTCTCATACTACATCTCATAACATGCCTAGTATATTCACTTGTGCTTCACAAAGTAGTTAGATTCCTCACTTGTACTGATCTGTGGATTCGTACAAATCTGGAACCAACTTCTTATCTGTGAGTGAATGTCTTCGCACGATGAGGTCAATGTCTTCTAAACTGATTTATCTTCAAAATCTTCTGAGAATGCATATGACCTCTTCCCCTTCCCTCGCACCTTAATGCTGTCACAGGTACATGTCTGTGGGAGAATCCTTTGGTTCTCATAATCTGCATTCATTTGCAGAATTCTTACAACATCGCATAAATTCTCCCGAAGCCAGTTCCTGTTGGTCCAGCAAACGAAAACCTTTGAAGCCTTTCAAGTTAAAGTTTATGGCTTCAGAGAAAGCAGCAAGGAAGGGTGGCAGAAAGCGTCGTGGTGAGACCTCCAGAGATCTGCCAGATGAACTCTTAGAAATGTACAAGACAAATCTTGAAGAGGATTACAGTCAGTGCAAGACCCGAATCCAATGGATTCGAAGATATTGGGCAGAACAATGGTTCAAATATAGATTTGTGACCCAGGAGTATGCTGAGAAAAATGCCATCAAGAGACCGTGGGGAGACATCCTATTCAAGAATCTTCTACCCAGGTCTAGAGATGAAGCCATTGCTCAAGGCTTCTATCCATGCATGGTCCGTGGACCACAGCCTACTGATGCACACTCGTCGTCACTGCTATGGTGTCGTGATGACAATCTGTTCAAGCGCAACTTCCAGTTTGCTCAGAACTCAGCAAAGCAGAACAAGAATACTTTTGGGTTAGACTTCAACCCTGGTCCCTCATCTCCAAGGGCAGATGGCACACGACATGCAGAACCCAATGTCATCGGTCCTTTCGCCAACCTTGAAGGCCTCATCACCTACATCTTAGTTCAAGGGACTGCAGTGAATGAGCCTGCAGCTGACACTGAGTCTGATGACGTGCCTGCAGTGCCGAAGCCAAAGCAGTTGAAGAAGCCAAAAGCTTCAAAGCTGGCCCCTTCACCAAAAATCTCAAGGGCGAAGCCATTGGCAACTGCACCTCCTAAAGACAGTGTGCAGTCTGAAGACTTATCACGCGTCTCCAAGCCCCAGAAGGCCAAGATGCCTCTGTCTCACACTGGCAAAGAACTAACAGCTGCTGCCATTCTGCGCAACGACGACATTGATCTGTCAAGTGATGAAGATCTTGCAGACGACGCTCTTGAGCAACTCATCAAGAGCAAAGAAGAAGCAGAAATCTTCAATAATCTGCTTCTCTTTGATGTCACCATCATCCACAACTTCATTGACGAGTGGTTTGACACGCCAAACATCAGCTTTGAAGATCTGCAGCTACCCATTGGCCTTAGTGTTGCCTTCCAAGGCGCCATTGCTTCAGAACTTGCTATTGCCCAGCGCATTGTTGAACTGAAGCAGAAGATTGACTATGAAAAGGCTCAGTTCAAGAAGCATATGGCCAAGCTCAGCCTGCAAGAAGTGAAGAACTTCAAGACAATGATGCATGAGCTCAAGGAAGCCTTTGTGAAGAAGCGTGCAGAAGCTCAGGGTTCGCGTGAGCGCATGAAGACTCTGGCTGACAGATGTGTGCAAGCCTATAATGAGGCTGAGAAGCGCAAGGCACTTGGGCGTCCTGGCATCGACCCCAGGATGGCCGCAAAGAAGAAGAAGAAGCCTTCTACGGCTGAACCTGATGCACCAAGGCAAGAGGCAGTTCCGATTGTCTTCCCAACTAGACTGACTAGCTCGAAGCCAAAAAGCCGGTCAACAGCTTCAGAGCTCAATTCAACTATCATGTTGAGCACATGCCTCAGGTCCAGAAGCCAATCCCAAGACTGCCAAGGTTTCCAGGTCCTGCATCAGCACTTGGCTCCTTCAACATCAATGGCTTCAGGGTAGACAACACGTTCTTCAATAGCTCCAGGAACCCCTACTCAAGGGAAAGGATATCATCTGATCGGTTCTGGAGCTATCCTCAGCGAAGCTATTACTCTTGAATTCTTTACAACCAAGGTCGCATCTTCCCACACAAGCGCCTTGATGTTGAAGCTATAGCTAGTCTGCCCTGTCTAGAGGAAGCGTTGGATTGCTTCAAGCAAGTGGGTCTGCTGCAGTTTGTTACTGCTGAAGAGCATTGGAATGAAGAGCTGCTGCTACAATTCTATGCCACACTTCACATCAAAGGGTACAACAGAGATCCGAAGACTTGGGTCCTGGAGTGGATGACTGGCAACGTTCATCACGAAGCCAATGCATTTGACATCATTGAGCTCACTGGCTTGCCCACTCCTGGCGATCTCTTCGAGCAAGGCTGTCAGCTGCATGCTGAAGCTATTGAGAGCATCTTTCAGCGGCCAGAACCTGATATGAGTCAAATGCTCAGCATGAGGAAGCCATTGCCCCAAGATGCTGCGTATCCCACAGAGTTCTTCGTTGAAGACCTTGAGTACCTGCCCAGAACCATCTATCACATCATCAGGCGAACTCTCTGGCCTATCAAAGGGCACTCTCCAAATGCCAAGCTTCAGGGTGCAATGAAGACTTTGGTCTTCTATATACTTCATGGCAAATGCTTCAATGCACAGGACTTCTTCATACGCCAACTTGCTACATCAGGCATTGATCTGTTTGGTTTGAAGTTCTACGCCCCTTGGGTCATGCGGCTGATCAAGCTACACTCCGCCATCTTGTATCAGCCCTCAGCCCGCAACCATCGGATCTTCTTGCCTGACGTGGACATGTCTACTGAAGCCATATATTCTGAGCCTGCCAAGCAACCTCTAAGTCTTCAGAATGCATACCATCAGAGTTTTACTCAGAATGTTGAAGGCGTTGAAGCAGTTTCTCGGGTGTATCCTTTGGCTGGAACTACACGTGCACCACACCCTGCTTCCACTGAAGCCACTGACAGTGCCACTGCTCCAAGACCCAAGAAGCGCACTCGTGTTCTCAACGACCGAGAGCTTCTTGTGGCTCTACATCAGAAACAGGACATGCATCATGACTGGCTGAAGCGTCAGATGAAAAGCCTCTTGGTGGATGTTAATCGCACTCGAAATCTTGCCACCAAGAATGCTTTCGTTGCCCATGAAACCTGTTGCCGCACATGGAAAGGGCTCACGATGATGTGTTCTGAAGCTGATCTTCAAGAGGATGGCTTCTCTGAGAGATTCAAGTTTGACTCCACACCTCCTCGAAGGGCTGCGCTGCTAGGAACTCCATCCCTTGAAGACTCTGAGTTCTCTTCATCTGCTGCCACAGTGACTGCCAGAATTATTGAGGAAGAAGATGATGCTACTTCACCGCCACCTCCTTCAGCACCTCCAAGCTCTTCTGCACCGCCAAACAACACCAACAACCCTGCTACTTAACCTACTCCTCATGGGAATGAGTAGAGGCTCTATGTCTTCAAACCTTTTTGGTCATTACTGACAAAAGGGGGAGAAGCATATGAGATTAATAGTCTTCAAGCGGGTCCATATGGGCGGGTGCTTTATATTTTGCTTCGTGCTTACAACTCTCGTTTTTGCTACATTTGGTTCTTATGAGTTGTAACACTTAAACTAGATGGTCGTCTGCTACTTATTTGCCACCTTGCTTTGCGAAAATAAATTCCGCATGTGCGACGATAAATTCCGCACTTAGCTCATTCTGCAGACGTCCATTTTCCATTATGCATGTCATTATCTTCATATACTTTCACATGCATAGTGGATTGTCATCATAAGTTGAAGTGGATCTCCACAAGTACAACCTGCCATGTGCATTTGCATTCCAAAAGCAAATTAACTTATATGCACATCTTCAGGGGGAGCCCTTGCAACTTATGAAGACAATTCCTTATCTTTTACAATTTCATAGATTATATTCCTTGTTGAAAACTTCAACTAGTTTGTCATCAATCACCAAAAAGGGGGAGATTGTAAGTGCATCTAGTGCCATCCCTAGTTGGTTTTGGAGTATTGACGACAAACCTAGTTGAGGGACTAATGTGTTTGTGAGAATTGCAGGATAACACAGGTAGAAGTCCCTCATTGATTCGGTTTTACTACCAGAGATGACCCCTAAAACTGTATGAAGACATTGAAGTCAAAGGTGGTATATGAAGATATTCACATCGAAGACTATGACAAGAGAAGACACTATATGAAGCCTATGGAGCTCGAAGACTTAGATCTTTCGTAGTTCTTTTTCTTTTGTGTTGAGTCATAGGAACCACCGTACTATTAAGTGGGGTCCAAGAGAACCAGTCAGATTGACTAAAGTGATGCCTAAACCAAAAACCTATGTCTTCGAGTGAAGACTATGAGAGCGAATCTTGTCGAGAGTCGGACAAGTCAGCTTTGCTTGTAGCCCAAGTAAAGTTGCCGTGTGAGTTTGAAATCTGACCGTTGGGACACGTGTCAGTTCCTTAGTGACCCAGGGTCATTTCGGACAAATCAGGTCAGGTTGCGAAATGGCTATAAATAGCCCACCCCTTCAACCATAAACGGTTGACTGCTCAGATTGAAAGCACGGCTTTTGTCGTTTGAGGGCAACCCACCTCGAAGCCTTTGAGAGAGAATTCCTTGCGAGGATAAAAGCCCTAACCACCAGAGCCAGAGAGAATTGGGCATCACTTAAGTCTTCTTGTCTGTGTGATCTGAAGACTTATTACACTTGAGGACTGTGCATCCTCCAGCTGGTTAGGCGTCGCGTTCTGAGCATCCAAGAGACATTGTGGATTGCCAGTGAACGAAGTCTGTGAAGGTTTGGGAGTCTACCTTAAAGACTTACCAGAGTGATTGGGCGAGGTCTATGTGACCTTAGCTCAAGGAGAATACGGTGAGGACTGGGTGTCCTGAGCTGCGTGTTCAGGACTGGGTGTCCGGGACTGTGTGTCCTAAGGTTTAAATACCTAGCCGCTCCAACCAGACGTACAGTTGTCACAGCAACTGGAACTGGTTCAACAAATCATTGTCTTCAACGAGTCACTGGTTTCATCTTCACTTCACTTTACTCACTGTTACTCCTTGTGAAGTCATTGTATGTTTGCTCTATCATTTGTCTTCACTGAGTGACTGCGTGTTCTGTTTGGCTTCACAATATCTTCCTACCTGATCCCTACTACCTAGCTGCTATTAGTCTTTGTGCTTTCACTTCATTGAATACTTGACTATGGTTTGCCTAGTGTAGTCTACCTTCCGCTGCATTGGTAATAGGTTCAATTTTTATCGTTTGTCTTCAAAACTCCCATGTTCTGAAGACTTTCATAAAAATCGCCTATTCACCCCCCCTCTAGTCAATATAACGCACTTTCAGGAACTGCAGCTGAGCCCTCGAGTCGGAGGATTGCTCTCCACTCGGTAGGATTTTTCAAACTTAGGCGAATTGGATTCGCAGCTAAGCCCACGAGTAAGAGGCTTGCTCTGCACTCGGTAGGATTTTGTTTTTGAAACTTAGGTGAATCGGATTCATGGCTAAGTCACCCACTAGGGGATTTTGGACACATGTATAAGTAATAACAATAATTTAGCAGACTATAATACCATGTCTTTGATAAACAAACTGAAAGGTACTTCTTATTACATCTCGACAGTCTGAATGCTTAAGTATTAAAATGGCGGAGAAGCTCCGCATTCCAAGCGCGTGGCTCGTCTTTCTTGTGTTCCACATCGTACAGGTGGTATGCTCCATTGTGGAGCACTTTGGTGATGATGAAGAGGCCTTCCCAGGTGGGAGCAAGCTTGTGTGGTCGTTGCTGATCCACTCGGAGAACCAGGTCCCCTTCCTGAAATGCTCGACCTCCTACGTTCCTAGCATGGTGCCGACGAAGGTCTTGCTGATAGATGGTCGACCTGATCAGGGCCATCTCTCTTTCTTCTTCCAAAAGATCAACATCATCTTGTCGGGCTTGTTCTACTTCTGCCTCTGAGAAAAGCTCAACTCGCGGGGCATTATGGAGTAAATCAGTCGACAGCACGGCCTTAGCTCCATAAACCATGAAGAAGGGAGTTCGGCCAGTCGACCGATTTGGCGTTGTTCTCAGACCCCAAAGTACTGATGGTAACTCATCCACCCAGGCACCAGCCGCATGCTTGAGGTCGCGCATCAATCTGGGCTTCAACCATTGTAAGATCAAACCATTTGCTCTCTCTGCTTGTCCATTTGACTGTGGGTGAGCGACTGAAGCATAATCGACCCGGGTGCCTTGGGAAGCACAGAAAGCTCTGAACTCATCCGAATCAAAGTTTGAACTGTTGTCTGTCATGATGCTATGCGGGACTCCATATCTCAATGTTATCTCTCTGATGAAGCTGACATCGGTTCCCGAATCGAGGTTCTTGATGGGTTTGGCTTCAATCCATTTAGTGAACTTGTCGACTGCAACAAGCAGGTGGGTGAGACCACTTCTGCCAGTCCTCAAGGGTCCAACCATATCCAACCCCCAAACAGCAAATGGCCAGACGAGTGGAATGGTCTTCAGAGCTGAAGCGGGCTTGTGAGACATGTTGGAGTAGAACTGGCAGCCCTCACACTTGTCGACTATTTCTTTTGCCATTTCATTCACTCGTGGCCAGTAAAAACCTTCTCGGTATGCTTTGGCCACGATTGTCCAAGAGGATGCATGGTGACCACAGGTCCCCGAGTGGATATCATTGAGGATCATTCAACCTTCTTCTGGTGTAATGCATCGTTGAGAAACTCCAGTCACACTCTCCCTGTACAATCGACCACTTATCACAGTGAAGGCTTTTGATCGACGGACAATCTGTCGTGCTTCATCTTCGTCTTCTGGGAGTTCTTTCCTGAGAATATATGCGATATACGACATTGTCCAGTCAGGAATGATGACCAAAACTTCCATGATTAAGTCGACCACGGCTGGGATTTCAACTTCAGTCGGATCAATAGAACTCTTAGGTTGCAGGGGCTCTTCTGTGAAGGGATCCTCTTGAACTGATGGTGTGTGAAGATGCTCCAAGAAAACATTGTTGGGAATGGTTTCCCACTTGGAACCTATCTTTGCCAGGTCATCCGCTGCCTGGTTCTTAAGTCGGGGAATGTGGTGGAGCTCTAGCCCTTCAAAGTTCTTTTCTAACTTTCTCACTGCACCGCAATAGCCATTCATAGCTGGGCTTCTGACGTCCCACTCCTTCATCACTTGATTGACCACCACATCTGAGTTGCCGTAGACCATTAGGCAACGAACGCCGAGTGAAATGGCCATTCGCAACCCATACAGAAGTGCTTCGTATTCAGCTACATTGTTGGAGGAATCAAAGTGAATCTGAGGACATAACTAAGTTTGTCACCTCGCGGGGATACCAGAACTACTCCAGCGCCAGAACCATTCAACATCTTGGATCCATCAAAGAACATAGTCCAATGTTTCGAGTGAACTTGAGTCGGTTGCTGCTGCTCGATCCACTCGACGAGGAAATCTGCTATTGCTTGGGACTTGATTGCTTTCTTTTCCTCAAACTTGATATCCAACAGAAGGAGTTCAATCACCCACTTTGCCACTTAACCAGTTGCATCTCTATTGTTCAGAATTTTTGACAATGGAGCATCGCTGATGACTGTGATAGACTGATCTAAGAAATAATGTGCAAGCTTCTTTGTGGTCAAGTAAATTCCATAGACAAGCTTCTGATAATGCGGATATCTCTACTTGGACGGAGTTAAGACTTCAGAAATATAGTACACTGGGCGTTGAACCTTATAGGCTTTACCTTCTTCTTCCCGCTCGACCGTGAGTACTGTACTGACAACTTGTCCAGTGGCTGCAATATAAAGCAGTAAAGGCTCTTTGCTGATTGGAGCAGCGAGCACGGCTGGGCGGAAAGCAGGGTTTTGAGCTCTGCAAATGCTACATCAGCTTCAGGAGTCCACTCGAACTTATCAGATTCCTTCATCAGTCGGTAAAGAGGCAATGCCTTTTCACCAAGACGAGAGATGAATCGACTCAAAGCGGCCAAACAACCAGTAAGCTTTTGAACATCGTGTATGCACACATGGCATTTCAATCAGAGTATTGTGCCAACTTTCTCTGGGTTTGCATCGATACCATGTTCGGAAACAAGGAAACCGAGTAACTTTCCACCTGGAACTCTCAATGTACACTTTGACGGGTTAAGCTTGATATCATATCTTCTTAGATTGGCAAAGGTTTCAGCGAGGTCAGTCAGCAGGTTGGAACCTTTACGCAACTTAACCATGATGTCATCCATGTATGCTTCCACATTTCGACTGATTTGAGTGAGCAGGCACTTCTGTATCATGCGCATGAATGTGGCACCAGCATTCTTGAGACCAAAAGGCATAGTAACATAGCAAAAGCACCCGAATGGGGTGATAAAAGCTTTTTTTATTTCGCCGGGTCCATACAGTCGGATCTGATGGTACCCGGAGTATGCGTCCAGAAAGGACAATCGCTCACATCCCGCAGTCGAGTCGACTATTTGATCGATGCGGGGGAGAGGGAAGTGATCTTTCGGGTAAGCCCGATTGATATGCTTGAAGTCAATACACATACGGAGTGAATCATCTTTCTTAGGGACCATGACGACATTGGCGAGCCACTCGGAGTGGTAAATCTCTTGGATGAACTCAGCTGCCAGAAGCCGAGCCACTTCCTAGCCAATTGCCTTTCTTTTCTCCACGGCGGACCATCGGAGATGCTCTTTGACAGGTTTTGCTTTTGGGTCGACTCGCAACCGGTGCTCAGCCAGTTCCCTGGGTACACCTAGCATGTTAGAAGGTTTCCATGCGAAGATGTCCCAGTTCTCATGGAGGAACTAGATGAGCGCTTCTTCCTATTTGTTGTCGAGTGTTGTTGAAATATGATTCGAAGCAGCATTGGGATCAGTCGGGTGAATGTGAACTGACTTTTTTTTCACCAGACGACTTAAATGCAGATTCTGAAGCAGGCTTCTTAGCTCTCAACAAATCACTTGGATCTGCAGTCTTCTTGTATTCTTCCATTTCTATTGCTGCCATCTGTTCATCGGCAATCTTTGAGCCCTTTTGGAAGCACTCTTCTGCTCGCTGCCGATTACCAGTGACTGTAATCACGCCCCTAGGGCCAGGCATCTTGAGTTTGAGGTACATGTAACATGGTCAAGCCATGAAACGAGCATACGCAATTCTGCCCAGGATAACATGATAGGCACTGTGAAAATCCACAACTTCAAATGTCAACTTTTTCTTACGGTAATTCTTTGAATCGCCGAAAACCATGTCAAGAGTGATCTGGCTGAGTGAATCGACTTTCTTTCCAGGTATAACTCCGTAGAATCGCATGTTGCTCTCGCTAAGCTTGGACATCGGAATGCCCATCCCTCGGAGGGTCTCAGCATACAAAATGTTCAAACCACTGCCGCCATCCATCAAGACTTTGGTCAATCGGGTGCCCCCAACGACTAGGTTGACCACCAACGCTTGCCTCCCGGGGGTGGCTACGTGCGGCGGGTGGTCGGACTGGTCGAATGTGATGGGAGTCTTTGACCATTTCAGATACGTCGTCATTGCCAGAGCAACCATGTTTACTTCTCTATTGATTACTTTCAGTCGACGTTTACTCTCAATGTCAGCAAAAATCACCAAAGTGGAATTGACATTGGGAAATCCTTCACCATCCTCTTCCTTGTCCTCATCCTTATCAGATTCCTTCTCTTTCTCACTGGGTTGTATTTCTCGGAACTATTGTATAAGGACTCGACACTGTCGAGTGGTATGTTTGGGATAAATCAGATTACCCTCTTCATCCTTCTTGATGTGAATGTGACATGGAAAATCCAACATGTCATTCCCTACTGAATCTTTCGCTTTCTTGGGGATCCAAGGCCCTTTAGGCTTTCATTTAAATTTTCCTTGGGTTGCGACTGCAACCTCTCCAGGACCCACAAGTTCCTCTTTGCGCTTCTGCTTCCGACTGAAATTACCTCCTCCAGTATCTTGGCCGACTGGTTTGCCCTTGCCACTATGGAATCGGTCTTGTTCTTCACTTGCATACCGAGTGGCTATTTCCATCATTCAAGTCAGGGTCATGTCTCCTATCCGACCGAATTTCAGGTTGAGCTCCCGATATCGAACGCCCTCCTTGAAGGCACAAACTGCTTGATGCTGAGACACATTCTCCACAGTGTGATGCAAAGTGGTCCACCTCTAGATGTAATCCCTCAAAGTTTTATTCAGTTTTTACACACTATGCTGCAATTCTGTCAACCCTGCAGGTCGTTTGCATGTGCCCTCGAACGTTCCGACAAACACTCGGGCTAACTCCTCCCAGCTGAATATACTGCCTGGAGCCAACGGATTCAACCAAGCCCTAGCTAACCCTTCAAGCATCAAGGGAAGGTGCTTCATGGCCACCTCATCATTTCCACCACCGATCTGAACAACAACTCGGTAATCCTCAAGCCAAGTGTCAGGCTTCGATTCACCGGTGAACTTAATAACTCCAGTTGCCAACCTGAAGTTGGGAGGGATCTCTGCGGCCCTGATGGCTCTGCTAAAAACACTCGGGACCAGAAACATGCACTCTGCTTCCAGTCGGGCGATCTCTGTCCTACCCTTCTCTGTGTGCTTGATTCCTGTCCACCAGTCCTTGCACCAGAATTGACCTCGCATCAAACCCTGGTTCCCTTTGGTCGACTGGCATCCTCCGCTCCTTGTTGTATGGGCGCCTATCATGATAATGCCGGCGCACATATGACCCGCCCCTCGGAGGGGGCGTAGGCACTCGCCGGCGGTCATCACGGTCGAGCCGATGATCGTGCTACTCATGGTTCCGACCCAAGTACTGCCCTTGGCGATGCCCTCGTGCCTCACACCACGGAGGCGATTGTCGGTGTCAAAACCGGCGGATCTCGGGTAGGGGGTCCCGAACTGTGCGTCTAAGGTCGATGATAACAGGAGACAAGGGACACGATGTTTACCCAGGTTCGGGCCCTCTCTATGGAGGTAATGCCCTACGTCCTGCTTGATTGATATTGATGAATATGAGTATTACAAGAGTTGATATACCTCGAGATCGTAATGGCTAAACCCTAGAGGTCTAGCTTGTATGGCTATGATAATAATTCTCCCCTATCCAGACTAAGTCCGTCAGTTTATATAGACACCGGGAGGACCTAGGGTTACATAAGGTCGGTTACAAAGAAAGGAATCTACATATTCGACACCAAGCTTGCCTTCCACACCAAGGAGAGTCCCATCCGGACACGGGTATAGTCTTTGGTCTTCGTATCTTCACAACCCATCAGTCCAGCCCATGGCTAACAGGCCGGACGCCCAAGGACCCCTTAGCCCAGGACTCCCTCAGTAGCCCCTGAACCTGGCTTTAATGACAAGGTATCCGGTGCATAGTGATGTCTTCGGCATTGCAAGGCGGATTCCTCCTTCCGAACTCCAAAATAGTCTTCGGACGAATTGATCGTGTCCGGACATGTAACACACACCACACACCATCGTAGAGAGAATACAATAATCCACAAGTCCAATCTGCTGACAACTTTTTACAACATGACATCACGTCTGTTCGGTCATAATTTCGAACCGTTTTTTGCCTGCCGCTCCATGTTTCGAGACGCGGTTGTCATTGGCATGTCTTGTTGAAGCAGAGATCGTGCCCCCTTATCGCGGGATTCTCATCAATACGGGCGTGGGTAACCCAACCGTGCCGTTTATACAGCCCTTGGGAGTAGGTGAATTTTGAGGCGAGTGGGGTGGCGTTCAATATTCACTGCCCTTATAAGGAGATAAGATTCCTCCTTCTCCCCCCATGCCTTCTTCCCGCCTTTCCGCTCTTGACCTCTAGCACCCAAGTTCTCATTTGTTTCCCACTCGAGAAAGCACTCAACCATGTCCGGATCTGGAGGTCAAGGAAAGTGGATGGCTTCCTCCGTCAAGGAGGAGGACATCGCCGAGCTTCGGGCGGCCGGGTACCTGGCGAAGGAAATCGCCCACCGTCTTCCAGCCCAAGGACAAATCATTCCCACGCCAAAGCCCGACGAGAGGGTAGTGTTCCTCCCCCATTTCCTCTGCGGGCTAGGGTTTCCACTCCACCCCTTCGTCCGTAGGATAATGTTTTACTACGGAATAGACTTCCACGATCTATCCCCAAACTTCTTCCTCAATATCTCGGCATTCATTGTCGTGTGCGAGGCCTTCCTCCGCATCCAACCCCACTTCGGGCTATGGCTCAAAACCTTTAACATGAAGCCCAAGATGGTGGATGGACAACACACAGAGTGCGGGGGCGCCATGGTGAGCAAGCTCACCAATGTCTCTTGGCCAAAAGGCACATTCGTGGAGTCTGTCAAGGAATGGTAGAAAGAATGGTTCTACATCACTGAATCCCATGGAGCCACATGGGCCGTGGCTACCACATTCAACTCCGGCGCTCCCGTGTGACTCACCTCCTGGGTCGAGAAGAGCCCGAACTGGTGTTTGTCAGACGAGCTGATTGCGCTGCAATCGCGCATTCAAAGCATGATCGATAGGGACATCAAGCTTGTCGACGTAATCCAAGTGATGCTGGTGCGCCGAATCCTCCCCTGCTAGAGCCGAAGCCGCCCTCTATGGGACTTCAACCCAAAAAAGCACCACACCTTGGAAAGGCTCTTCGAAACAGCTCATGAAGATGCCTGGAAGTTGCTCTTCAAGGGCAACGAGATACCGCCGGCCACAGATTCGGACCGTGGTGACGACATAGATCACCTCCCCAACGAGGTATGTCATTTTCAACACATCCCCTACTTACTTGTTTCAAGGGTGATATCTAAGCTTTTATTATCATTACTTTTTCAGTACTGGCTGAAGAAGGCGAAGCAGATCCAGTGTCCGGCTCCCTTGCCTGAAGAACCAGTCATCCCGCGTTTAGCGGAGATGCTAGAGCCGGCGCCTTATAAGGCACCAGAAAAGAAGGCCACATGAAAGGCCAAGGGGGTCCGGAGTGGCCCCCGCCGCAAGGGCACTTTGGACGTGACGTCCGAAGACAAGACCCGTTCCCCTGCCGCCGAAGACGACGAGGATGAGGAGGAGGAGGAGGAGGAAAGTGACTCTCCCCCTGATGGGGGGAAGAAGAAGAGGGCGGCCTCCACAACTCTAGAGGTGGAGGCGCCCAAGAAGGGGAAGGGCTCCCTCGCGTATAACTCCGCATGGGACGTCGACAACAGTCCGGAGAGACGCCCCCGCGCTAAGCCTCGGGCCGCATCGTAAGTACTAAGACTTGTATCCACCCATAAAGTTTCTCCTCCTCGCTGCATTGAGATGATTGGTTATGTTTATTGTAGCCCGGCCCACAATAGCTCCCCGCGATCCTCGTCAGGAGGGTCGCTGGATGATGTCTACTACACAACCTTCTTCTTGTAGACGTTGTTGGACCTCCAAGTGTAGAGGTTTGTAGGACAGTAGCAAATTTCCCTCAAGTGGATGACCTAAGGTTTATCAATCCGTAGGAGGCGTAGGATGAAGATGGTCTCTCTCAAACAACCCTGCAACCAAATAACAAAGAGTCTCTTGTGTCCCCAACACACCCAATACAATGGTAAATTGTATAGGTGCACTAGTTCGGCAAAGAGATGGTGATACAAGTGCAATATGGATGATAGATATGAGTATTTGTAATCTGAAAATATAAAAACAGCAAGGTAACTAATGATAAAAGTGAGCACAAACGGTATTGCAATGCTAGGAAACAAGGCCTAGGGTTCATACTTTCACTAGCGCAAGTACTCTCAACAATAATCACATAATTGGATCATATAACTATCCCTCAACATGCAACAAAGAGTCACTCCAAAGTCACTAATAGCGGAGAACAAACGAAGATATTATGGTAGTGTACGAAACCACCTCAAAGTTATTCTTTCCAATCAATCCGTTGGGCTATTCCTATAAGTGTCACAAACAGCCCTAGAGTTCGTACTAGAATAACACCTTAAGACACAAATCAACCAAAACCCTGATGTCACCTAGATACTCCAATGTCACCTCAAGTATCCATGGGTATGATTATATGATATGCATCACACAATCTCAGATTCATCTATTCAACCAACACATAGAACCTCAAAGAGTGCCCCAAAGTTTCTACCGGAGAATCATGACGAAAACATGTGCCAACCCCTATGCATAGGTTCATGGGGGGAACCCGCAAGTTGATCACCAAAACATACATCAAGTGAATCACGTGATATCCCATTGTCACCATAGATACGTACGGCAAGACATACATCAAGTGTTCTCAAATCTTTAAAGACTCAATCCGATAAGATAACTTCAAAGGGAAAACTCAATCCATTACAAGAGAGTAGAGGGGGAGAAACATCATAAGATCCAACTACAATAGCAAAGCTCGCGATACATCAAGATCGTACCACCTCAAGAACACGACAGAGAGAGAGATCAAACACATAGCTACTGGTACATACCCTCAGCCCCGAGGGAGAACTACTCCCTCCTCGTCATGGAGAGCACCGGGATGATGAAGATGTCCATCGGAGAGGGATTGCCCCCTCCGGCAGGGTGCCAGAACGGGTCTAGATTGGTTTTCGGTGGCTATGGGGGCTTCCGGCGGCGGAACTCCCGATCTATTGTGGTCCCCGATCGTTTTAGGGTATATGGATATATATAGGTGGAAGAAATACATCATAGGAGCCACGAGGGGCCCACGAGGGTGGAGGGCGCGCCCAAGGGGGGTGGGCGCGCCCCCTGCCTCGTGGCTTCCTCGTTGATCCCCTGACGTGCACTCCAAGTCTCCTGTATTGCTTTCTTTCCAAAAATAACTTTTACGAGGGTTTCATTCCGTTTGGACTCCGTTTGATATTCCTTTTCTTCAAAACCCTAAAACAAGGAAAAAACAGAAACTGGCACTAGGCTCTAGGTTAATAGGTTAATCCCAAAAATCATATAAAATAGCATATAAATGCATATAAAACATCCAAGGTTGATAATATAATAGCATGGAATAATCAAAAATTATACATACGTTGGAGATGTATCATTGGATTCCAAGGCGATGGCCAGCGATTCACCGCCAGCCGCTCCCTCCCCCAAGGCCAAGGATGATGCGGAGGTGCTGTCCCGAAGGACTATTCCAGGCAGGGGAGAGGCTCATGAGGCGCTAGAAGGCGAAATCCCTGTCGCCGGACACCAAGGAGAACCAATCCCCATGGAAACTGGTGGGGAGGGCCATACTCAGTTTGACCCTGAGCCGGACTCAATTCCAGAGGCGAGGCTGCTCCGGAGTCCGGCACGCGACCTCCTTCGGAAGAAGGGGGATGCCTGTTCCCCCGGTGACCCCTGTCCAACCAGGGGCACCAGATAATCTGCTGGAAGCACTGCGAGGCGCTTCCATTGTGGATGAGCACCATGTCCTTATGGGCATGGTGATTGAAAGGGTTCAGTCTGCCAAGAGCGGACTAACCGAAGCCTGCAGCAGCCTGTTAACAGGTTTTGAGGTAAGCATCGCAAAAAAGGAGAAAATCCCAATATAGACAGTAGCCCATGAGACACTGTCCGG
Source organism: Triticum urartu (assembly GCF_056163025.1). Lineage (NCBI taxonomy): Eukaryota > Viridiplantae > Streptophyta > Magnoliopsida > Poales > Poaceae > Triticum > Triticum urartu. Next base: position 100,365,780 of record NC_141877.1, read on the forward strand.
TGTTCGAGAAGAAAAAACCGGACAGATGATCAATCTCCTATTGCCGGAAACTAACTAAATTTGTCTGAAATGTATGTGCATGCGTCGCTGTTGGCCGCGGCCTCGCATACTGTCGAAGTCTCTGGACTGAAGCAGAAACTGGCGGAGGCCAAGGAGGAGCTGGGCCAGGTGAAGAGGTAGCTCCAGGAAAAACAAGGTAAGTAATAAACTGTTATGGATTGGAAAAAGGGAAAATGATATGCAATGACCGAAATACCATGATGTGAATAGAGGCGACGACCAAGGTCGAGGCCCTGAAAGCGGCCCTGGTCGAAGCCGAGGGGAAGGCTGTCAAGGAGCAGGCCGCCAGTAAGAGACTCAAGGCCCGAGTCAACAAAGTCCAACATGATCTCTAGGATGCGGTGAGGAAGTGCGAGACTTTGGAGCACAATGCATCGGCTCAAGAGGCCAAACTTGCCAAGGCTCGTAAGAGTGCGGAGGCGGCCCGGATTGAAGCCCAGGATGCCCTCCATGAGATCAAGGAGGCCAGGAAGATCGCGGCGAGTAAGGCATTCAATATGCAAAGCAGGAGTGTGAAGAGGAAATTTCTTTTACTAACCTGGATTCAGAGTTCTCTAGGGGCCTTTGCTAATCTGCCACGCAGTGTGACCGACGCTGCAGAGTTCTTCCGAGCAAAAGAAGGGAGCTATGTGGAGAAGCTATTCTGGTCGCAATATTGTGCACCAGAACATCCGGTGCCCTTCAGCGATCAGTTGAAATAGCTGGTCGAGCTGCACAGGGTGGCCGAACTGGCCATGAAGGATATGATAATTCGGCTGTGGCCAGCCGAAGCTATTCACAGCAGCTACTTTGGCCTCATGAAGAAGCTGGTGGATGCCTGTCCTTGGCTGGATGTCATCAAGCGGTCCGTCTACATCGAGGGCGCGCGTATGGCCTTCTCTCATTGCAAGGTCTGGTGGGCGAAGCTGGACGCTATCAAGTTAGCGACCGGGGGCCGCCAGAGGGCAAGGAGCACCACACACCTGAGTGATACTTCGACGATGTTTTGGAGGGGTCTCGCATTGTTGCGGATCATTGTGCGAAGGACACCATCTTTGAATAAATGTACTCAAGCTCCCTCTGCCTTGTATAAAACAAATTGTTTATGCAATATAATGCTTTGTTATGTTTTTTAATTTTTACTTCCTGTGCGGCCATGTTGTATGAAATCTGAGGGTTAACCAGTCGTTGGCTTCTGCCCACGTAGGTAGTACGGGGGTGTTCGGGGTGGAATCTAAACAATCTTGATTCAAGTAGATGGTCCTTGAAGGAGTTTTTTAGCGCAACGAACCAGGCAACCAGACTATGCGGCTGTAACGCCCTCACTTAGCCATAGGAGTGTGACAATAAAAACATGGGTGCAGCCCCTAGTATCCAAACTAGAGTGCTATAAGCATCTGATCAGGAAGTACCAATCCTTCGCGTAATGCGAAAGAAATCTCCAACGATTTGCAACCTCCGAACAGCTGACCGGCTCTCGCCGCATCATGACAGTCAGTTTTCGGCTTTCTCTACTGAGGTGCTCCTTTGGATAAACCAAGGCACAACCGCAGTAGTTCTCCCTTTACTACCTTAGCCGATATAGTGGAACGTAAGGTAGCAAGCACAGGAGTTGGGCAACCGAACTATTGACCAAAGACATGATTCAGAGCAAATGCACATATAATGCTAAACTCGGGGTGCCGAACTATACTTATAAAAAGTGTTTGGACTTTTGTTGCCATAGTGTGGGGTGTTGTGCAGCCCCTGGCAAACATGAAACGTACCAAAGTGTACGGGTGCTACCTAATAGGGTTATCCACAGGGGAGCTGAAAAAATGAAAGAAAACAAAAAAGGTACGAAGGTAAAAAGCTGGAGTCCTACAGCTCCAGCTGTGGACTGTTCTCATTGTAATTTAATTAGTACGTCAAGGCCCATTGATACAGGTAGTGCGATAAGCAACAGGCTATTTGACATGCCGAAACCAATGGAGAGCTGAACGCGGGTCTTGAAAAATAGGTAGAGTTATCGTTAACGGAATCACCTAAAAGGTCCCCCATATGACTGCGTTTCTCGCCGTCTTGGTGTGTTTTATCCTTCGAGAGGACCGATAACCAGACCACCAGATGGTGCTTGTGGGATTGAGACCTGAAAAGGAAACAAGTAAACGTGAAAGTATGTGTGTATCCGATGTCAGTTGAGCCGTACTACCGACCACAAGCTAGCTATGCCTTCGTCGATGCCCATGGGATTTTGAGTGCGTAGTTATGTATGCGCGGTACGAATGCCACCACTTGATCGGAACTGTGACAGAGTCCGGATTGCTAGTCGAGCTCCTGACGAACCGAGCTCTCATGCTGCAGAGTAGTTCGGACCCTCTTAACGGTGTCTGTGGGCTCGGCAGCCGAATTTAGGTTCTGCTTGAGAAGGTCGCTCTGTACTTCTGCTGCTAAGGCAGATGTGTGCTCTTCTGTACTGAGGGAGCGTTCCGTATTTCCGTTGACTGTTATGACGCCACGTGGATCGGGCATCTTGAGCTTGAGATAAGCATAGTGTGGCACTGCGTTGAATCGAGCGAACGCGGTTCGTCCGAGCAGTGTGTGATAGCCGCTGCGGAAGGGGACGATATTGAAGATTAACTCCTCGCTTCGGAAGTTGTCTGGAGATCCGAAGACAACCTCTAGTGTGATTGAGCCTGTACAGCGGGCCTCTACACCTGGTATGAATCCTTTGTAGGTAGTCATGGTGGGCTTGATCCAAGATGGGTTAATGCCCATTTTTAGCATTGTGTCCTGATAGAGCGGGTTGAGGCTTCTACCTCCGTCCATAAGGACGTGAGTGAGGTGGAACCCATCAATTATTGGGTCTAGGACCAGTGCGGCTGAGCCATCGTGACGGATACTGGTCGGATGATCCCGGTGATCAAAAGTGATCGGGCATGACGACCATGGATTAAATTTTGGGGTGACTGGCTCTATCGCGTAGACGTCCCTGAGCGCACGCTTGTGCTCCCTCTTGGGGATGTGGGTAGCGTATATCATGTTCACCGTTTTGACCCGAGGGGAAACTTCTTCTGTCCCCCTATGTTCGGTTGCTGGGTCTCTTCGTCATCGTCCTCACTTTGCGATCCCTTTTCCTTGTTTTCGGCGTTTAATTTGTCGGCCTGTTTAAAAACCCATCAATCTCTATTTGTATGATTGGGTGGTTTGTCTGGGGTGCCATGTATCTGGCACGGACGATCAAGTATGCGGTCCAAGCTGGATGGGTCTGAATTGTTCTTTTGGAACGGCTTCTTCCGTTGAACGGACTTAGAGCCCCTAAATCCGGCATTGACTACCGTGTCCTCGGTGTTATCACTATTGTTTCGACGCTTGTATCTGTTGCGTCGAGACTTGTCTTTGCTAGTTTTAGCTTCAGGGGTGCCTACGTCGCTTGCATTGTTTTTGCTACGGGCCAACCAACTGTCCTCGCCCGCACAAAAGCAGGTCATGAGTGTGGTTGGGGCTGCCATGAATTTTGTCTTTTCTTGGCCGAGGTGGCGAGCGAGCCATTCGTCGCGGATGCTGTGTTTGAAGGCTGCCAGGGCTTCAGCATCCGGACAATCAATGATTTGGTTCTTTTTAGTTAAGATCCTAGTCCAGAATTTCCTGGCAGACACTTCGTGTTGTTGAACTATATGGCTTAAGTCATCAGCATTCGGAGGTCGAACGTATGTGCCTTGGAAGTTATTGAGGAAGGCCTCTTCCAAGTCCTCCCAGCTGCCAATAGAATTTGCAGGTAGACTGTTGAGCCAGTGCCAAGCTGGCCCCTTGAGTTTTAAAGGGAGGTATTTGATGGCGTGGAGGTCATCGCCGCGGGCCATATGAATGTGGAGAATGAAGTCTTCGATCCACACCGCGGGGTCCATGGTTCCATCGTATGATTCTATATTCACGGGTTTGAACCCTTTTGGGAATTCATGATCTAGGACCTCATCGGTGAAGCAATGAGGGTGTGCAGCGCCTGTATATTGGACCGTATCACGATGTAGCTCTGATGGAGTCCATCTGCGGTTTTCAGCCCGCGCATGACTAAGTTTGTCACGTCCGAATAGGTGGCGTCGTCGCGTGTCGAGGCACGTCCTCGCGATCCGTAGATTGATCTAGTATGTCCTGCTTTATTGTTCAGGTTTTGTCGGAGGTCATATGTATGACCGTGGGTTAATTTCCCTCTGTGCGCTGAGGTGGGGCTGGCTGGTGTTCGGCGTGAGTTGTTGTTTTGTCTCGACCACGTGGTGGTCGGTCAACCGCATTGTACGATGGAGGTATGTATTCCGGCGCCCTCTCGTCAAACTGAGGTAGCAATTTGCGCTTTGGGTAGCTTTTGGTTGGGCGCTTGAGGCCGTATTCTTCGGCTACTAGGACATCGGTCCATTTATCATTGAGCAGATCTTGGTCAGCTTGAAGCTGCTGCTGCTTCTTTTTCAGGCTCCTTGCAGTGGTGATTAGCTGGCGCTTGAAGCGCTCCTGCTCAAGAGGTTCCTCAGGCATGATGAAATCCTCGGTGCTGAGGCTCACCTCGTCCTCGGAGAGCGGAAGGTAATTATCGTCCTCCAAATCTTCGTGTGTGGCCTGTTTACCGGGGCTAACCTGCCCGTCTTCCCGTTCATCTTATTCATTAGCTGTATCGACGGGGTCTTCGTTGTCTTTGGCACCTTCTTGAGTGTTATCTTCTCCTGTGCCGGTATTGCTGTCTTTACTGCTGCGTGACTTAGAGCGGCGCCGCTGACGCCGGCGTTTGGATTGTATTTCGGAAGGTTTATCCTCAGCTGGATCTTCCTTGTCATCGCCGCTGTTTTCTTTTGGTGCATCCACCATGTATACATCATACGAGGAAGTAGCCGTCCAGCGTCCGGTGAACGGCGGGTTCTGGACCTCTCCTTCTTCGGCATCGTCGTCCATACCGTCGATGTCCTCAGAGTCATAATCAAGTTTGTCGGTCAAATCCTCGACCGTGGCTATGAAGTGGGTGGCGGGTGGGAAGCAAAATTCTCCACCATCAGCCCCTAGTTCGAGCCATATATAGTTCGGCTGTGAGTCCTTCGCCAAGGACAGGTTTTTTAATGAGTTTAGCACATCGCCCAAAGGCGAGTGATGGAAGATGTCTGTGGTGCTGAATTCGAAGATCGACAAACGATCAAGCTCGGCGTCTGCGGGCTCACGTGGTTCGGAACTTACGACCGAAGACGAGTCCGGAGTTCCGCTAACAAAAACGTCATGAGAGGTTAAGTCTATGTGCTGCTCCAACGCCGTGGAATCCGTTGCCTCCGTGGTGGGGTTGATCCTCCCGTCCTTGGATGGCGTAGCTTGCTCCGAATCTAGGGCCAGTGCGGTTACAGGACCAATCTCCTGGATGCGGCCAGATGACAGATTTAGGTCATGATCATTAGGGTGACCGGGAGCGGCTACCGCAGTCTCGAATCCGGCGAAGATCAAGTCTCCACAGAGGTCCGCAACGTAGTTCAAGCTCCCAAATCTGACCTGCTGGCCAGGGGCGTAGCTTTCGATCTGCTCCAGATGGTCAGATGAGTTGGCCCGCAGTGCGAAGCTGCCGAACACGAAGATCTGTCCGGGGAGGAATGTTTCTCCTTCGACATCGTCATTATTGACGATCGAAGGGGCCATCAAACCCTTTGGCGACAACACAGTGGAACTCTCAATGAAAGCACCAATGTCGATGTCAAAATCGGCGGATCTCGGGTAGGGAGTCCCGAACAAGGGATATGATGTTTACCCAGGTTCGGGCCCTCTCTATGGAGGTAATACCCTACGTCCTGCTTGATTGATATTGATGAATATGAGTATTACAAGAGTTGATCTACCTCGAGATCGTAATGGCTAAACCCTAGAGGTCTAGCTTGTATGGCTATGATAATAATTCTCCCCTATCCGGACTAAGTCCTTCGGTTTATATAGACACCGGGAGGATCTAGGGTTACATAAGGTCGGTTACAAGAAAGGAATCTACATTTTAGACGCCAAGCTTGCCTTCCACGCCAGGGAGAGTCCCATCCGGACACGGGTATAGTCTTCGGTCCAGGACTCCCTCAGCGATCTTGGGCTGTGAGCCGACTGAACTGTGTCAGCCACCACAGATCTGCTATGAATTCTGTTACGCGACTGAGACACTGTAGTGTTCTGCTCTCCGGCTGCCCGAAGCAGCGCTCTGATCTGCATCAAACCTCTACCAGCTTCTGACTAGGACGGCTGAATAGACTCTGCTATGCGGGCTGCAGCTGTAAGGTTCTGAATCGGAGTGCGGTATAACTGTGGTTCAGGTGGGAACAGCTGCCGCTGCCGTCGACTGGATTCAGGGATCTGCCGCCAAGCGCGTTCGTCGAGTGCACGCTGAAGGTTCTCTAGTCGAGTGCGCTCAGCCAGAGTGGCTAAGCGCGCTGCCTCCAAGGCTCGAGCCTTAGAAGTCTCTCCGACAATGGGCATGTGGAGCCACTCCATATTTCGGCGGTGAAGTTCATCCCTCTGCTGAGAAGAGAGGGTTTTGGGGTGGTACTCCTCATGAACGCGCGACGGATCGCCGCCGCCGTTGTCACCGCCGTTGCAACGCATGCCAAGCGGGCTGCATGGTGTGCCGACCATTAGGACCTCCGCCGCGGGGTCGCTGCTATTGTACTCAGATAGGGTCTCGACGGAGCCAGTCGACAAATCGAACAGGTCATCGAGAGATTCGTCGGGCTTGATTGCCGTGACTTGAGGGGTGGCCGACTGACATGCCACTGCATGCTTCACCCATCGCTGAAGCCGCGACCGACCAGACCGCTTGCGACGGTGCACAGCGGGGAGCGAAGACACCACGGGAGCCAACCGATACTGGGTCGATGGCTGCCGCAGAAGGACGCCGCGAACGCACGCGCGAAAGTGCGTCGCCCCACGGACGGGGAGTGTCTCAGCGTTGAGGCGAGCTTCCTGAAGCCAAGCGGAGTCGTCGGCGATGAAAACAAGCGCGCCGAGACGGATCTCGCGGCCCTCAGCCAAACCTCCGCCGAAAACCATGATGATAGGACTCGGAGAAATTGCAACCTCACCGGAAAGTCACTAAGACACCTGCCCCATGGTGGGCACCAACTGTCGTGGTTCTAAGTTTGACAGTAGAATGGGGGTAGGTATGAGGAGGCAAGATCCTAGCTACGGTGAAGTTGTGCATGCAAGGTTTACGAGTTCAGGCCCTTCTCAGAGGAAGTAACAGCCCTACGTCTCGGTGCCCGGAGGCTGGTCAATTAGATTATGCATGAAGTTACGGGAGGTGCGAACCCTTGTCCCATAGGAGGGGGTGGCTTATATAGAGTGCGCCAGGGCCCCAGCCATCCCCCGTTACATAGAGTTCAATGTACATAAAGAGGGGACGTTAGTGGTAACGTCAGCATTAAAGTGATATAAATGATCCTTAAGACTACGGAGTGAATGCCCGACCGTTGCCATCCCGAGTGACCTTAGATCTTTTGTACTGCGAGTGATTTCTGATGTGGTCGAATGATTATATCCTGGTCGAATGGAATTGGGTTATCCGAGTGGAACTCATGGTCGAGTGGGTTGTATCCTCAGGTGAATTCAGTTGGCAGGATTTGCTGTCCTTTGAATGTCTTTGACTGTAGGGCAGTGTCCTTGGGAAGGGTGCTTAGATCAGGTCGATTTCCCTACCCCAGGTACATGTCATCGTCACTGTCTACAAGCTTGACTTGTTGCAAAAGGTTATCGACAAGTTCAAGGAGTTGACTACAATGAGACCTTCTCGCCCGTAGCGATGCTTAAGTCCGTCCAAATCATGTTAGCAATTGCCGCATTTTATGATTATGAAATTTGGCAAATGGATGTCAAAACTGCATTCCTTAATAGATATCTTAAAGAAGAGTTGTATATGATGCAACCAGAAGGTTTTGTCAATCCAAAAGGTGCTAACAAAGTGTGCAAGCTCCAGCAATCCATTTATGGACTGGTGCAAGCCTCTCGGAGTTGGAATATACGCTTTGATAGTGTGATCAAAGCATATGGTTTTATACAGACTTTTGGAGAAGCCTGCATTTACAAGAAAGTGAGTGGGAGCTCTGTAGCATTTCTAATATTATATGTAGATGACATATTGTTGATCAGAAATGATACTGAATTTCTGAATAGCATAAAAGGATACTTGAATAAGAATTTTTCAATGAAAGACCTCGGTGAAGCTGCTTATATATTAGGCATCAAGATCTATAGAGATAGATCAAGACGCTTAATTGGACATTCACAAAGCACATACCTTGATAAAGTTTTGAAGAATTTCAAAATGGATCAAGCAAAGAAAGGGTTCTTGCCTGTGTTACAAGGTGTGAAGTTGAGTTAGACTCAATTCCCGACCACTGCAGAAGATAGAGAGAAAATGAAAGGTGTTCCCTATGCTTCAGCCATAGGCTCTATCATGTATGCAATGTTGTGTACCACACCTGATGTGTGCCTTGCTATCAGTTTAGCAGGGAGGTATTAAAGCAATCCAGGAGTGGATCACTAGACAGCGGTCAAGAACATCCTGAAATACCTGAAAAGGACTAAGGATATGTTTCTCGTACATGGAGGTGACAAAGAGCTCGTCGTAAATGGTTACGTCGATGCAAGCTTTGACACTGATCCAGATGACTCTAAGTCACAAACCGAATTTTTGTTTTTATTAAATGGTGGAGCTGTCAGTTGGTGCAGTTACAAGCAAAGTGTCGTGGCGGGATCTACGTGTGAAGCGGAGTACATAGCTACTCCGGAAGCAGCAAATGAAGGAGTCTAGATGAAGGAGTTCATATGCGATCTAGGTGTCATACCTAGTGCATCGGGTCCAATGAAAATCTTTTGTGACAATACGGGTGCAATTGCCTTGGCAAAGGAATCCAAATTTCACAAGAAAACCAAGCACATCAAGAGACACTTCAATTCCATCCGCGATCAAGTCAAGGAGGGAGACATAGAAATTTGCAAGATACATACGGATCTGAATGTTGCAGATCCGTTGACTAAGCCTCTCTCACGAGCAAAACATGATCAGCACCAAGACTCCATGGGTGTTAGAATCATTACAATGTAATCTAGATTATTGACTCTAGTGCAAGTGGGAGACTCAAGGACTATGCCCTAGAGGAAATAATAAAGTTGTTATTTATATTTCCTTATATCATGATAAATGTTTATTATTCATGCTAGAATTGTATTAACCAGAAACTTAGTACATGTGTGAATACATAGACAAACAGAATGTCACTAGTATGCCTCTACTTGACTAGCTTGTTGAATCATTGATGGCTATGTTTCCTAACCATAGACATGAGTTGTCATTTGATTAACGGGATCACATCATTAGAAAATGATGTGATTGACTTGACCCATCCGTTATCTTAGCACGATGATTGTTTAGTTTGTTTCTATTGCATTCTCCATAACTTATACATGTTCCTATGACTATGAGATCATGCAACTCCCGAATACTGGAGGAACACTTTGTGTGCTACCAAACATCACAACGTAACTGGGTGATTATAAAGGTGCTCTACAGGTGTCTTCAATGGTGTTTGTTGAGTTGGCATAGATCGAGATTAGCATTTTTCACTCCATTTGTCAGAGAGGTATCTCTGGGCCCTCTCGGTAATGCACATCAATATAATCCTTGCAAGCAATGTGACTAATGAGTTAGTTGCGGGATGATGCATTATGGAACGAGTAAAGAGACTTGCCGGTAACGAGATTGAACTAGGTATTGACATGCCGATGATCGAATCACGGGCAAGTAACATACCGATGACAAAGGGAACAACATATATCGTTATGCGGTTTTGACCGATAAATATCTTCGTAGAATATGTGGGAGCCAATATGAACATCCAGGTTCCGCTATTGGTTATTGACCGGAGACGTGTCTCGGTCATGTCTACAAAGTTCTCGAACCCATAGGGTCCGCACGCTTAACGTTCGGTGATGATCGATATTATGAGTTTATGTGCTTTGATGTACCGAAGGTAGTTCGGAGTCCTGGATGTGACCACGGACATGACGAGGAGTCTCGAAATGGCCGAGACATAAAGATCGATATATTGGATGACTATGTTTGTGAAGGAAATATGCCCTAGAGGCAATAATAAAGTTGTTGTTTATATTTCCTTATATCATGATAAATGTTTATTATTCATGCTAGAATTGTATTAACCGGAAACTTAGTACATGTGTGACTACATAGACAAACATAGTGTCACTAGTTTGCCTCTACTTGACTAGCTCGTTGAATCAATGATGGTTATGTTTCCTAACCATAGACATGAGTTGTCATTTGATTAATGGGATCACATCATTAGAGAATGATGTGATTGACTTTACCCGTCTGTTAGCTTAGCACGATGATCGTTTAGTTTGTTGCTATTGCTTTCTCCATAACTTATACATGTTCCTATGACTAGGAGATCATAAAACTCCTGAATACCGGAGGAACACTTTGTGTGCTACCAAACGTCACAACTTAACTGGGTGATTATAAAGGTGCTCTACAGGTGTATCCAATGGTGTTTGTTGAGTTGGCATAGATCGAGATTAGGATTTGTCACTCCGATTGTCGGAGAGGTATCTCTGGGCCATCTTGGTAATGCACATCAATATAAGCCTTGCAAGCAATGTAGCTAATGAGTTAGTTACGGGATGTAGCATTACGGAATGAGTAAAGAGACTTCCCGGTAACGAGATTGAACTAGGTATTGAGATACCGATGATGGAATCTCAGGCAAGTAACATACCGATGACAAAGGGAACAACGTATGTTGTTATATAGTTTAACCGATAAAGATCTTTGTAGAATATGTAGGAGCCAATATGAGCATCCAAGTTCCACTATTGGTTATTGACCGGAGACGTGTCTCGGTCATGTCTACATATTTCTCGAACCCGTAGGGTCCGCACGCTTAACGTTCGGTATTATGAGTTTATGTGTTTTGATGTACTGAAGATAGTTCGGAGTCCCGGATGTGATCAGGACATGACGAGGAGTCTCTAAAGATTGATCGAAATGGTCAAGACATAAAGATTGATATATTGGACGACCATATTCGGACAACGGATGAGTTCCGGGGGTCACCAGATATTTATCGGAGTGCCGGGGGGTTATCGGAACCCCAGGGGGAACTAATGGGCCAACATGGGCCTTGTGGGAGAGAGAGGAGAGGGCCTAGGGCTGGCCACGCGCCCACCCCCTTGGGAGTCTGACAAGGAGGGGGTGGCGCCCCCTCTTTCCTCCCTCTCTCCTCTCCTTCCTTTCCCCTTCCCCCTTCCTAGTTGGATTAGGAAAAGGGGAGTCCTACTCCTAATAGGAGGAGGACTCACCCTCTCCTTCGCGCGCCTCTAGGCCGGCTGGCCTCCCCTCTTGCCGTGTGCACCCTAGAGACACACAAGTTGATTGTTTCCAGTCGTGTGCAGTGCCCCCTCCACCATAATCCACCTCGGTCATATCATAGCGGTGCTTAGGCGAAGCCCTGTTCCGGTAGCATCATCATCACCGTCATCACGTCATCGTGCTAATGAAGCTCTCCCTCAAAGTTCTACTGGATCGTGAGTTCGTGGGACGTCACCGAGCTGAACGAGTGCAGATCGCGAAGGTGCCGTACCTTCGGTGTTAGGATCGGTCGATCGTGAAGACGTACGACTACATCAACCGCGTTGCATAACGCTTCCGCTTATGGTCTACGAGGGTACGTAGACAACACTCTTCCCTCTCGTTGCTATGCATCACCATGATCTTGCGTGTGCATATGAATTTTTTTGAAATTACGGTGTTCCCCAACAGTGGTATCAGAGCCAGGTTTATGCGTAGATGTGATATGCACGATTAGAACACAAAGGAGTTGTGGGCATGGGTATATATATATTGCTTGCCGCCACTAGTTGATTCTTGATTCGGCGGTATTTTTGGATGAAGCGGCCCAGACCGACATTACGCGAGACTGGTTCTACCGACGTGCTTCGCACACAGGTGGCTGGTGGTGTCAGTTTCTCCAACTTTAGTTGAATAGGATTCAATGAACAAGGTTCTTTCTGAAGATCAAAAAGCAATCACTATACTGCGTTGTGGTTTTTGATGAGTAGGTAAGAACAGTTCTTGCTCAGCCCGTAGCAGCCACGTAAAACTTGCAACAACAAAGTAGATGACGTCTAACTTGTTTTTGCAGGGCATGTTGTGATGTGATATGGTCAAGACATGATGCTAAATTTTGTTGTATGAGATGATCATGTTTCGTAACACAGTTATCGGAACTGGCAGGAGCCATATGGTTGTCGCTTTATTGTATGAAATGCAATCTCCATGTAATTGCTTTACTTTATCACTAAGCGGTAGCGATAGTCGTAGAAGCAATAGTTGGTGAGACAACAACGACGCTTCGATGGAGATCAAGGTGTCAAGCCGGTGACGATGGTGATCATGACGAGTGATAACCCACAAGTATAGGGGATTGCAACAGTTTTGGAGGGTAGAGTATTTAACCCAAATTTATTGATTCGACACAAGGGGAGCCAAAGAATATTCTCAAGTATTAGCAGCTGAGTTGTCAATTCAACCACACCTGGAAACTTAGTATCCGTAGCAAAGTGTTTAGTAGCACAGTAATATGATAGTGGTGGTAGCGGCAACAAAAGTAAAGACATCAAAAGTAATGTTTTTGGTATTTTGTAGTGATTGTAACAGTAGCAGCGGGAAAGTAAATAAGCGTAAACCAGTATATGGAAAACTCGTAGGCACCGGATCAGTGATGGATAATTATGCCGGATGCGGTTCATCATGTAACAGTCATAACATAGGGTGACACAGAACTAGCTCCAATTCATCAATGTAATGTAGGCATGTATTCCGTATATAGTCATACGTGCTTATGGAAAAGAACTTGCATGACATCTTTTGTCCTACCCTCCCGTGGCAGCGGAGTCCTATTGGAAACTTAGGGATATTAAGGCCTCCTTTTAACAGAGAACCGGAACAAAGCATTAGCACATAGTGAATACATGAACTCCTCAAACTATGGTCATCACCAGGAGTGGTCCCGATTATTGTCACTTCGGGGTTGCCGGATCATAACACATAGTAGGTGACTATAGACTTGCAAGATAGGATCTAGAACTCACATATATTCATGAAAACATAATAGGTTCAGATCTGAAATCATGGCACTCGGGCCCTAGTGACAAGCATTAAGCATAGCAAAGTCATAGCAACATCAATCTCAGAACATAATGGATACTAGGGATCAAACCCTAACAAAACTAACTCGACTACATGATAAATCTCATCCAACCCATCACCGTCCAGCAAGCCTACGATGGAATTACTCACGCACGGCGGTGAGCATCATGAAATTGGTGATGGAGGATGGTTGATGATGACGACGGCGACGAATCCCCCTCTCCGGAGCCCCGAACGGACTCCAGATCAGCCCTCCCGAGAGGTTTTAGGGCTTGGCGGTGGCTCCGTATCGTAAAACGCGATGATTTCTTCTGTCTGATTTTTTTCTCTCCGAAAGCGAATATATAGAGTTGGAATTGGCGTCGGAGGGTTTCCAGGGGGCCCACGAGGTAGGGGACGCGCCCCCACCCTCATGGACAGGGTGTGGGCCCCCTGGTCTTCATCTTTGGTGAGGATTTTTTATTATTTTTTCTAAGGTATTCCGTGGAGTTTCAGGACATTCCGTGAATATTTGTTTTCTGCACATAAAAAAACACCAAGATAATTCTGCTGAAAACAGCGTCAGTCCAGGTTAGTTCCATTCAAATCGTACAAGTTATAGTACAAAACAAGGGCAAAAGTGTTTGGAAAAGTAGATACGACGGAGACGTATCAACTCCCCCAAGCTTAAACCCTTGCTTGTCCTCAAGCAATTCAGTTGACAAACTGAAAGAAAGAAAGAAAAACTCTTACAAACTCTGTTTGCTCTTGTTGTTGTAATTATGTCAAGCCAGCATTCAAGTTTTCAGCATATATCATAACTAACCACATTTGCAAATAATTCTCAGGTCTCATAATTACTCATATCAATAGCATAATCAACTAGCAAGCCATAATAATAAATCTCGGATGACAACACTTTCTCAAAACAATCATAATATAATATAACAAGATGGTATCTCGCTAGCCCTTTCTGAGACCGCAAAACATAAATGCAGAGCACCTTTAAAGATCAAGGACTGACTAGACATTGTAATTCATGGTAAAAGATATCCAATCATAGTCATACCCAACATAGATTAATAGTGATGAATGCAAATGACAGTTGTGCTCTCCAGCTAGTGCTCTTTAATAAGAGGGTGATGACTCAACATAAAAGTAAATGGATAGGCCCTTCGCAGAGGGAAGCAGGGATTTGTAGAGGTGCCTGAGCTCGGTTTTGAAATAGAGATAAATTGCATTTTGAGCGGTATACTTTCATTGTCAACGTAACAACTAAGAGATGGCGATATCTTCCATGCTATACAAATTATAGGCGGTTCCCAAACAGAATGGTAAAGTTTATACTCCCCCTCCACCAACAAGCATCAATCCATGACTTGCTCGAATCAACGAGTGTCTCCAACATACATTAGGTCCCAGGGGGAGTTTTGTTTGCAATTAATTTTGATTTAGTTTGCATAAAGCATGGGACTGGGCATCCCGGTGACCAGCCATTTTCTCGTGAGTGAGGAGTGGAGTCCACTCCTCTTGAGAATAACCCGCCTAACATGGAAGATAAGGACAGCCTTGGTTGATACATGAGCTATTTGAGCATACAAAACAGAATATTTTTTTGAAGGTTTAGAGTTTGGCACATACAAATTTACTTGGAACGGCAGGTAGATACCGCATATAGGAAGGTATAGTGGACTCATCTGGAATAACTTTGGGGTTTAAGGGATCGGATGCACAAGCAGTATTCCTGCTTAGTACAGGTGAAGGCTAGCAAAAGACTGGGAAGCAACCAACTAGAGAGCGACAACAGCCATGTACATGCATTAAAATTAATAAACATTGGATGCAAGCATGAGTAGGATATAATCCACCATGAACATAAATATCATGAAGGCTATGTTGATTTTGTTTCAACTACATGCGTGAACATGTGCCAAGTCAAGTCACTTAAATCATTCAAAGGAGGATACCACCCCATCATACCACATCATAATCATCTCAATAGCATGTTGGCACACAAGGTAAACCATTATAAATCATAGCTAATCAAGCATGGCACAAGCAACTATGATCTCTAATTGCCATTGCAAACATGTTTATTCATAATAAGCTGAATCAAGAACGACGAGCTCATCATATTTACAAAAACAAAAGAGGTCGAGTTCATACCAGCTTTTCTCATCTCAGTAAGTCCATCATATATCATCATAATTGCCTTTCACTTGCACGACCGAACGGTGTGAATAATAATAAGAGTGCACGTGCATTGGACTAAGCTGGAATCCGCGAGCATTCAAGAAACAGAAGAAGACAAGGCAATATGGGCTCTGGGTTAAATCAACATTAAAGCATATAAGAGCCACTACAACAATTTAATTATGGTCTTCTCCTACTGACGCCCAAAGAAAAGAAAAGAAAACTATTTACACGGGAAAGCTCCCAACAAGCACAAGAAGAATGGGAAATATTTTTTTGGGTTTTCTTTTTAATTACTACTACAGCAAGAAAGTAAATTACTACTATTTTTTTTGGTTTTCTTAAGGTTTAACAAACACACAAGAAGAAAGCAGGAAAAAGAAAATGAACTAGCATGGATATTACAATGAAAGAGTATAAGCACCGACATCTAGCAATGAGTGTGTGTGAACATAAATGTAATGTCGGTGAGAAATACATACTCCCCCAAGCTTAGGCTTTTGGCCTAAATTGGTCTATTGCCAGGTATAGCCTAGCGGATACCCGTAGGTGTAGCTGGGGTCGTACTGCGATACAGCAGTTATCGCCTCCTGAGCTGCAGCGTGGAGTCGGGCTGCCTCCGCTCTCCTCTCGTACTCATCTGCCTCCTCTCTAGTAATAGTATATCTTCCTTTTGTCTAGGAATCAAAAAGAGTAGGAGCAGGGAGAGTAATACGGACAACATGCCGTTTGTTAAAAATTAAACGGTATAAAAGAGGTGATTCGGGTCGCTCAACAAAATGATGTGAAGCCATGGAGTCATAATCTAAATATGCAGTAGGCAACTCTGTATCACCCTCACGGATGTCTATCTCAAGAAAATGAGCTAAGCGGGTTGCATAAATTCCTCGAAAGAAATCTCGATTATGTCTATTATGATGCAACCTACGAGCTACAGTGGCTCTCAGATGATAAGATTGGTCTCGTAACACAGCACTCCTAAGAATGCTAAGGTCAGGGACACATATGTGACATGCTTCATCCTTAGCATTTATGCATCTACCGATGAAGAGAGCAAAATAATGTAAAGCAGGAAAGTGAATGCTCCATATGGTAGCTTGCGTTATATCTCTAGATTCCCCCACAGTTATATCAGCAAGAAAGTTTCTAAATTCAGATTTAGGGGGATCCCTAATACTACCCCATGATGGAAGTTTGCACGCAAGAGTGAAATCCTCTAAGTCCATTCTATAAGATTTATCATAAAGATCAAACATGACTGAAGGAGAATTACGCGAGGATGAATACTCAAACCTCCTCACAAATGAACTTGAGAGATCATGATACTGGGGGAATTTGTTGGCCTCAAATTCCTCAAGACTGGCATTGCGCAAATATGCTTTAAATTCTTATTTAATTCCCGCATGGTCCATAAAATTTTCCGACGGCCACTCGCAAGGTCGTACCGGAGCGTCTCTTGGTGGATCCTCGTCAGCATCGCGCATAGCAATCATGGGTCCTTGCTTCTTAGAGGAACCACCTTGGAACATCTTCCTAAGCATATTGTTTTTCTCTGAAAAAATCTGAAATTTTTAGTAACTTCAAACAAAAGTGAACCAATTTCAATAAAACTGATAGCGACTACTCCTACAAGTGCCTAGAGCCTATATCAAGCATTAGAACTACTTGGAACCATATAAATTTGACATGCAAGCTCAAGAACATGGTCACCTATGCAGCACAAATTTGCAAAGAATAAAGCACTAGAACAAAAAACTAATTGGACCAATGGAGGAGTCACATACTAAGGAACAATCTCCCCAAGCAGTTTTGCGAGAGGTGCTTTGAGCAAGGAGATCGAAAATCACAGCAAAAGTGGCTGGAACTCGTGCTTGAGTTGGTTTTTCGGGTTTGTGTGAGGCAAAGGAAGAAGATGGGTGCTGGGATAAGTGGAGGAGGGCCACCATGGGCCCACGAGGCAGGGGGGCGCGCCCACCACCCTCGTGGCCAGGTGGCAGCTCCTCCCGTGGTAATTTTTGCACAGTAAATCCTCAAATATTCCCGAAAAAATCATATTAAATTGGCATGGCATTCTGAGGACTTTTATTTTCGGGATATTTTTTACATTGCACAGATAAGACAGGAAACAGACAGAGAAATACTATTTTTACTTTATTTCTACTAAATTACAGAAAATATAAAGAGGGTACAGAAGTTTGTGCTTCTAGTTTCATCCATCTCATGCTTATCAAAAATAATCCACTAACAAGGTTAATCAGGTCTTGTTAACAAACTCATTCTGATAATCATGAAACCGGAGAAATTTCAAATAACACTAAGTTACCTCAACGGGGATATGCACATCCCCTATAATAAGTATATCATATTTCTTTTTGACCGTAGGAAGAGGAAATTCAAAACCTCTAATTATAATCGATGGAATTTTTCCAATGGAGTTGATACTATGAACTTGAGGTTGTTTCCTCGGAAAGTGTACCGTATGCTCATTACCATTAACATGAAAAGTGACATTGCCTTTGTTGCAATCAATAACAGCCCCTGCAGTATTAAGAAAAGGTCTTCCAAGAATAATAGACATACTATCATCCTCAGGAATATCAAGAATAACAAAGTCCGCTAAAATAGTAATGTTTGCAACCACAGCAGGCACGTCCTCACAAATACCGATAGGTATAGCAGTTGATTTATCAGCCATTTGCAAAGATATTTCAGTAGGTGTCAGCTTATTCAAGTCAAGTCTACGATATAAAGAGAGAGGCATAACACTAACACCGGCTCCAAGATCACATAAAGCAGTTTTAATATAATTTATTTTAATGGAGCAAGGTATAGTAGGTACTCCGGGGTCTCCAAGTTTCTTTGGTATTCCACCCTTAAAAGTATAATTAGCAAGCATGGTGGAAATTTCAGCTTCCGGTATCTTTCTTTTATTAGTAATGATATCCTTCATATATTTAGCATAAGGATTTGTTTTGAGCACATCAATCAATCGCATACGTAAAAAGATAGGCCTAATCATTTCAGCAAAGCGCTCAAAATCCTCATCCTCCTTCTTGGATGGTTTCGGAGGAAAAGGCATGGGTTTCTGAACCCAAGGTTCTCTTTCTTTACCATGTTTCCTGGTAACAAAGTCTTTTATCATAACGTTGATTCTTTGATTGTGGGTTATCAAGATCAACAACAGGTTCAATTTCTACATCATTATCATTACTAGGTTGAGCATCATCATGAACATCATCATTAATATTTTCACTAGGTTCATGTTCATTACCAGATTGTGTTTCAGCATCAGACATAGAGATATCATTTGGATTATCAGGTGGTTCAGAAATAGGTTCACTAGAAGTTTGCACAGTTCTATCATTTTTCTTTTTCTTCTTCTTAGAAGAACTAGGAACATCAATATTATTTCTCTCAGAATCTTGCTCGATTCTCTTAGGGTGGCCTTCAGGATACAAAGGTTCCTGAGTCATTCTACCAGTTCTAGTAGCCACTCTAACAGCATAATAATTTTTCTTATTATTCATTTCATGGAGCAATTCTTTTTGAGCTTTAAGTACTTGTTCTACTTGAGTGGTAACCATAGAAGCATGTTTGCTAACAAGTTTAAGTTCACCTCTAATATTAGCCATATAATCACCCAAGTATTTAATTATATCAGAATCATATTTTAATTGTCTACCAAAATAAGCATTGAAATTTTCTTGTTTGACAATAAAATTATCGAACTCATCAAAGCACTGCCTAGCAGACTTATAGTGAGGGATATCACCTTCATCAAATCTATAGAGAGAATTTACCTTTACTACCTGTGTCGGGATATCGGGATCAGGAGGTTCTTCAGTAAATAAGTGATCAAGTTCATATGTTTCTTCGACAGGCGGTAGATTAAGACCATGTATTTCTTCAATAGGAGGTAAATTCTTAACATCTTCAGCTTTAATACCTTTTTCTTTCATAGATTTCTTTGCCTCTTGCATATCTTCGGGACTGAGAAATAGAACACCTCTCTTCTTCGGAGTTGGTTTAGGAATAGGCTCAGTAATTGGAGCGGGAGCTGGCTCAGGAGCTGGCTCAGGAGGTGCCCAATTATTTTCATTTGTCAACATATTATTCAATAGAATTTCAGCTTCATCCGGTGTTCTTTCCCTGAAAAGAGAACCAACACAACTATCCAGGTAATCTCTGGAAGCGTCGGTTAGTCCATTATAAAAGATATCAAGTATTTCAGGTTTCTTAAGAGGATGATTAGGCAACGCATTAAGTAACTTGAGAAGCCTCCCCCAAGCTTGTGGGAGACTCTCTTCTTTAATTTGCACGAAATTGTATATTTCCCTCAAAGCAGCTTGTTTCTTATGAGCAGGGAAATATTTAGCAGAGAAGTATTAAATCATATCCTGGGGACTACGCACACAACCAGGATCAAGAGAATTAAACCATATCTTAGCTTCACTCTTTAATGAGAACGGAAATATTTTGAGTATATAGAGTAACGCGATCTCTCATCATTAGTGAATAGGGCATCTATATCATTTAACTTAGTAAGATGTGCCACAACAGTTTCAGATTCATAGCCATAAAAAGGATCAGATTCAACCAAAGTAATTATATCTGGATCAACAGAGAATTCATAATCCTTATCAGGAACACATATAGGTGAAGTTGCAAAAGCAGGATCAGGTGTCATTTTATCTCTAAGTGATTCTTTGTTCCATTTAATCAATAACCTTTTAAGCTCATATCTATCTTTGCAAGCTAAAATAGCTAAAGAAGAATCTTTATCAAAAAGATAACCTTCAGGAATAACAGGCATATTTTCATCATCACTATCATCATCGTATTCAGTTTCATCAATTTCTCTTTGTCTAGCCCTAGCAATTTGTTCTTCAAGAAATTCACTAAGGGGCACAGTAGTATCAGGCATAGAAGCAGTTTCATCATAAGTATCATGCATAGTATAAGTGGCATCATCAATAACATGTGACATATCGGAACGAATAGCAGAAGCAGGTTTAGGTGTCGCTAGCTTACTCATAATAGAAGGTGAATCAAGTGCAGAGCTAGATGGCAGTTCCTTACCTCCCCTCGTAGTTGAGGGATAAATTGTTGTCTTAGCGTCTTTCAAGTTCTTCATAGTGTCCAGCAGGTATAAATCCAAGTGACTCAAAGAATAGAGCTATGCTCCCCGGCAACGGCGCCATAAAAAGGTCTTGATATCCCACAAGTATAGGGGATCGCAACAGTTTTCGAGGGTAGAGTATTTAACTCAAATTTATTGATTCGACACAAGGGGAGCCAAAGAATATTCTCAAGTATTAGCAGCTGAGTTGTCAATTCAACCACACCTGGAAACTTAGTATCTGCAGCAAAGTGTTTAGTGGCACATTAATATGATAGTGGTGGTAGCGGCAACAAAAGTAAAGACAGCAAAAGTAATGTTTTTGGTATTTTGTAGTGATTGTAACAGTAGCAGCAGGAAAGTAAATAAGCGTAAACCAGTATATGGAAAACTCATAGGCACCGGATCGGTGATGGATAATTATGCTGGATGCGGTTCATCATGTAATAGTCATAACATAGGGTGACACAGAACTAGCTCCAATTCATCAATGTAATGTAGGCATGTATTCCGTATATAGTCATACGTGCTTATGGAAAAGAACCTGCATGACATCTTTTGTCCTACCCTCCCATGGCAGCGGGGTCCTATTGGAAACTTAATAATATTAAGGCCTCCTTTTAATAGAAAACCAGAACAAAGCATTAGCACATAGTGAATACATGAACTCCTCAAACTATGGTCATCACCGGGAGTGGTCCCGATTATTGTCACTTCGGGGTTGCCGGATCATAACACATAGTAGGTGACTATAGACTTTCAAGATAGGATCTAGAACTCACATACATTCATTAAAACATAATAGGTTCAGATCTGAAATCATGGCACTTGGGCCCTAGTGATAAGCATTAAGCATAGCAAAGTCATAGCAACATCAATCTCAGAACATAATGGATACTAGGGATCAAACCCTAACAAAACTAACTCGATTACATGATAAATCTCATCCAACCCATCACCGTCCAGCAAGCCTACGATGGAATTACTCACGCACGGCGGTGAGCATCATGAAATTGGTGATGGAGGATTGTTGATGATGACGACGACGACGAATCCCCCTCTCCGGAGCCCAGAACGGACTCTAGATCAGCCCTCCCGAGAGGTTTTAGGGCTTGGCGGCGGCTCCGTATTGTAAAACGCGACAATTTCTTCTCTCTGATTTTTCTCTCTCCGGAAGCGAATATATAGAGTTGGAATTGGCGTCGGAGGGTTTCCAGGGGGCCCACGAGGTAGGGGGCGCGCCCAGGAGGGAGGGGCGTGCCCCCCACCCTCGTGGATAGGGTGTGGGCCCCCTGGTCTTCATCTTTGGCGAGGATTTTTTTTATTTTTTCTAAGGTATTCCGTGGAGTTTCAGGACTTTCTGAGAATATTTGCTTTCTGCACATAAAACAACACCAAGATAATTCTACTGAAAACAGCGTCAGTCCAGGTTAGTTCCATTCAAATCATACAAGTTAGAGTCCAAAACAAGGGCAAAAGTGTTTGGAAAAGTAGATATGACGGAGATGTATCAACGGTGCTTTGGAGATGGAGATCAAAGTCACAAGATGATGTTGGCCATATCATATCACTTATATTGATTGCATGCGATGTTTATCCTTTATGCATATTATTTTGCTTAGTTCGACAGTAGAATTATAAGATGATCTCTCACTAAATTTCAAGGTATAAGTGTTCTCCCTGAGTATGCATCGTTGCTACACTCCATCGTGCCGAGACACCACGTGATGATCGGGTGTGATAAGCTCTACGTTCACATACAACGGGTGCAAGCCAGTTTTGCACACGCGGAATACCCGGGTTAAACTTGATGAGCCTAGCATATGCAGATATGGCCTCAGAACACTGAGACCGAAAGGTCGAGCATGAATCATATAGTAGATATGATCAACATAGTGATGTTCACCATTGAAAACTACTCCATCTCACGTGATGATTGGACATGGTTTAGTTGATATTGATCACGTGATCACTTAGATGATTAGAGAGATGTCTATCTAAGTGGGAGTTCTTATGTAATATGATTAATTGAACTTTAATTTATCATGAACTTAGTTAGTATTTTGCATGTCTATGTTGTTGTAGATAGATGGCCCGTTCTTTTGTTCCGTTGAATTTTAATGCGTTCCTAGAGAAAGCTAAGTTGAAATATGATGGTAGCAACTACATGGACTGGGTCCGTAACTTGAGGATTATCCTCATTGCTGCATAGAAGAATTACGTCCTGGAAGCACCGCTAGGTGACAAACCCGCTGCAGGAGCAACGCCAAATGTTGTGAACACCTGGCAGAGCAAAACTGATGACTACTCGATAGTTCAGTGTGCCATGATTTACGGCTTAGAACCGGGACTTCAACGACGTTTTGAATGTCATGGAGCATATGAAGTCTCCAATAAGTTCTACAGCTGCAAGATGGAGGAGAATAGTTCTGTTACTGAACATATACTCAGAATGTCTGGGTACCACAACCACTTGACTCAACTGGGAGTTAATCTTCCTGATGATAGTGTCATTGATAGATTCTTCAATCACTGCCACCAAGCTACAAGAGCTTTGTGATGAACTATAATTTGCAAGGGATGGATAAGACGATTCCTGAGCTCCTCGCAATGCTAAAGGTTGCGGAGGTAGAAATAAAGAAGGAGCATCAAGTGTTGATGGTCAACAAGACCACCTGTTTCAAGAAAAAGGGTAAAGGGGAGAAGGGGAACTTCAAGAAGAACACCAAGCTAGTTGCTGCTCAAGTGAAGAAACCCAAGTCTGGACCTAAGCCTGAGACTGAGTGCTTCTACTACAAAGGAACTGGTCACTGGAAGCGGAATTGCCCCAAGTATTTGGCGGGAAGAAGGATGGTAAAGGGAAAGGTATATTTGATATACATGTTATTGATGTGTACCTCACTAATGCTCGCAGTAGTGCCTGGGTATTTGATACTGGTTCAGTTGCCAACATTTGCAACTGAAACGGGGCCTACGGATTAAGTGAAGATTGGCTAAGGACGAGGTGACGATGCACGTAGGAAATGGTTCCAAAGTCGATGTGATCCCCGTCGGCATGCTACCTCTACATCTACCTTCGGGATTAGTTTCAGACCTAAATAATTGTTATTTGGTGCCAGCGTTGAGCATGAACATTATATCTGGATCTTGTTTGATGCGAGATGGTTATTCATTTAAATCAGAGAATAATGGTTGTTCTATTTATATGAGTAATATCTTTTATGGTCATGCACCCTTGATGAGTGGTCTATGTTTACTAAATCTTGATAGTAGTGATACACATGTTCATAGTATTGAAGCCAAAAGATGCAGAGTTGATAATGATAGTGCAACTTATTTGTGGCACTGCCATTTAGGTCATATTGGTGTAAAGTGCATGAAGAAACTCCATTCTGATGGACTTCTGGAATCACTTGATTATGAATCACTTGGTACTTGCGAACCATGCCTCATGGGAAAGATGACTAAAACTCCATTCTCTGGAACAATGGAGCGAGTAACAGAGTTATAGGAAATCATACATACTGATGTATGTGGTCCAATGAACATTGAAGCTCACGGTGGATATTGTTATTTTCTCACCTTCACAGATGATTTGAGCAGATATGGGTATATCTACTTAATGAAACATAAGTCTGAAACATTTGAAAAGTTCAAAGAATTTCAGAGTGAAGTGGAAAATCATCGTAACAAGAAAATCAAGTTTCTGCGATCTGATCATGGAGGTAAATATTTGAGTTATGAGTTTGGACTTCATTTGAAACAATGCGGAATAGTTTTGCAACTCACGCCACCTCGAACACCACAACGTAATGGTGTGTCCGAACGTCGTAACCGCACTTTATTAGATATGGTGCGATCTATGATGTCTCTCACTGATTTAGCGCTATCGTTTTGGGGTTATGCTTTAGAGATGGCTGCATTCACGTTAAATAGGGCACCATCTAAATCCGTTGAGATGACATCTTATGAACTGTGGTTTGTCAAGAAACCCAAGTTGTCATTTCTTAAAGTTAGGAGCTGCGATGCTTATGTGAAAAAGCTTCAACCTCATAAGCTCGAACCCAAATCGGAGAAATGTATCTTCATAGGATACCCAAAGGAGACTATTGGGTACACCTTCTATCACAGATCCTAAGGCAAGATATTCGTTCCTAAGAATGGATCTTTTCTAGAGAAGGAGTTTCTCTCGAAAGAAGTGAGTGGGAGGAAAGTAGAGCTTGACGAGGTAATTGTACCTTCTCCCTTATTGGAAAGTAGTTCATCATTGAAATCAGTTCCAGTGATTCCTACACCAGTAAGTGAGGAAGCTAATGATGATGATCATGAAACTTCTGATCAAGTTACTACTGAACCTCGTAGGTCAACCAGAGTAAGATCCGCACCAGAGTGGTACGGTAATCCTATTCTGGAAGTCATGTTACTTGACCATGACGAACCTATGAACTATGAAGAAGCGATGATGAGCCCAAATTCCACAAAATGGCTTGAGGCCATGAAATCTGAGATGGGATCCATGTATGAGAACAAAGTGTGGACTTTGGTTGACTTGCCCGATGATCGGCAGGCCATAGAGAATAAATGGATCTTCAAGAAGAAGACTAACGCTGACGGTAATGTTACGGTCTACAAAGCCCGACTTGGTGCAAAAGGTTTTCAACAAGTTCAAGGAGTTGACTACGATGAGACCTTCTCACCCGTTGCGATGCTTAAGTCCGTCTGAATCATGATAGCAATTGCCGCATTTTATGATTATGAAATTTGGCAAATGGATGTCAAAACTGCATTCCTTAATGGATATCTTAAAGAAGAGTTGTATATTATGAAACCAGAAGGTTTTGTCGATCCAAAAGGTGCTAACAAAGTGTGCAAGCTCCAGCAATCCATTTATGGATTGGTGCAAGCCTCTCGGAGTTGCAATATACGCTTTGATAGTGTGATCAAAGCATATGGATTTATACAGACTTTTGGAGAAGCCTGTATTTACAAGAAAGTGAGTGGGAGCTCTGTAGCATTTCTGATATTATATGTGGATGACATATTGTTGATCGGAAATGATACTGAATTTCTGAATAGCATAAAAGGATACTTGAATAAGATTTTTTCAATGAAAGACCTCGGTGAAGCTTCTTATATATTGGGCATCAAAATCTACAGAGATAGATCAAGACGCTTAATTGGACTTCCACAAAGCACATACCTTGATAAAGTTTTGAAGAAGTTCAAAATGGATCAGAAAAAGAAAAGGGTTCTTGCCTGTGTTACAAGGTGTGAAGTTGAGTCAGACTCAATGCCCGACCACTACAGAAGGTAGAGAAAAAATGAAAGGTGTTCCCTATGCTTCAGCTATAGGCTCTATCATGTATGCAATGTTGTGTACTGATACGTCTCCAACGTATCTATAATTTTTGATTGCTCCATGCTATATTATCTTCTGTTTTGGACATTATTGGGCTTTATTATTCACTTTTATATTATTTTTGGGAATAACCTATTAACCGGAGGCCCAGCCTAGAATTGCTGTTTTTTTGCCTATTTCAGAGTTTCGTAGAAAAAGAATATCAAACCGAGTCCAAATGGAATGAAACCTTCGGGAACATGATTTTCGGAACGAACATGATCCAGGAGACTTGGACCCTTCGTCAAGCAACCAACAGGGAAGCCACGAGGTAGGGGGCGCGCCTACCCCCCCCCCCCCCCAGGCGCGCCCTCCACCCTCGTGGGCCCCCTATTGCTCCACCGACGTACTCCTTCCTCCTATATTTACCTACGTACCCCCAAACGATCAGAGACAGAGCCAAAACCCTAATTCCACCGCCGTGACTTTCTGTATCCACGAGATCCCATCTTGGGGCCTGTTTTGGAGCTCCGTCGGAGGGGGTATCCATCACAGAGGGCTTCTACATCATCACCATAGCCCCTCCGATGAAGTGTGAGTAGTTTACCTCAGACCTTCGGGTCCAAAGTTATTAGCTAGATGGCTTCTTCTCTCTTTTTAGATCTCAATACAATGTTCTCCCCCTCTCTTGAGGAGATCTATTCGATGTAATCTTCTTTTGCGGTGTGTTTGTTGAGACTGATGAATTGTGGGTTTATGATCAAGTTTATCTATGAACAATATTTGGATTTTCTGAATTCTTTTATGTATGATTGGTTATCTTTGCAAGTCTCTTCAAATTATCAGTTTGGTTTGGCCTACTAGATTGATCTTTCTTGCAATGGGAGAAGTGCTTAGCTTTGGGTTCAATCTTGCGGTGTCCTTTCCCAGTGATAGTAGGGGCAGCAAGGCACGTATTGTATTGTTGCCATCGAGGATAACAAGATGGTTTTTTTTGTCATATTGCATGAATTTATCCCTCTACATCATGTCATCTTGCTTAAAGCTTTACTCTGTTCTTATGAACTTAATACTCTAGATGCATGTTGGATAGCGGTCAATGTGTGGAGTAATAGTAGTAGATGCAGGCAGGAGTCGGTCTACTTGCCTCGGACGTGATGCCTATATACATGATCATACCTAGATATTCTCATAACTATGCTCAATTTTGTCAATTGCTCAACAGTAATTTGTTCACCCATCGTAAAATACTTATGCTCTTGAGAGAAGCCACTAGTGAAACCTATGGCCCCCGGGTCTATTTTCCATCATATTAATCTTCCAACACTTAGCTATTTTTATTGCCTTTTATTTTACTTTGCATCTTTATCATAAAAATACCAAAAATATTATCTTATTATATCTATCAGATCTCACTCTCATAAGTGACCGTGTAGGGATTGACAACCCCTTATCGCGTTGGTTGCGAGGATTTATTTGTTTTGTGTAGGTGCGAGGGACTTGCGCGTAGCCTCCTACTGGATTGATACCTTGGTTCTCAAAAGTGAGGGAAATACTTACGCTACTTTGCTGCATCACCCTTTCCTCTTCAAGGGAAAACCAACGCAGTGCTCAAGAGGTGGCAAGAAGGATTTCTGGCGCCGTTGCTGGGGAGGTCTACGCAAAAGTCAACATACCAAGTACCCATCACAAACCCTTATCTCCCGCATTACATTATTTGCCATTTGCCTCTCGTTTTCCTCTCCCCCACTTCACCCTTGCCGTTTTATTCGCCCTCTCTCTCTCTCTAACCTCCCTCTCTTTCTCTATTTGCCTATTTTTTGCCCTTCCTCGTTTGCTTGTGTGTTGGATTGCTTGCTTGTCACGATGGCTCAAGATAACACTAAATTGTGTGACTTTACCAATATCAACAACAATGATTTTATTACCACTCCGATTGCTCCTCTTACCGATGCTGAATCTTGTGAAATTAATGCTGCCTTGCTGAATCTTGTCATGAAAGATCCGTTTTTCGGCCTTCCTAGTGAAGATGCCGCTACCCATCTAAATAGCTTCGTTGATTTGTGTGATATGCAAAATAAGAAAGATGTGGACAATTATATTGTTAAATTGAAGCTATTTCCTTTTTCGCTTAGAGATCGTGCTAAAGCTTAGTTTTCTTCTTTGCCTAAAAATAGTATTGATTCTTGGAATAAGTGCAAAGATGCTTTTATCTCTAAGTATTTTCCTCCCGCTAAGATCATCTCTCTTAGAACGATATTATGAATTTTAAGCAACTTGATCATGAACATGTTGCACAAGCTTGGGAGAGGATGAAATTAATGATACGTAATTGCCCAACACATGGTTTGAATTTCTGGATGATTATACAAATTTTTTATGCCGGATTGAATTTTGCTTCTGGAAATCTTTTAGATTCGGCCGCGGGAGGCACTTTTATCGAAATCACTTTAGGAGAAGCTACTAAACTCCTAGATAATATTATGGTTAATTATTCTCAATTGCACACTGGAAGATCTACTAATAAAAAGTGCATGGGATAGAAGAAATTAATGTTTTGAGTGGAAAGTTGGATGAACTTATGAAATTATTTGCTACTAAGAGTGTTTCTTCTGATCCTAATGATATGCCTTTGTCTATTTTTATTGAGAATAATAATGAATCTATGGATGTGAATTTTATTGGTAGGAATAATTATGGTAACAACGCGTATAGAGGAAACTTTAATCCTAGGCCTTATCCTAGTAATTCCTCTAATAATTATGGTAATTCCTACAACAATTCTTACGGAAATTTTAATAAGATGCCCTCTGAATTTGAGACTAGTGTTGAATTCACAAAATAATTTCAATGCTTTGCTTGAAGAGAAATTGCTTAAAGTTGATGATTTGGCTAGGAACGTTGATAGAATTTGTCTTGATGTTGATTCTTTAAAACTTAGATCTATTCCTCCTAAGCATGATATCAATGAGTCTCTCAAAGCCATGGGAATTTCCATTGATGAGTGCAAAGAAAGAACCACTAGGATGCGTGCTAAGAAAGATTCCTTTATAAGAGCGTGTTCTTCTAGTTTTCATGATAATAAAGATGAAGATCTAAAAGTTATTGATGTGTCCCCTATTAAATCTTTGTTTTGCAATATGAATCTTGATAATGATGGGACTGGATATGATCCACCTTTACCTAGAAGGCGTTCCAAAAATTCGGAGTTTTTAGATCTTGATGCTAAATTTGATAAAAGTGGGATTGAAGAGATCAAAACTCTAGATGTTAATGAACCTACTATTTTGGAACTCAAGGAATTTAATTATGATAGCTGCTCTTTGATAGATTGTATTTCCTTGTTGCAATCCGTGCTAAATTCTCCTCATGCTTATAGCCAAAATAAAACTTTTACCAAACATATCGTTGATGCTTTGATGCAATCTTATGAAGAAAAACTTGAGTTGGAAGTTTCTATCCCTAGAAAACTTTATGATGAGTGGGAACCAACTATTAAAATTAAAATTAAAGATCATGAATGCTATGCTTTGTGTGATTTGGGTGCTAGTGTTTCCACGATTCCAAAGACTTTGTGTGATTTGTTAGGTTTCCATGATTTTGATGATTGCTCTTTAAACTTGCACCTTGCGGATTCCACTATTAAGAAACCTATGGGAAGAATTAATGATGGTCTTATTGTTGCAAATAGGAACTATGTGCCCATAGATTTTATTGTTCTTGACATAGATTGCAATCCTTCATGTCCTATTATTCTTGGTAGACCTTTCCTTAGAACGATTGGTGCAATTATTGATATGAAGGAAGGAAATATTAGATTCCAATTTCCGTTAAGGAAAGGCATGGAACACTTTCCTAGAAAGAAAATTAAATTACCTTATGAATCTATTATGAGATCCACTTATGGATTGCCTACCAAAGATGGCAACACCTAGATCTATCCTTGCTTTTTATGCCTAGCTAGGGGCGTTAAACGATAGCGCTTGTTGGGAGGCAACCCAATTTTTTATTCCTTGCTTTTTGCTCCTGTTTAGTAATAAATAATTTTTCTGGCCTCTGTTTTTGTTGTGTTTTTTGTGTTTAATTAGTGTTTATGCCAAGTAGAACAGTTGGGAAGACTTGGGGAAAGTCTTGTTAATCTTGCTGTAAAAAATAGAAACTTTAGCGCTCATGAGAACTGCTGCCATTTTTATTCTGAAAGTGCTATTTAGTTAATTATTTTTGCAGATGATTAATATTTAAATTCCTCACGTCCAGAAATTTATTTTAGAATTTTTGGGGTTCCATATATTGAGCTAGCTACATATTACTACAGACTGTTCTGTTTTTGACAGATTCTGTTTTTCGTGTGTTGTTTGCTTATTTTGATGAATCTATGGCTAGTAAAATAGCTTATAAACCATAGAGAAGTTGGAATACAGTAGGTTTAACACCAATATAAATAAAGAATGAGTTCATTACAGTACCTTTAAGTGGTGTTTTGTTTTCTTTCGCTAACGGAGCTACGAGATTTTCTACTTTAAGTTTTGTGTTCTGAAGTTTTCAAGTTTTGGGTAAGGATTTGATGAATTATGGAACAAGGAGTGGCAAGAGCGTAAGCTTGGGGATGCCCATGGCACCCCCAATATAAACTAAGGACACCAAAAAGCCAAAGCTTGGGGATGCCCCGAAAGGCATCCCCTCTTTCGTCTACTTCCATCGGTAACTTTACTTGGAGCTATATTTTTATTCACCACATGATATGTGTTTTGCTTGGAGCGTCTTGTATGATTTGAGTCTTTGATTTTTATTTTACCACAATCATCTTTGCTGTACACACCTTTTGAGAGAGACACACATGATTTGGAAATTATTAGAATACTCTATGTGCTTCACTTATATCTTTTTAGTTATATAGTTTTGCTCTAGTACTTCACTTATATCTTTTAGAGCATGGTGGTGGATTTGTTTTATAGAAACTATTGATCTCTCATGCCTCACTTAGATTATTTTGAGAGTCTTAAATAGCATGGTAATTTGCTTAAATAATCCTAATATGCTAGGTATTCAAGATTAGTAAAAACTTTCTTATGAGTGTTTTGAATACTAAGAGAAGTTTGATGCTTGATGATTGTTTTGAGATATGGAGGTAGTGATATTAAAGTTGTGCTAGTTGAGTAGTTGTGAATTTGAGAAATACTTGTGTTGAAGTTTGCAAGTCCCGTAGCATGCACGTATGGTAAACGTTATGTAACAAATTTGAAACATGAGGTGTTCTTTGATTTTCCTCCTTATGAGTGGCGGTCGGGGACGAGCGATGGTCTTTTCCTACCAATCTATCCCCCTAGGAGCATGCGCGTAGTGCTTGGTTTTTGATGACTTGTAGATTTTTGCAATAAGTATGTGAGTTCTTTACGACTAATGTTGAGTCCATCGATTATACGCACTCTCACCTTTCCATTATTGCTAGCCTCTTCGGTACCGCGCATTGCCCTTTCTCACATTGAGAGTTGGTGCAAACTTCGCCGGTGCATCCAAACCCCGTGATATGATACGCTCTTTCACACATAAACCTCCTTATATCTTCCTCAAAACAGCCACCATACCTACCTATTATGGCATTTCCATAGCCATTCTGAGATATATTGCCATGCAACTTTCCACCATCTCGTTTATCATGACACGTTCATCACTGTCATATTGTTTAGCATGATCATGTAGTTGACATAGTATTTGTGGCAAAGCCACCGTTCATAATTCTTTCATACATGTCTCTCTTGGTACATTGCATATCCCGGTACACCGCCGGAGGCATTCATATAGAGTCATACCTTGTTCTAGTATCGAGTTGTAATCATTGAGTTGTAAATAAATAGAAGTGTGATGATCATCATTTAATAGAGCGTTGTCCCAATAAAAAAATAGAAAGGCCAAAAAAAGAAGGCAAAAAAAGAGAAATGAAAAGGGACAATGCTACTATCCTTTTTCCACACTTGTGCTTCAAAGTAGCACCATGATCTTCATGATAGAGAGTCTCTTGTTTTGTCACTTTCATGTACTAGTGGGAATTTTTCATTATAGAACTTGGCTTGTATATTCCAACAATGGGCCTCCTCAAGTGCCCTAGGTCTTCTTGAGCAAGCAAGTTGGATGCACACCCACTAGTTTGTTTTGTTGAGCTTCCATACATTTATAGCTCTAGTGCATCCGTTGCATGGCAATCCCTACTCCTCGCATTAACATCAATCGATGGGCATCTCCATAGCTCATTGATTAGCCTCGTTGATGTGAGACTTTCTCCTTTTTGTCTTCTCCACATAACCCCCATCATTATACTCTATTCCACCCATAGTGCTATATCCATGGCTCACACTCATGTATTGCGTGGAGGTTTATAAAGTTTGAGATTACTAAAGTATGAAACAATTGCTTGGCTTGTCATCGGGGTTGTGCATGATGAGAGCATTCTCGTGTGACAAAAATGGAGCATGACTAAACTATATGATTTTGTAGGGATGAACTTTCTTTGGCCATGTTATTTTGAGAAGACATAATTACTTAGTTAGTATGCTTGAAGTATTGTTATTTCTATGTCAATATTAAACTTGTATCTTGAATCTTTCGTATATGAATATTCATGCCACAATTAAGAAGAATTACATTGAAATTATGCCTAGTAGCATTCCACATCAAAAATTCTGTTTTTATCATTTACCTACTCGAGGACGAGCAGGAATTAAGCTTGGGGATGCTTGATACGTCTCCAACGTATCTATAATTTTTGATTGCTCCATGCTATATTATCTTCTGTTTTGGACATTATTGGGCTTTATTATTCACTTTTATATTATTTTTGGGACTAACCTATTAACCGGAGGCCCAACCCAAAATTGCTAGTTTTTTGGCCTATCTTAGAGTTTCACAGAAAAAGAATATCAAACGGAGTCCAAACGGAATGAAACCTTCGGGAACGTGATTTTCAGAATGAACATGATCCAGGAGACTTGGACCCTACGTCAAGCAACCAATAGGGAAGCCATGAGGTAGGGGGGCGCGCCTACCCCCCAGGCATGCCCTCCACCCTCGTGGGCCCCCTGTTGCTCCACTGACGTACTCCTTCCTCCTATATATACCTACGTACCCCAAACGATCAGAGACGGAGCCAAAACCCTAATTCCACCGCCGTAACTTTCTGTATCCACGAGATCCCATCTTGGGGCCTGTTCTGGTGCTCCGCCGGAGGGGTCATCGATCACGGAGGGCTTCTACATCAACACCATAGCCTCTCCGATGATGTGTGAGTAGTTTACCTCAGACCTTTGGGTCCATAGTTATTAGCTAGATGGCTTCTTCTCTCTTTTTGGATATCAATACAATGTTCTCCCCCTCTCTCGTGGAGATCTATTCGATGTAATCTTATTTTGCGGTCTGTTTGTTGAGACCGATGAATTGTGGGTTTATGATCAAGTTTATCTATGAACAATATTTGGATTTTCTGAATTATTTTATGTATGATTGGTTATCTTTGCAAGTCTCTTCGAATTATCAGTTTGGTTTGGCCTACTAGATTGATCTTTCTTGCAATGGGAGAAGTGCTTAGCTTTGGGTTCAATCTTGCGGTGTCCTTTCCATTCCCAGTGACAATAGGGGCAGCAAGGCACGTATTGTATTGTTGCCATCGAGGATAACAAGATGGGGTTTTTACCATATTGCATGAATTTATCCCTCTACATCATGCCATCTTGCTTAAAGCGGTACTCTGTTCTTATGAACTTAATACTCTAGATGCATGTTGGATAGCGGTCGATGTGTGGAGTAATAGTAGTAGATGCAGGCAGGAGTCGGTCTACTTGTCTCAGACGTGATGCCTATATACATGATCATACCTAGATATTCTCATAACTATGCTCAATTCTGTCAATTGCTCAACAGTAATTTGTTCACCCACCATAAAATACTTATGCTCTTGAGAGAAGCCACTAGTGAAACCTATGGCCCCCGGGTCTATTTTCCTACATATTAATCTTCCAACACTTGGCTATTTTTATTGCCTTTTATTTTACTTTGCATCTTTATCATAAAAATAACAAAAATATTATCTTATCATATCTATCAGATCTCACTCTCGTAAGTGACCGTGTAGGGATTGACAACCCCTTATCGTGTTGGTTGCGAGGATTTATTCGTTTTGTGTAGGTGCGAGGGACTTGCGCGTAGCCTCCTACTGGATCGATACCTTGGTTCTCAAAAACTGGGGGAAATACTTACGCTACTTTGCTGCATCACCCTTTCCTCTTCAACGGAAAACCAACGCAGTGCTCAAGAGGTAGCATGTACCAGACCTGATGTGTGCCTTGCTATCAGTTTAGCATAGAGGTACCAAAGTAATCCAGGAGTGGATCACTGGACAGCGGTCAAGAATATCCTAAAATACCTGAAAAGGACTAAGGATATGTTTCTCGTATATGGCGGTGACAAAGAGCTCATCTTAAACGGTTACGTCGATGCAAGCTTTGACACTGATCCGGATGACTCTAAGTCACAAACCGGATACGTGTTTTTATTAAATGGTGGAGCTATCAGTTGGTGAAGTTCCAAGCAGAACGGTGTGGCGGGATCTACGTGTGAAGCGGAATACATAGCTGCTTCGGAAGAAGCAAATGAAGGAGTCTGGATGAAGGAGTTCATATCCGATCTAGGTGTCATACCTAGTGCATCGGGTCCAATGAAGATCTTTTGTGACAATACTGGTGCAATTACCTTGGCAAAGGAATCCAGATTTCACAAGAAAACCAAGCACATCAAGATACGCTTCAATTCCATCCGCGATCAAGTCAAGGAGGGAGACATAGAGATTTGCAAGATACATACGGATCTGAATGTTGCAGACCCGTTGACTAAGCCTCTCTCATGAGCAAAACATGATCAGCACCAAGACTCCAAGGGTGTTAGAATCATTACAATGTAATCTAGATTATTGACTCTAGTTCAAGTGGGAGACTGAAGGAAATATGCCCTAGAGGCAATCATAAAGTTGTTATATATATTTCCTTATATCATGATAAATGTTTATTATTCATGCTAGAATTGTATTAACCGGAAACTTAGTACATGTGTGAGTACATAGACAAACATAGTGTCACTAGTTTGACTCTACTTGACTAGCTCATTGAATCAATGATGGTTACGTTTCCTAACCATAGACATGAGTTGTCATTTGATTAACGGGATCACATCATTTGAGAATTATGTGATTGACTTGACCCATCCGTTAGCTTAGCACGATGATCGTTTAGTTTGTTGCTATTGCTTTCTCCATAACTTATACATGTTCCTATGACTATAAGATTATGCAACTCCCGAATACCGGAGGAACACTTTGTGTGCTACCAAACGTCACAACAAAACTGGGTGATTATAAAGGTGCTCTACAGGTGTCTCCAATGGTGTTTGTTGAGTTGGCATAGATCAATATTAGGATTTGTCACTCCGATTATCGGAGAGGTATCTCTGGGCCCCCTCAGTAATGCACATCAATATAAGCCTTGCAAGCAATGTAGCTAATGAGTTAGTTATAGGATGTAGCATTACGGAACGAGTAAAGAGACTTGTTGGTAACGATATTGAACCAGGTATTGAGATACTGACGATTGAATCTCGGCCAAGTAACATACCGATGACAAAGGGAACAACATATGTTGTTATGCGGTTTGACCGATAAAGATCTTCATAGAATATGTAGGAGCCAATATGAGCATCCAGGTTCCGCTGTTGGTTATTGGCCGGAGACATGTCTCGGTCATGTCTACATAGTTCTCGAACCCGTAGCGTCCGCACACTTAATGTTCGGTGATGATCGGTATTATGAGTTTATGTGTTTTGATGTATCGAAGATAGTTCGGAGTCCCGGATGTGATCATGGACATGACGAGGAGTCTCGAAATGGTCAAGACATAAAGATTGATATATTGGACGACTATACTCGGACACCGGATGAGTTCTGGGGGTCACCGGATATTTATCGGAGTGCCAGGGGGTTATCGGAACCCCCGAGGGAACTAATGGGCCAACATGGGCCTTGTGGGAGAGAGAGGAGAGGGACTAGGGCTGTCTGCCCCCCCCCCTTGGGAATCTGAATTGGACAAGGAGGGGGGCGACGCCCCCTCTTTCCTCCCACTCTCCTCTCCTTCCTTTCCCCTTCCCCCTTCCTAGTTGGATTAGGAAAAGGGAAGTCCTACTCCTACTAGGAGGAGGACTCCCCCTCTCCTTGGCACGCCTCTAGGCCGGTCGGCCTCCCCCCTTGCTCCTTTATATACGGGGGCAGGGGGCACCTTAGAGACACACAAGTTGATTGTTTCCAGCTGTGTGTGGTGCCCCCCTCCACCATAATCCACCTCGGTTATATTGTAGCGGTGCTTAAGCGAAGCCCTGTTCCGGTAGCATCATCATCACTGTCATCACGCCATCGTGCTGGTGAAGCTCTCCCTCAAAGCTCTACTGGATCATGAGTTTGTGGGACGTCACCGAGCTGAACGTGTGCAGATCGCGGAGGTGACGTACCTGTGGTGCTAGGATCGGTCGATCGTGAAGACGTACGACTACATCAACCGCGTTGGCATAACGCTTCCGCTTACGGTCTACGAGGGTACGTAGACAACACTCTTCCCTCCCATTGCTATGCATCACCATGATCTTGTGTGTGTGTAGGAATTTTTTTTAAATTACTATGTTCCCCAACAGTTTGGACATCGGAAAGGTTTCGAGAGAGTTCGGGCATATACCAGAGTACCGGGGGGTTACCGGAACCCCCCGGGGAGTCAATGGGCCTTAATGGGCCAGAGTGGAAAGGAGGAGGAGGCAGCCAAGTTGGGGGCGCGCCCCCTCAAGCCCAATCCAAATTGGGAGGGGGGCCGGCCCCCCTTTCCTTCTCTCCCTCTCCCCCTTCCTTCCCTCTCCTACTCCAACTAGGGAAGGGGGAATCCTACTCCCACCGGGAGTAGGACTCCCCCCTTGGGCGCGCCTAAGAGGCCGGCCCTCTCCCCCTCCTCCACTCCTTTATATACGGGGGAGGGGGGCACCCCATAGACACAAGTTGATCATTGATCCCTTAGCCGTGTGCGGTGCCCCCCTCCACCATAATCCACCTCGGTCATATTGTCGTAGTGCTTAGGCGAAGCCCTGTGTCGGTAGCTTCATCATCATCATTATCACGCCGTCGTGCTAACGAAGCTCTCCCTCGACACTCAGCTGGATCAAGAGTTCTGGGACATCACCGAGCCGAACGGGTGCAGATCGCGGAGGTGCCGTACTTTCGGTACTAGGATCGGTCGGATCCTGAAGACATATGACTACATCAACCACGTTGTCATAATGGTTCCGCTTACGGTCTACAAGGGTACGTGGACAACACTCTTCCCCTCTCGTTGCTATGCATCACCATGATAGATCTTGCGTGTGCGTAGGAATTTTTTTGAAATTACTGCGTTCCCCAACAAGAGAGAGAGAGAGAGATTAGATGGATAGGGGGGTTGCGTGGCGGCTTTAGCCGGTCGAGGGCGTTGGCGGCAAGTAAGAGGTGGCTCGGGCGCGTGCCAGTGCACGGCGACCACGCACATTTCGTCCTACTGGCAAGAGGAGGAAGACGACCCTGCCCCTAGTGGGCTGGGCCGCTTCGGCTGTGTCGTGTAAGTGTAGGTTTGTTTTTTTTTCCTTTTCCTTTTTCTTCTGTTTTGTTTTATTTGTTTGATCTTTTTTGGTTTGATTCAAAGACCAAACCATTTTTTAAAACTTCTAAAATTTAGTATGTGGAGTTAGGAGATTTGATAGAGACAAAGGTGTCCCGATGTTTCGATGAGATGGTGGCTATCGTTTTGTGTGGGAGTCGACCTTGACGATGTGACTACGAACGTGCGAGACGTCACGCCTTAGAAATCGCTAAACCAACTTCTGAGGGGTTATTGACCACGCCGGAGCACGATCAACCTGACCACAAGGGTATGTTTCCTGCGAGCAAACGAAGAACAAGCAAGAAACTGAGATTGCAAACTGGATATTGCGAATATAAGATGAAAGCTTTATTGATCAAGGCGGGGTTCTGTGACGTCTTGGTCTAGTCGTTGAACACAAACGAAGTACGCGAAGTTGCAGCTATGGCGAAATTTTAATCTAAACAAAACCCAAAGTCTAAACGATGCCCGAAGGGCTGTATATATGGAGGAGAGAGAGGGGAATTTCGTGGCCCTTGGAGGAGGGGTCCGAAACCAACTCTAACTCTTGTTTCCCCACACATACGGACTCTAAAAACTGCATATAATCAAGTATTTCGAAATTACATGGGCCTGGCCTAAAAATAAGGTGACGCAGCACCTAGAATAGCCTCTGGACGAAATTTATGAAGTGGCATCTTGTATTTTTTGTCCAAGGCTTCATGCACTCATTATGGTGGTTTCAAAGTCCTGGAATCATCACTTGTAACTTCATTCTTGTTCCCCTTCCGCATGCCATCATCTCCATGCTTGAACTTGCTCCAAGGTTCATCTTTCTTGTCCAAGCTAGGCCCTTCATTTTTAAGCAAAACAAATGTATCCAATTTAGGCAGCATCATATTCTCATGAACATTAGAATCGTTACCAAGAAACGGAAGTACCTGATAATTCAATTGGCGTGTGCGGGCTCTAGTAATTGGTCCAGTATGTATAGCAGCAAGGGTTGTGGGTGTAACAACGGTATTGATGTCCTCATCATCCTCCCCTTCTTGAAATGAAGTCGTCCTCGACGAAATCTCACCTTCCTCACCCAAATAAGGCTTCAAATCTGCAATGTTAAAAGTGGGACTAACCTCAAAATCTGAAGGCAGCTCAAGTTTATATGCAATATCATTTATTTTCTCTAACACCTTAAAAGGACCATCAGCACGTGGCATTAGCTTTGATTTGCGCAAATTAGGAAATCTATCCTTACGCAAATGTAACCAAACAAGATCTCCAGGTGCAAACACAACATGTTTTCTACCCTTATCTCCAGCAAGTTTATATTTAGCATTCATATGCTCAATGTTTTCCTTAGTTAACTCATGCATTTTTAAAATCAATTCAACATGTTCTTTAGCATCAAAATTAACCTTCTCCGAAGATGGAAGAGGCAACAAATCAATAGGTGCACGAGGTAGGAAACCATACACAATTTCAAAAGGACACATCTTAGTACTAGAATGCAATGAACGATTATAAGCAAATTCAATATGAGGCAAGCATTCTTCCCACATTTTCTTATTATTCTTCAAAACAGCCCTAAGGATAGTAGACAATGTTCTATTGACTACTTCAGTTTGTCCATCAGTTTGGGGGTGACAAGGAGTACTAAAAATCAGTTTAGTCCCCAACTTAGCCCATAAACATCTCCAAAAGTGGTTAAGAAATTTATTATCATGATCTAAAACAATAGTATTTTGGCACACCATGCAAGCGAATAATTTCCCGAAAGAACAAATCAACAATATTAATAGCATCATCGCTTTTATGACATGGTATAAAGTGTGCCATTTTCGAGAACCTATCCACGACAACAAATATGCTATCCCTCCCCTTCTTTGTTCGAGGTAAACCTAAAACAAAGTCCATAGATATATCCTCCCAAGGAACACTAGGTACAGGCAAAGCCATATATAAACCATGAGGATTGAGTCGTGACTTAGCTTTTTGACATGTAGTGCAGCGAGCAACAAAACGCTCAACGTCCCGTCTCATCTTTGGCCAAAAGAAATGTGTAGCAAGTACGTCCTTCGTCTTCTTCACACCAAAGTGTCCCATTAGTCCTCCTCCATGCGCCTCCTGCAACAACAAAAGACGAACGGAGCTAGCTGGAATGCATAGCTTGTTAGCACGGAACACAAATCCATCATTAACGACGAACTTGTTCCACGTTTTTCCTTCTTTACAATTCTACATTACATCTTTAAAATCAGCATCATGCACATATTGATCTTTGATGGTCTCCAAACCAAGTATTTTTAAGTCAAGTTGTGAAAGCATAGTATAGTGACGAGACAACGCATCAGCAGTAACATTTTCTTTATCCTTCTTGTGTTTAATAACATAAGGGAAAGTCTCAATGAATTCAACCCATTTAGCATGTCTACGATTCAGTTTAGCTTGACTTTTAATATGTTCCAAAGATTCATGATCAGAATGTATAACAAATTATTTGGGCCATAAATAATATTGCCATGTCTCTAAAGTCCGAACAAGAGCATATAATTCTTTATCATAAGTAGAATAATTTAGACTAGGCCCACTCAATTTTTCAGAAAAGTATGCAACAGGTTTTCCATCTTGTAATAACACACCTCCTAATCCAATTCCACTAGCATCACACTCAAGCTCAAAAGTCTTATTAAAATCAGGAAGTTGGAGTAAAGGAGCATGTGTCAACTTATCTTTCAATACCATGAAGGCTTCTTCCTGTGAGGTACCCCAAACAAAAGACACATCCTTCTTTGTAAGTTCATTGAGAGGTGCGGCAATGGTGCTGAAATCTCTCACAAAACACCTATAGAATCCAGCGAGGCCAAGAAAACTCCTCACTTGTGTGACCGTTTTGGGCTCCGGCCAACTCTCAATAGCTTCAATCTTGGCTTTATCAACTTCAATTCCCTGTGGAGTAACAACATAGCCAAGAAAAGATACTCGGTCGGTGCAAAAGGTGCACTTCCCAAGGTTACCAAACAAACGTGCATCCCGTAGAGCAATAAAAACAACACATAAATGTTAAAATGTTCTTCCAAAGATTTGCTATAAATCAGTATATCATCAAAATAGACTACCACAAATCGTCCAATGAAAGCACGTAAAACTTCATTCATTAGTCTCATGAAAGTACTAGGTGCATTAGTTAACCCAAAAGGCATGACTAACCACTCATATAATCCAAACTTAGTTTTAAATGTTGTTTTCCATTCATCTCCCAATTTCATATCAATTTGATGGTATCCACTACGCAAATCAACTTTGGAGAATATTGTAGAGCCACTCAATTCATCAAGCATATCATCTAGCCTAGGAATAGGATGACGATAACGAATAGTAATATTATTAATGCCTCTACACTCAACACACGTACGCAACGTACCATCCTTTTTAGGCACTAGTATAATATGAACAACACAAGGACTAAGAGATTCGCATATATAACCTTTGTCGAGCAGCTCCTGTACTTGACACATAATCTGCTTCATCTCCTCTAGATTGGTACGGTATGGTGCACGGTTGGGTAGCGATGCACCGGGAATTAAGTCAAATTGATGATCAATCCCTTGAATAGGTGGTAATCCCGGTGGCACGTCTTCTAGAAAGACGTCAGCGAACTCCTGCAAAATGTGAGTGACAGCAGGGGGCAAAGAGGAAGGCACGTCCTCGAATGAAAATAATGACTTTTTGCACACAAAAGCATAGCAAACAGATTTGCTGAAATCTAGCTCATCAATATCAGATTTTGTGGCAAGTAAAAATACACTTTTCAATTTAATTTCAGAAGCAACACTAGATGGTTTATTATTAGGTTTCATTTGTTTCTCAAATTCTTTTGCCACAATCTGATTTTCATTCTTATTTTCCTCCTGTTTTGCTTTATTAGCTCTATTAATATCATCTTTCAAAATGGAATCAGGAGTCATAGGAAGCAAAGTAATATTGCTATCCTTATGAACAAGAGTATACTGATTATTTCTACCATGGTGTACAGAATTTTTTATCAAATTGCCATGGTCTACCAAGTAATAAGGAACATGCTTGCATGGGTACCACATCACAGTCAACATAATCAACATATGTAAAGATACTAAAATGCACACGAATAGTATGTGTTACCTTAACCTTGCCGCTGTTGTTGAACCATTGGATATAGTAAGGATGTGGATGTGGTCTTGTGGTGAGGGATAGATTCTCCACCATCTCCGTGCTAGCCAAGTTGTTGCAGCTCCCTCCATCTATGATAACACGAACAGAACGTTCCTTCCCAACTCCCTTTGTATGGAACAAATTATGCCTCTGATTTTTCTCAGCTTGTGTGACCTGCACACTCAAAACACGTTAAGCAACTAAACATTCATACCTGTCGGCATCTTCAGGAGCCATGTATTGCGTCTCATGATCAGAATCATCTTCACCATGTTCTTCACGTGTAATAAGAGACAAAGTCTCCTCATCATAGTCACTAGCGGACTCATACCCACCATCCTCAGTAGCAATCATCACACGCTGAGATTTGCATTCTCTTGCCGAATGTTCTCTTCCCTTACAACGACGACAGATAATATCACTTGTGTGCCCCGTTGATGCCATGGAAGAAGAAGAACTCTGTGCAGGCCCGATAAGTGTGCTCTTGGCAGATAATTGTGGTTGTGCCTGCTTCCTTGTATCACAGTTGGAGGTAACAGTTGATGGAGGTATCGGTGCACTAGAATGTGTGGAAGTAGAGGATGCACGCGGTGTCCATGATGAAGGTCGACCTGCAGAAAAGTTAGTCAACGCCAATGCCTGTCGATCCTGCACTTCACGTTCAACTTTACAAGCAAGATGGAATAAACGAGTGATATTATTATACTCCTTATACTCTAGAATGGTATGAATCTCTCTATTCAATCCACCCATAAACCGTGCAAGAATAGCCTCATTATCCTCAACAATAACACATCTAATCATGCCATTTTGTAATTCCTGATAATATTCTTCTACATAATTTTTTCGTTGTCTTAAGCGCTGCAATTTTTGAAGTAATTCACGTTGATAATATGGTGGAACCCAACGAGTACGCATAGCAGTTTTCAAAGCAGCCCAAGTAGCTGGAATAGGATATAATCTACAATGTTAAGACCACCAAACACATGCAAAACTAGTGAAAGCACAAACAGCAGCAGGAACACGTCTCTCCTCGGGATATTGTAAACATGTAAAACGTTGTTCAGTTTCTAACTCCCAAGTAAGATATATATCAGGAACATATCTACCCTCAAATGGTGGAATATTCAATTTCAGTTTAGGAAAAAGGTCATGATCTCGTACCTCAGGTGGTGGTGCAGCCCTACCATTGTGATGATATACCTGAGGACGACCTGGTGGTGGTGCTGGTGGTTGCACGTAGTTCTGATTTTGATCAACCTCATCCTCGTAATGGTCCTCCACCTCTGCAGTAGCAGCAGGGGCTACAGAAGCATCAACAGCGACACCAGAATTGTGCCCAGGGTCAATGGGAACGTGCAGTGCTCATCCCACTTGATTTGGAAGGCGACGTTGTTGTTGTTGTTGTTGTTGTAGAGGTGCGATAGGTGCAGCCGGCGGCGGTGGTGGAAAACACGAAAGCAATTTAGTAAACTTGTTATCGAGCTTTGTCGGGGGATGGACCCCGGGCAGGCAACGGAACTCGGATCCTCTTCAAAAAACAACGGGGTTGGCACTGCCCCTCAATACCGGCATGCGCTTGGCCGGGTCGCTCGACCCGGCCAAGCCCCGCAAGCCGACCAGACTAGCCGACCCGGCAAGACACGTCAATTCGGCCCCAACAACTAGCGCAAGACAGCCGAACCCGGCACAACCGAAGCCTCCTCAACAAGCCACTGCCACCCGTGGCATGCTACGTAATCCAGCCGCGGGTCAACTCCCGTCCCATCCAGGCCGTACGATGGGACGAGACCTCCATCAACGATGACCGAGGTAACAATTCCCCGCCCATGCCTCTGGTCAGCAGGGACGTGGCAACAGTGCCCCTCACCTAACAGCTGACCAGGGCTGGCGTGGCTACAGTGCTGACGACATCAAGCGGCAACCTGACGGAGAGCACTGTACACGACTCGACTCGGCCACGCCCTGACGATCGACAAGACAGCGCACAGTCCCCCTAGGCGTGCGAGGCCCGCACCTAGGGGAACCCGGCGAACCACAAGCCCTCAGCGGGACCCAGCCTGGGTTCTCGGACACAGACAATACGGACCCACTGACTTGTAACATTACCATTGTATCCCCGGGTGGTTGGACTATAAAACCCCCCGGGAGCCCGCGATCAACAGACAACGCAACGGAGCAAGAGAGAAAGCAGAAGACACACATACCTAGTTAGCAACACCCAAGGAGAGGGAACAGCCTAAGCCTTGGCCAGCTTCCTTCCTCGCCCATACAGCTCCAGGAGCGACATTGTACTATCGATCATCCAACTACACTCGGCAGGACTAGGGGTATTATCTCTCCGGAGAGCCCCGAACCTGGGTATGTCCGCATCCCGCGCCCGCTCATGCCAACCTCGCCTCTGGAGTCCACCAGCGCCCTCGAGCCTCCTCCTCTCTTTAGCCATCCCTTGGTATCTGCCGTGCGCCCACCACGATAGTTGACGCCCACCGTGGGGTAGCTCGAGGAACTAGCCGGGAACATGCTTCATACGGGGCCCTTCTCCTACACCGACAAGTCCGTCACGCTGGCGGACGACGTCGCCGGCGTGCTTGTTGCCTCCTTCGCCGCGTTGCGCATCTCCGATGCGTTCGCGGCCGATGAGTACCCCAGCGAG
This sequence comes from Triticum urartu, assembly GCF_056163025.1. Taxonomy (NCBI): domain Eukaryota; kingdom Viridiplantae; phylum Streptophyta; class Magnoliopsida; order Poales; family Poaceae; genus Triticum; species Triticum urartu. The sequence continues at coordinate 100,410,180 of NC_141877.1, forward strand.
GTGCTCAGCTACTCCAACTCTCCCCTCTCCCTCGGCGGCGGCATTTCTACCGAGGCAATGGACGTCCACATGGAGGTCTTCATCACCGGTGACGGCGCCTCCTCCTCGTCGAGCAAGACGAGGAAGGCTGCCGAAGCCAGGGCCGCAGCGGAACGGACCGAGCCGTCCGATCGGTTGCGCGCCGTGATGCAGAGCCTCCGCATCCCCATCGGCACCGACGTCAACGCCACCAACGTCGCTGAGGCCCGAACCCAGCTCGAGGAAAGGTGCCAGCAAATGCTGGACCTGTCCGAGACGCTCGCCGCCACTCAGCGTCGCTTGGACGTCGCTCAGCTGGAGCGCGATGCCGCCTACGGATTCACGCCCACCACGGCTGACCCAAGCCGGGTCGCCGATGTGCGCGCCCGGGGAGGAGCGATCGGCCGGGCCCTCGGCGCCTTCCCAGCCATCTACGAAACCCCAGTGAAGAACATGCGCGCTTCCCAGGCAGCTGCAGCCGGCCTGGACCAGCTCGCGGGTGAGGAGCTGAAAGAGCGCATCAGGCGGATGCGCGAACTCCTCCACGCCACCAACACCCAACAGGACTGCCTCAACCAACTCGCCAAGCCAGCGGGATCCGGCTCTGCCCGCCTTGGCGGGACCGGCGAACTTCTACACACCACATCCTCGCCACCCGGCGAGGCACACTCCGGCTGAGCCCGGACTTGGCGCGACCCGGCCGCTACGGCCGCCAATGGATTGGGCGACGAGCCCGTCCTAGAGATCCAGTGCGGACCCGGCCGGCATGGCCGGCGTCCGGCTCCAACCGACCCGGCCCCCCGTGGCCTGGCCGCAAGTCGACTCAGCCCGTGCGCCTTCAATGACGCCGATGCTTGCCACCGCCTAGATCGGCTCGCTCACTCCCTGGAGATGGAGGAGAGCGGTGCATCGGGCCGGCGTGCTTCGGCCCCCGCATCCGGGAGGAGCCCTTCCCCAAAGGATTCATGCTCCCCCGCGACACCCCCAAGTACAACGGGACAGTGAAGCCAGAAGACTGGCTCACCAACTACACCATGGCCATTGGCATCACCAGTGTCAATCGTCGTCTCGCCGTGCGCTACGCACCGCTCATGCTCCAAGGGTCGGCCCGCACATGGTTGAACAGCCTGCCGATGGGCAGCATCAACACGTGGGTGGATTTCGAGGAAGCCTTCATCCTCAACTTCACGGGGAACTACAAGCGACATGGCCGCCCTAGCCAGCTCGCCATGTGCGTGCAGGGGCCTGCGGAGACCGGTCGCGAGTACCTCGCACGCTGCACCGAGCTCCGGAATAGCTGCGAGGGCGTCCATGAAGTCCACGCGATCCAGTACTTCGTCAATGGGTGCCGAGACGGCACCCTCCTCAAGCACAAGCTCTTACGCTCCGAGCTGGCCACCATGGCCGCGCTCATGGTGACGGCGGACAAGTACGCCAACGCCGACTCCGCCATGAAGATCCAGGTGGCGCTGGATGAAGCCATCAAGGCGAAGCCAGTTCCCCCTCCAAAGCCAGCCGGCGAAAGCAGCCGGCAACAGCATCACCAGAACAACAAGCGCAAGGCCGACCAGCCGGCGCCGCATCGCGACAACCGGCTCATCGCGGCCGCCGAGCCCACGGCGGACCCGGCGGCGAAGCGCCGGCAAACCGGCAAGACGGCATGGCAACCCGCCATGAGCTTCGAGAAGATGCTCGACGCCCCCTGCAAGCACCACAGCGGCGCGAAACCCTCCACGCACACGCTCTAGCAGTGCGCCATCACCAAGCGCATCATGAGGGGCGACGTCCCGCCCCCTCCGGCTCCGGCTCCAGGCACGGGGCAGCCGCCTCCGCCTCCACCACCGCCTCCAGCTGGCGGCGCGATGCGCAACCACGCCTACCGAGACCAGAATGCGGCCGACGTCGTCTTCACCAGCCTCGGCAACGACAAGCGCAGCGAGCGCCTCCTTCGGCAGGAGGTGAACACCGTCGTCCCAACCAAGTCGGAGTTCATGCATTGGTGGGATCGCCCGATCACCTGTACCCGGGAGGATCATCCGGCAGTCATGCCGAGCCCGGGTGGTTACACCCTCATCCTCAACCCCACCATCGTCACGCGACGCATATGCAAGTTCTCCCGAGTCCTCATCGACGGCGGCAGCAGCATCAACATCCTCTACCGCGACACGATGACCAAGCTCGGCCTCAAGGACGAGGACCTGGAGCCGACCCGGACGATCTTCCACGACGTCGTGCCTAGCCTCTCCTGCTCCCCCATTGGCCGGGTCCGGCTAGACGTCCTGTTTGGTGACAGCAGCCACTTCCGGCACAAACCGATCTGGTTCGAAGTGGTGGACCTGTCCAGCGCGTATCACGCGTTGCTGGATCGGCCCGCGATCGCCAAGTTCATGGCGGTTCCCCACTACGCGTACCTAAAGATGAAGATGTCGGGTCCCAAGGGCCTCATCACCATCACCGGCGATTACCGCAAGTCCCTGGAGTGCGCCCGAGACGGCGCCAAGTTGGCCGAGGAGCTGGTCATTGCCGAGGAGCGGCGCCAGCTCGATCTGATCGTCGCCCTGGCAGGTGAGGCCTCCGCTGCGTCGATCCCGACCTTGGACCCGGCCAATGAGGCCGCCTTCAAGCCCTCCAAGGAGATCAAGAAAGTGAAGCTCAACCCAGAAGACCCCAGCTGTAGCAAGTACGTCGTCGTAGGCGCTCGCCTCGACAGCAAATAGGAAGGCGAGCTCGTCGACTTCCTCCGTGAGAATCGGGATATCTTCGCATGGACCCCCAAGGACATGATGGGTATCCCGAGGAAGTACGCCGAGCACAAACTTCATGTCCGCAAGGACGCCAAACCCGTCCGTCAACACCTACGACGATTTTCCGAAGAAAAGAGAAGGACCATTGGTGAAGAGGTTGCCAAGCTTTTGGCGGCCAGCTTCATAATGGAAGTGTTTCACCCCGAGTGGCTGGCCAATCCAGTCCTCGTCTTGAAGAAGAACAAGACCTGGCACATGTGTATCAACTACACCAGCCTCAACAAGGCCTGTCCCAAGGATCCGTTCGCCCTCCCGCGGATCGACCAAGTCATCGACTCAACCGCCGGGTGTGAGCTCCTGTCCTTCCCGGGCGCTTACTCCGGCTACCACCAGATCAAGTTGGACCCGGCCGACGCCCTGAAGACTTCCTTCATCACACCCTTTGGGGCATATTGCTACATCACCATGTCGTTCGGCTTGAAGAATGTCGGCGCCACCTTCTAGCGCTGCATGCAGAAATGCCTGCTATTGCAACTCGGCCACAACATCCACGTGTACGTGGACGACATCGTGGTGAAAACCAAGCAGCACCTCACGCTCCTCGACGATTTGAAGGAAACATTCGCCATCCTTCGCGAATACAAGGTCAAGCTTAACCCAGAAAAATGCGTCTTCGGCGTCCCGGCCGGAAAGCTACTCGGCTTCCTTGTCTCGGAACGCGGCATTGAGGCGAACCCGGAGAAGATCAAGGCCATCGAGCGCATGGGCAAGCCGGCTTGGCTGCGCGATGTCCAGAAGTTCACCGGATGCTTGGCCTCGGTCAGCCGGTTTCTAAGCCGGATGGGCGAGAAGGCGCTACCCCTGTACCAGCTGATGAATAAGACGAGCCCGTTCGAATGGAACGGCAAGGCCGACGAGGCCTTCAAAGACCTCAAGTGCATGCTCTCCACCGCACCAGTCCTAGCTGCGCTGACCGACAAGGAGCCGCTGCTGCTCTACATAGCCGCGACCTCACGGGCGGTCAGCACGGTGCTGGTGGTCGAGCGACCAGAGAAGGGCAAGATCCAAGTCGTCCAGCGCCCAGTCTACTACCTGAGCGAGGTGCTCTCCACCTACAAGTAGAACTACCCACACTACCAGAAGATGTGATGCGGCGTGTACCTCACCGCCAAGAAGCTGAAGCAGTATTTCCAAGAGCACGTTGTCACCGTGGTCAGCACGACGCCTATCGGAGAAATCATCGGGTGCCAGGATGCCTCTAGTCGGGTTGCCAAGTGGGCGATCCAGCTAGCCGGCCACACCATCCTCTACGAGCCCCGCACCTCGATCAAGCCTCAAGCCCTGGCTGACTTCCTCGTCGACTGGACCGAGACCCAGTACTTGTCGCTGCCTCCTGACTCGACGCATTGGCGCATGCACTTCGACGAGTCCAAGATGCGACTCGGCTTGGGGGCCGGCATCGTACTATCATCCCCGAAGGGCGACCGGCTCCGCTACGCGCTCCAGATCCACTTCGCCACCTCCAACAACGTCGCCGAGTATGAAGCCCTTGTGCACGGCCTCTGGTTTGCCAAGGAACTCAGCATCCGGTGCATCCTGTGCTACGACAACTTGGACCTAGTGGTACAATAGTGCTCTGGCGAATGGGACGCCCGTGACTCCAACATGGCAAGCTACCGCTTCCTCGTCCAGAAGCTATCCGGATCCTTCGAAGGCTACGAGTTCCTCCATGTCCCGCGCGCAGAGAACGAAGCAACCAACACGCTCGCCAAGATCGCCTCGTCACGGCAAGCCATCCCGTCCGGCGTCTCCCTCGAGCACCTGCGCAAGCCGTCCGTCAAGCCATCGCCGGACTTCGAGTCCATCCACATCCCAGATGACCCGGCTGCACCTCAACCCGGCCCGGGGACTGCTGAACCCGGCCCGGGGACTGCTGAACCTGGCCCGGGGGCTGCTCCGCTCAACCCGGCCACCATCGTCCCAGACCCAGCCGTCGCCACACCCGACCTAGGGGCTGCTCAACCCGGCTCGAGGGTTGCCGACTCGGAACCCACCCTGGTGGCCGTCTTCGCCGTGGTTATGGCTCCATCTTGGGCCCTGCCGATATCAGAATTTTTGGAGAACGGGGTTCTTCCCATGGATGAGACCGAAGCTCGGCAAGTGCAATGCCGGGCGTCCGCCTACAGCATCATCAACAACGAGCTCGTCAAGCGCAGCTCCACCGACGTGTTCTAGCGCTGCGTCAAGCAGGAACAGGGCATCGACATCCTCCGCAACATACATCAGGGCGAGTGCGGGCACCATGCCGTATCATGATCCCTGGTGGCCAAGGCGTTCTGCCACGGTTTCTACTGGCCCACGGCCCTCGAAGATGCCGAGTCACTCGTCCTCAAATGTGAGGGGTGCCAGCGCTTCAACAAACGCAGCCACCAGCCGGCGTCAACACTCCGCACCATACCGATCGTCTGGCCCTTCGCGTTCTGGGGACTCGACATGGTGGGACCCTTCAAAACCGCTCGAGGCGGCATGACGCACTTGCTGGTGGCAGTGGACAAATTCACCAGGTGGATCGAGGCAAGACCAATCAAGAAACTGGACGGGCCAACAGCCGTCCGGTTCATCAAGGACATAGCGGTGCGCTACGGCATGCCGAACAACATCATCACCGACAACGGCACCAACTTCGCCAAGGGCGCGCTCGAACAATACTGCTCTGTCTCTGGCATTCGCCTCGACCTGGCCTCCGTTGCACATCCGCAGTCAAACGGGCAGGTTGAGCGGGCCAATGGACTCATCCTATCCGGCGTCAAACTGCGACTCGTTGAGCCGCTCATCCGCTCACCCGACAGCTGGCTTGACGAGTTGCCAGCCGTTCTCTGGAGTCTACGCACCACGCCGAATCGGTCGACCGGGTTCACCCTGTTCTTCCTCGTCTACAGCGCCGAAGCCGTCATCCCGACCGACGTCGAGTTCGACTCTCCACGCGTCGCGATGTACACCGAGGCCGAAGCCAGAGAAGCCCGCGAGGATGGCGTCGACCTGCTCGAAGAAGCACGCCTCCTGGCACTCAGTCGCTCGGCCGTCAACCAGCAAGGCCTGAGGCACTACCACAGCAAGAAGATCAGGCCCCTCGCGTCCCGTGAGGGCGACCTCGTCCTCCGACTCGTCCAAGAGTAGGTAGGCCGGCACAAGCTGTCTCCTCCATGGGAGGGCCCATTCATCGTGAGCAGGGTCTTGCGCGACTGCAACGCCTACTACCTCATCGACGCACGCAAATCACGGAAGCGCAAGAAGGACACCGCCGGTGAAGAAACGACCCAGCTGTGGAACGCGGAGCTCCTCCGCACGTTTTACAGTTAGCCGCACGAGCGTATGTATCGTCGCCTTTTGTAAACGCTTGAAACTGCCAGGTCCCCGAACAAGACTCAGGGGCTGCCTTTTGTCGACCAATTTATTGTGTCCTATTTTCTTGCATCACTATACCATTGAACCCGGCCACCGGTCTGACTCGCTCAACCCGGGGGCTCGGGAGCTGGCCGGCTCGGTCGCCACCCCGCCGCCTTACGTGGTGATTGCTGATAAAGTTAGGACGTCGCGGTCCCCTACTTCGCCTTAAAGCCATAGATCCAGCTTTGGCTATCGGCTGGCAAGCACAACGAGCCAAAGCTCCTTTACGCTTCATACACTAAGTCAAAGGCTACCGGGTCGATCAACCCGGCTAACCATTCATCAAATGAACAGCCGCACGACCGGCTGCTCGCCAACCGGCTTTGCCGGATTGCCGCCAGCCGGCCCAGTGGGTGTTTCGCTCGCGCTCAACGTTTCAAGGGACCCAAGTCCTGCGTACTCCTCTCAAAGAACCGAACTCCTTGTCACGGACCGGAGCCTCGGCAGTCTGACTCGCGGGGGGGGGGGGGGGGCGCAGGTTTGACAAAGGAAAAACGCATGAAATCGGTCCAAACAACGGAAGGCAAAAAAAGCAAAGCACTCACATCATTTACACAAGTATTTAAGAAAAGGCCCACGGCCCGAGTTCGTTACACCCTAAAACCCCCAGTGGGTGGGTGGACCTGCTATTTAAACAAATTATTACATGAAGTGTCTCAGGCATCTCCAGCGCCGCGTCGCGACGTCGACGGCTCTCCCCTGGCGGCCTCCGGATCCGGCGAGGTACCGGTGTCCTCCTCAGCACCCGCGTCGCGGTAGACGCCCGTCTCCTCCGAGCTCCCCTCTGGATCGTGGAGGAGCAAGCCGTAGTCTTCGCCGTCCACGGTCCTTCCATCTTCCGTCCGCTTCGAATGGAACTCATCGTGGAAGGCGAACTCGGCGATGTAGCTGGCCCGGGAGGCAATCCGGCCAGCTTGCTCCTGCAAGTGCTGCTCCGAACCGGCCCGCTGGCCCATCAACGCGTCCAGCTGCAGGTCCGGATGCCAGGATAGCGCAAACTGGAGCGCCATCTCAGCACCGGGACGAGCGGCGGAGATGCGCCACTCACCAAGCTGGTCCGGCCCCATCTCCAACCAACGCGCCAGTCGCGAGAAGCTGCTTGGTTGAACAGAGCCCGGCCACAAGGCCGCCGTCATCATGGTGCCGGCCTGGGACAGCCGCCCCAGCTGCGTTCCCAGGACCTGTAGGCGGGCCTCAGCGGCGGCGGCGATCTCCGGGAAGGTCCAGGCCACCCGCGGATCCGTCCCGGACCCAGCGACGCCGGTCGGGTTGCGCTGATGGCGGACAGCTTCCTCCGCCAGCCGCTGCGTCTTCGGGAAGGCCCCTGCCGCAAGGGAAGAAGCAAGTTAGAAGAAGAACGACAAGGAAGAAAGGCCGGGTCTGGACCCGGCAAATAACAAGAAAAAGCACTTACTGGAGAAGGACTCTTCCAGGTGCTGCGCTTCGAGCAATATACCACACCGCTCCCGTTCGATGGTGCGGTCGCGCTCCTTGAGCGCCTTCTCCAGATCGGCCGCCTTGGCAAGGACCGCCTTCAGCTCGGCGTCCTTGTCTTCGACTGCCTTCTCGGCCGCTTCGCGGTGACGGGCCTCGTCCTGACGGGCCCCTTCAGCCATGGTGACTTGCTCCCGCAGGCGGTCCACCTCGGCCTGGAGCCGGCCCTTGTCGTCGGCCAGCTAGCCGTGCTGCTGGTCCGCCTCCACCAGGGCCTGCTGCGTCTCCGCCACCTTAGCGGCTTCCGCCTTGAGGTGCTCCACCTCGGCCTTGAGGCGGCTCTTGTGACCCGCCGGCTGCTCATGCAGCTGGTTGGCCTCGTCAAGAGACCGCTGAGCCGCGGCCGCCTCCGCCCTCGCCTGCGCCACCTCGATGCTAAGACGGCCAGTGCTAGCAACGAGCCGGTCGTAGTGATGACCGGCCCGGAGCAGACGTGTCCGCCAGGACAGCACCTCAGCTGGGAAGAAGAAGGACTCAGCAGAAGAAAAGAAAAAAGCAAGACTTAAGATTTGGCCCAACTACTACATAGTTGGCCCGAATCTCGGGGGCTACACCCAGTGGGTGCGCTAGCGCTCCCCCACTAGAAAAGAGCGCAAGAATACATGCGGCGATGCGGAGCTCCTCCTCCTTGGCGGCAAGCCGCCCCTTGAGCTCTCGGTGCCTGCCCAGGAGACGATTGAAGGTGGCAACTCGGAAAGCATCGAGATGCTGAAGAAAGCAGAAGTCAAACAAGGCCAATGATCTAAAGATTCGATCCAACTACTACGTAGTTGTCCCGAACCTCGGGGGCTACACCTAGTGGGTGCGCTGGCGCGCCCCCACAAAGAAGAAATTACAAGAAAGCTTACCAAAACGGCGCGCTCCAGGTCGCGCGTCCTCTCCACCTCAGCCTGGGTGAAGGCCTCGAGCCGTTCCGTCCGGCCTCGCAGGCGGCGACTGACGGCGTCCAGCGCCACCTCCTCCTGGGTCTGAGGCCCAAAGACAACGGCGCCCCCGCTCCGTGCCGGCTGCGGCACGGCAGCTCGGCACCCTCCCTGACAGGGCACCAAGGCGTACTCCCCGCTGGCCGCTCGCTCCGACGCTCCTCCTGGTGCCGACAATGACCCAGTCGCTGGGACGCCCTGTGTCGCCGCCTCTGTCCCAGCTGCCGGGGCGGCCTCCGGCACCGCCGCCCGCGGTGCCTCCTCCAAAACCAGCGGCACCTCCGCCGCCGCCGCCGCCTGCAGCGTCTCTTCCAAGACGGCGCCGCCTCCACCACCATTAGCCCCCGCTCGCCCGACCATGTCGGCCCATGGCGGGGAGTCATCCGCCACCTCCACGACCGCCCGGTCGGGGATCACCACCGCAGCTCGGCCTCCATGGCTGCGCTCCCTCGCCAGCGATGGCTCGGAGACTCTTCCCAGGTCAAACTGACAGGATGGGCTCGGAGACTCTTTTTTTTGCGAAAAATCACTATAATGATGTGTGTCTCAAAACTCTTCCCAAGTCAAACTGACAGGATGGGCATGGAATTTTTTATTTTGACTTTTTTTCAGAAATCAGGGCAGGAACAACGAAAACGTGCGACAAAAAATCACTATGATGGCACGTGGCTCAAAAGACTCGGAAAAGCCTATAATAGGATAGGGAAAAATATTTTTGCCTGCGAAAATTTTGGCCTAAAAACTGCCCGGGGGTCTCCAGACTTTTTTTGTGATGGTATATGGATACGGATTGGTGGTGGTATATGGATACGGATTGGTGATGGTATATGGAGACAGATCGGTGGCGGATAAGTGGTAGTGGTAGATGGCAGGGGCGATGATGATGGTGCGGCGGCGGTGTGACAACTTATGACCAGAACTCAAAACTCTAAAAGACTAGACTCTAAGACCAGCAACTAGACACGACGATGCAACCGCAAATTCAACAAAGCAAAATACTGAAAAGACTATGCAAAGGCTCAGACTGGTTCGGATATGATGAACTAACCCTAAATTTTTTTGCCTTTTTCCTGGACTGTAGGTATGAAGAACAGACTCGATATAAACTACGAAAAACTATAAAATCTCACCGAGCAACCTGGAAATCTGATACCACTTGATAGAGGCAAAGGTGTCCCGATGTTTCGATGAGATGGTGGCTATTGTTTTCTGTGGGAGTCGACCTTGACAATCTGACTACAAACGTGCGAGACGTCGCACCTTAGCAATCGCTAAACCAACTTCCGAGGGGTTATTGACCACGCCGGAGCACGATCAACCTAACCACGAGGGTCTGTTTCCTGTGAGAAAACGAAGAACAAACAAGAAACTGAGATTGCAATCTGGATATTACAAATATAAGATGAAAGTTTTATTGATCAAGGTGGGGTTCTGTGACGTCTTGGTCTGGTCGTTGAACACAAACGAAGTACGCGAAGTTGTAGCTATGGTGAACTTTTAACCTAAACAAAACCCAAAGTCTAAACGATGCCCTAAGGGCTGTATATATGGAGGAGAGAGGGGGAATTTCGTGGCCCTTGGAGGAGGGGTACGAAACCAACCCTAAATCTTGTTTCCCCACACATACGGACTCTAAAAACTGCCTATAATCAAGTATTTCGAAATTACATGGGCATGGCCCAAAAATAAGGTGACGCAGCACCTAGAATAGCCTCTGGACAAAATTTATTAAGTGGCATCTTGTATTTTTTGTCCAAGGCTTCATGCACTCATTATGGTGGTTTCAAAGTCCTGGAATCATCACTTGTAACTCTGTTCTTGTTCCCCTTGCACATGCCATCATCTCCATGCTTGAACTTGCTCCAAGGTTCATCTTCCTTGTCCAAGCTAGGCCCTTCATTTGTAAGCAAAACAAATGTATCCAATTTAGGCAGCACCATATTCACATGAACATTAGAATCGTTACCAAGAAACAGAAGTAATTGATAATTCAATTGGCGTCCGCGAGCTCTAGTAATTGGTCCAGTATGTATAGCAGCAGGGGCTGTGGGTGTATCACTGGTATTGATGCCCTCATCAAGATTAGTCCAGAGCCACGTACCAACTTTCACAATTATTGGAATTATATTAAATTATATTAATTTAATGAAGAATATAATTTCAATTCAAATAGCTAGTGAATTAATTTAAATACCCAAAATAAATGTTTTTAAGCCACCAAAAATATTGGTTTGAATTTTGTTCTTGCTATATTTTCAAGGTTTAACAAGAACATTTTCTTGGGTTCATTTGAAGCAATTTGAATTTTGATCATTTTTAAATGATTTCTGATGCTTGATGATTTCCTCAATTCAACTTCTGGAATTAAATATGATGCATGATGCTCACTAATGCAACTAATCACAAGAAATTATTCTAGGGCTGTGAACTCACCTCCACTAAATAAGAATATCGTCCCGAGATTCAAGACGTAGGCTAAGAGGAAGAGGGAACACCAAACTAACGCAATCTTCATGACCCAATTTCCCTTCTTGAAGACGTTGACTCATCACTTCATATTGATATTGACGTCTTGGCTTTGAGAACTTCATCCAACACGATGATGATAGAAAGAATCTGTATAAGAATCAATCTTCTCGAAGATTGAGCAACTCAAGATGGAGTGAGATGTAAGAGCATCTCTTGAGCCGAGACACAAACACATATCAGGAGCGATGAAAAGAAGCTGAAGACGATGGTTCAATTGGTAGGCAACAATTCCACACTTAAGAATATGGTGAATAAGTGTCAAAGTAGCGAGCAGATAAATTTCCATGATTCCATAACGGGGCATCTTAGGGAAGGTGACTTGAAGAATTATCTCCTAAGTCAGGCAAAAAGAATTACTTTTGAAACATAGATAATTGAAACTCTTCATACCATACTGAGGCAAATTTACAATTGATTGACTGAAGGAATCTGAAAGAATGGCATACTCAATTTGGAAAGGAAACTATGGTCATAGAACAACTCGGCAAGCGGAAAGCACATTCCAATTGATAGAGGACATAACCTAGTGCATGAGCATGTTTTCAAGAACTTGAGCATTTCCATATTCATCAGGGTTTTACCAACATCTATGCCAAGATCTTGGCAACAATTCATACTACCATGATGGATAACGATGGAGGATGCAGATGAAAAGGAAGAAAATGATTTATCAGAATCGGCAACGACGGTCATCAACCATGTTTGTGTGTATGTGCTTCTCTGTCGTGACGTACGCGCCGCTTTATCTATGGTGTTGCTCTGCTAGTGGTCATGCTCGACACTAGCCGCCCTGGTGTACATCCCAGAGTACTCCTATGGCCGATTTGTCACCCAGACGTGAAGGCCTTGGCTCCGTCCCATGTAGAGAATGCCCTTTTTCTCATGCGACTCTTGGGATCAAAAAAAGGTTGCTGTACTGGACCGCGGCTGAAACTGTGAGGCACAAACTAAAAGCTTTTATTAGGAATTCCATTGATGCTGACCTATCATAGCTCAACTGATTTTGCACCTTGGTTATAGGAACCAAAAGAAGAGAAAGGATACGTTCAACGAGAGATTGTATGTCATTTCGCAATGTACGATCTGAAAAAGAGGTACGGTGGCGAGGAGCGTGGTGTGGCTGTGGGCCGGAGACGATAGGGAAAACGAGAAATTGAAGAAAAATTTCACCGGAGGTCGGCGGGGGTGCACGGGCATCTGGGCCATGGCCGGGGAGGAGCGCCGCCATGCCGCCGATGGAGGAGAGAGAATTTCCCGAGCGTGGGAGTTTTCTGCCCAAATTTGGACTAATGGGGGTGGATCTGGGGAAAAACTAGTAAGTAGTGATAGTATAAATTAAATTTGGGAGGGGGAGGGGAAGGGGTAATTTTTTGAGGGAAGAATTAGCTGCGGTTAATTCCCTAAACAAACTTTGTAAAGTTTCAAAAAAAAAAAGAACTTTTGAAGGAATTAAAAAGTTTTGAAGGAACGGGTTAGAGATGCTCTGAATCTCTAAACACAGCTCGGCTCTCGATGCAACCAAAGCATACCTAGGGTCATACGCTATTGGGTATTGCCGAGTAAGCTATATCATCACTATTGGGTCATACACTATTGGACACTGTCGTGGATGGGAACTTCCAGGCTTCCTATCGACAAGTGACAAACTGTATGAACCACACAGCACCCTTCAGAATCTCAGACAATGCTAAGCAATAATAGCCAAAAAAAATCACCCAGCTTCTTGAATCATATACTAGCATAGTAAAACCGGATGAACCATGTTGGAAATTGGAAGAGTTTTCCCTCCAGAAATGGACAGAGCAATAAAACCGCGTCAATAAACTCTCCATGTGCAGCACTGCGCAGCGTCAGTCTCGGCCGGGGTTCTTCTTACTTCTATCTTGCCAAGGTAACATGGCTAATTCGCTGCCCTAAGCAGGAGGACCCAGGATGAAGGGAAATGCTTTCTGCTGTCGAAATCACATCCCAGACATGCCAACTGGCGACAAGCAAGACAAGTTATCCATCCACCAATTAAAATGGATGGCAATACAGTCATTAGAGCCACAAATCGCTCATGTTTAGATACACAGTTTAACAGCTGACGTCAATGCCCAGCTAGCTCCTCAAACAGAGACATGTTTGATACTACAAAAGGATTGGTCTGTGTTATGTGTGTGTGTGTCTTCTCCTTCTTGTCAGAAGGCCATTAGCCAAGCAGCGATCTGCCCAATGGCGGCGACGGTTGCTACTACACTTGTCCTGTGACCAACTCTTGATTGTAACGGCCGACCGAGCAAAACAAGAAGCTATGACCGGGTCTTGGGGCTGTGCCTCGTCGGCCTGGTGTGGAACCTTGGCTCCCTGGGAACTGTCTGGGGCTTCACTGACCTGCATTTCCATCCAACAACAAACGTTCATTTAGCTGACGACAATAGGTTGAAATGATCAACCAACTAACCACAGTTCATGTCTCATCACGCAAATGGAGCATGATCATGATAGTAGAAAAAGTTTTTGTTATGTTACCTTTTGGGCATGAATGGCTTCGAGAAATCCGGCATCGGGTGCGCCCTCGGCACCTGCTCCTTCCTCAGCAGTTTGATCTCATCCTCTTCATCCAGCTGCAAAACACAAAAGAAATGCATGCCACATGTCACTATGTCAGTTAATTCTTGCATCTGGATCAATGCCATGGGACAACAAGTCTCGGTTCAGTTGAAGCTACCTTCTGCTGCCTCTCCTTCTCCAGCTCCAGCCTCTCCAGGAAGATGTTGCGCTCCGCGATCTGCAGGATCCAAGAACAGCCATTACGTTTGCATAGACTCTTTCGTCAACTCGTCGACTGTGTGAGCCAAAACTCTGTTACCATGCAATGTACTAGTGTGCTACTGCTTACCTGATGATCAAACTTGGAGCGACCGACAGCGCGAACCGCGCTATGAAGCACGACATCGACCGGTTCGGTGGGCTCTTTCGTCGGCGGTTTCGCCAGATTCTACACCCAAAAAAGGAGAATTAATTCAAGCAAGGTTGCACTTGAACATGTTTTGCTGGTTTCAGTGATAAGGAAAACATGGTCTTATAGTGAACTATACTGAAGAGCTAACTTTTTCAGTTTAACTTTCACGTGAGATATCATGCTCATTGCTCTAGCGAAGTAGAGTAGGAATTAACCAAGAACCTCAGTGTGATCGTGGTTCGTTCGCGTACCTCCGGTTCTTCGGTGGTCCATGGGAGAGCTTGCGCGAGCGGGTTGCGCAGCCTCTCCTCCTCCAGCAGCATCTCCCTCATCATCTGAACAAAGTTGCCTTCCTTCACCCTCCCCCTTTGCTGAACACAACAACAGAAATGCAGTTTCTTCAGTCACCAATCTGAACTAGACCTACTACATATATGGATGAACTGCTATTTATCTATTTTTGTTGCACTGTCAATACCTCGGTCCTAAGATTGAACGGATGAGGCATTGTCGCCTTCCTACACGAGCTCCTCTCCGACGAGCCGGCGCTCTGCGATCGAGGGACGAAGAACGTATCCACAAAATTCATCGATGGTTCGTATTAAAACTCAGCCAAATTGGACAATTCTGAATACGAAACTCACGTTGCATCTCCTGACCTGACGCTCGTCTCGTGCACCGCTGCTGCTCCTGCTGGATTCATCACGAGAAGATTTACATGAGTACGTTACGTAGGCAGAGAATCAGGAACGGCAATGGATGGATCAGAGCATTGATCGATCGATGAACCTGTTGCGGCGGGGCAGGCCGACGATGCAGTAGGAGAGGTCGGACGACGACGCGACGGAGGGGTACGACGCCATGTCGATCTCCTCGGCCTTCCGCGGCGACGACGGCATCGAGGCCGACTCCTTCTTCCTCCTCGTCCCGGCGCCGCCTCCGCTCTGCGCCTCGCGGTCGCCGCGGGACAGGGACAGGAGCCTCTCGAACGTGTCCACCAGGTACCTGACGCGGCCCTCGCCGTGCTCCGGGATGCCGGCCATGGCCTCCTCGAGGGTCGCGCCCCACGCCGCGCTCTCACGCGAGGCCGCCTCCCCGCGCCGCCGTCCTGGCCCCTTCTCCTCCTCCGCCGGGACGTCGCAGGGCGACGAGAGCCTCGCCCTCACCTTCTTCTGGCAGAGCTCGTCGGAGAAGTCCCACAGCCGCGCGCGCGGCGCCTCGTACGGCGCCGCCGCCGCAGCCGCGGGGGTCGAGCTCTTCCTAGACGGCGACGGTTCCGGCTTCTTCCTTCTCGGCGTCCTCGATGATGACGGCCTCTTGGAACCAGGCGTCGAGCAGGGCCTCCTGTTCTTGATCACCGCCTTGGTGCCGACGGCGAAGGCGGGCTTCACACCCGCCGCCGCCGCCGCCTCGCCCGAGAACTTGTTGAACCGGCGGAGGCACTCCTTGAACGACATCCCGTCGAGGGGCTCGACGTTCTCGGAGCCCTCGGTCCTCGGCAGCACCCGCCTCCTGGCCGCCGACAGCGACGCGACCGCCGCGAACGGCCGCCGCGCCCTGGGCTTCCTCCCCGCCGCCGGCGTGGCCATCGCACGTCTCCGACCCCAGCAACAACCACGACGATCGACGCGGACGGCGGTTGATGGCGGAGCAGCAATGAATTCGATTCGCGATTGCGGGGCACGGAACGGAACGAGGCGGAGATTTATAGAGGAGGAGAAGAGATTTGAGGAGGAACAGGTGTCATCGTAACGTTGGTGGTGTGCGGCGCCAGCCTAGGGGGCAACGGCTAGTGGCGGTTTTCGATCGCCCGCGGATTCGCTGGGCCGTTGGATGGGAGGGGAGATGGCATCGCAGCCGTCGACGAGCCGGGCCGGGAGCTAGTAATTATTATTTTGGCCGTAATTAATTTCTGCTATATACTACATTCATTCAAATTTTACTTGTGTTCTTTTTTTTGCATCGAAATTTTACTTGTGTTCTGGCAGGGCCTGCTTATGAGATTTTTGGCTTTGGGTGAGAACGGTAAAAAGAAATCGATTTGAGTGAATGGATCCTTGGTATTTATCGCCCGGTGTGTTTCTTATGGGGTGTGATATCGCTGGTGATTTTGATTTGCTCGTGATTTTTGGTTCCTTGCGATTTGCTGGCTATTACAGCGGGATTTGCACGGTGAATTTGTTTGAGTGCGTGCGTGCATGCATGCTTCGCTTCGTACGTATCGCCGCATGCTTGTTTTCACGGTTGAGCCAATTCTCTCTGTGTGTTTTTTGCATTTAGAACCTTGTGCTCTGTGATTTCAAAACAAAAAAACTTGTCTTCTGTGGAATCAATCGGCAATTCACCTCTCTCTTTTCCATCCATCCATTTATTTTATTTTATAAAATTAATAAAGGGTCATATATTTCAAACTGAATGTACAATTTGGGATCCCTTTCCATCATCTTATTTCTCATGACAAGGTCTTTCAAACAAGGCAAATGTTGACTATGATTTTGAAAATTTGAGGAATGTGTTATGAAACTCCAATGAAAACATTGATGAAACTTTCAGGAGCCAAACATTTTTATCGATGCATGTTTCATGTGGCCTTACGTGACTTTCGGTATGATTTCATGGTTTCATATGGTAGGATCATATGAATCTATAGGGGTGCATAGACTACAACAAAAATAAAAATAATCGGTTTTCGTCATGTCAATTTTAGGATTAAGCTAGATGTTCTTTGAAACATCCTACACACAAGTCTAGAAATTTAAAGAGCGGAAGCAAACTTGCATGAAAGTAAAAGGGGTAAGAAAAAAGATCACAAACACAACTATTTTTTCCTGAAATTTGAATTGTTGATGCAATCATACTCCTTGTTGGTGAAGGTTTGAAGAAAAACTCGTAAGGTGCACAAGACCTCAACAGCCCGCAAAGCGCATACCCACATATCTCACCATGACTTGATACCACAGAGGACAAAGCCTCACTTGGGTGGATCTTCATACAATGTAGGAGATCTTTGTCTTCACAAATTTCTTAGTTCCCTCACAACCTAAAGGATCCCAAGCACACCTAGCCGATCTAGGAGGGTCCGAACAAGACTTGGGAAATTTGATAGAACATTGTTCTAGCTCGGAGATCACACAACATTCGATAGGTCCAAGCTATGTTAGAACACATGGATTTTGTTACTTGGTGTATCTCAAAGTATTCGAGCTGAACTCACTCAGAGTGGCCGAACAACACTTTGAATTAAAGCTTAACAACTTCGAGGTACCACACAAAAGTCACTCAGAGGTACCAAACAAGAGTCAAAAGTTTTTATAGCATCTATGAGTGATCATAACTTTTCATACTTGGAGGGTTTGAACTATAGAACGTGTTGTCTGGCTAACTCTTCGAAAGACTCAGGGGTTGCGGAGAAAAAACTATTGCAGGGTCCAAACAGGTGAAAAACTAAGATGGTTAGGCAAAGAAATATTGAGGCATCTGAGGGTGTTTGGAGTTTTATCGTTAAGCATTTTGCAAGAGATACTTCACCTCACATGTCCAATACCCACTTTTATAGTATGGGAAAACCTACACACACGAAGTGATCTTTGATCAATAAAAGCTTAAAGTTGTCTTTAGTATCTTTTTGGCCTTAGCTGGTCATCACTTAGAGCAAACATTAGTCCATTTTAAATCGTTGACATGAATCATCAAAATGCACTTACACATAAATTTTGTTTGTGTTTTCAGTGGATTTCATAGTAGTTCAGGTTTCACTTGAGCTATTAATGTGTGTCCATATACAACTTGAGTTCTCAACATTGTGGGAGCCCTGGCGATTTTGCTGGCGAGGATGGTCTACGGTGGAGAGGATTCATCAATGTTATTGAGGCAAAGCCACGATTCGCTTCTGTTCGCTTGGAGTTCGACGGCGCTGTGCAACGGGTCTTGCAGCCGAGTATGAGGTTTTCCCCTGGCAGGCCTAAGTAGCCTAGAGCTTATCTACGTGTGTTTTTGCCGCTTGTAGGTTTTGAGTCGGGGTTTGTATGACCTAGGGTTCTTCGACGTTGTCGCCTTGTCAATCTCCCGTCCATGGATAACGAGGGCAACCGTCATTCTGCGGGGTTGGCATCGCATCCGGTGATAGTTGTTACTCCCATAGGAGTTGTTGGATTTCCCCGAAGAGGAAGGGTGATGTAGCATAACAGCAGAACGTATTTTTCTTGGTTACTCCCTCCGTCCGTGAATAAGTGTACATCTACCTTTTGTTCTAAGTCCAAGTTTTAAGATTTCGACCAACTTTATAGAAAATAGTAGTAACATATATGACATCAAATTGATATATTATCAAAGTACATTTCAAAACGAATCTAGTGATACTAATTTGGTGCCATAAATGCTTTTACTTTTTCTTAGAAAGGTGGTCAAAGTAATAAAACGTTGACTTTAAACAAAGGCTAGATGTACACTTATTCACGGACGGAGGGAGTAAGAGCCAAGGTTTATCGAACCAGTAAGAGGCACCAAGCTAACAACGTTGGCAGTGTCTGCACACAAAGAAATAAATTGCTTGAACCCAACAAAGGCAAGGAAGTTGGCAATCCCCTTGATTTTCCTAGTGACAAGATTAGAAGCAAATAGTGATAGGGCAAAGCGACAAGAAAGTAAAAGAGCAAAAAGAGAAATTGTAGGAGTTTTTCTATTGATGGGAAATAGACCCCGGGGGCATAGGTAAGCTAGTGGCATCTCTCTCGAAAGCATGTAGTGGCATGGTAGTCAAATTACTATTGGGTAATTGACAAAATAGCGCAAATTATAACTATGATCATTCAGAGCATAATCTCACATAGGAATTACGTCCATGATAAGTAGACCGTTAAAATTACTGAGGTATAGAACTATTACTCCACCTCAAGACTGCTATCTATCATGCATCTTAAAGTATTAAGTTTACAAGAAACAGAGTAACGCAATAAGTAAGATGACATAATGCAGACATAAGAAACCTAGAAATAAGATTAACCCATTGTTTTATCCTCAGTGACAACAACATTTCTGTCACTGGACAAGATCACTGTAAGATTGAACCCACTACTATGCACCACTCTCTTTGAAGAACTACTCATCTATCTTGGCGAGAGAAGACTTATAGAGCGGAAAGCATACATGATGCAGAGCATCCTACGGACATCACCATGTTAAGAGTCTCATTTCTAGGAGACACGCCCAACTCCTACTTCAATCATACTAAGGTGAATTCCATCCTTAATGTGTGTCTTCTTAGTTCCCTCGAGGATGGTATACTACTTGACCGTCCTAGCATGTTCCCATATAGGTTTGAACCCAATGACGAACATGCCATGGAGGAGGTCATCCACAAGCAAGCACCTATACCATCCATGAGAGAAACCTGGAAAAGGAGAAGGAACCGTCAAGGAGAAGGCGAGGTTCCACCTGCACCGACGGGAGTCCTCGAGAAGGCGACATGTTGCGAGCCTCTGAATACCCCGTGCACACGGTACAAGCCCGTGCGCATGGGCTAAGTCGCCAAGTCTCTGGATACCCCGTGTGCACAGGCTCTGTTGGGGAACGTAGCATGCAATTTCAAAAAAAATCCTATGATCACACAAGATCTATCTAGGAGATGCATAGCAATGAGAGGAGGAGAGTGCCTCCACGTACCCTCGTAGACCGAAAGCGGAAGCGTTAGTTTAATGCGGTTGATGTAGTCGAACGTCTTCTCGATTCAACCGATCAAGTACAGAACGTATGGCACCTCCGAGTTCTGCACATGTTCAGCTCGATGATGTCCCTCAAACTCTTGATCCAGCAAAGTGTCGAGGGAGAGTTTCGTCAGCACGACGGCATGGTGATGGTGATGGTGAAGTGATCCGCGCAGGGCTTCGCCTAAGCACTACGACAATATGACCGGAGGCGTAAACTGTGGAGGAGGCGCCGTGCACGGCTAGGAATCAATGTTGTGTGTTCTAGTGGTGCCCACCCCCCACATATATATAGGTGGGAGAGGGAGAGGGGCTGCAAGTGGCGCCCCAAGTAGGAGTAATCCTACTTGGGTGCCTCCTCCAAGTCGGCCTCCCCCCTTCCATATCCATCGGAGGTGGAAGGAAAGAGAGGAGGGAGGGGAAGGAAAGGGGGAGGCCGAATCCTCCCATTTCCTTCTCCCTTCACTTCCTTTCCTTCTCCTCCTATTCAGCCCATAGGGGGCGCACCATGAAGGAAATATGCCCTAGATGCAATAATAAAGTTATTATTTATTTCCTTATATCATGATAAATGTTTATTATTCATGCTAGAATTGTATTAACCGGAAACATAATACATGTGTGAATACATAGACAAACAGAGTGTCACTAGTATGCCTCTACTTGACTAGCTCGTTGATCAAAGATGGTTAAGTTTCCTAGCCATTGACATGGGTTGTCATTTGATTAATGGGATCACATCATTAGGAGAATGATGTGATTGACATGACCCATTCCGTTAGCTTAGCACCCAATCGTTTAGTATGTTGCTATTGCTTTCTTCATGACTTTTACATGTTCCTATGACTATGAGATTATGCAACTCCCGTTTACCGGAGGAACACTTTATGTGCTACCAAACGTCACAAGTAACTGGGTGATTATAAAGGTGCTCTACAGGTGTCTCCGAAGGTACCTGTTGGGTTGGCGTATTTCAAGATTAGGATTTTTCACTCCGATTGTCGGAGAGGTATCTCTGGGCCCTCTCGGTAATGCACATCACTTAAGCCTTGCAAGCATTGCAACTAATGAGTTAGTTGCGGGATGATGTATTACGGAACGAGTAAAGAGACTTGCCGGTAACAAGATTGAACTAGGTATTGAGATACCGACGATCGAATCTCGGGCAAGTAACATACCGATGACAAAGGGAAAAACGTATGTTGTTATGTGGTCTGACCGATAAAGATCTTCGTAGAATATGTGGGAGCCAATATGAGCATCCAGGTTCCGCTATTGGTTATTGACCGGGACGTGTCTCGGTCATGTCTACATAGTTCTCGAACCCATAGGGTCCGCACGCTTAACGTTACGATGACAGTTATATTATGAGTTTATATGTTTTGATGTACCGAAGGTTGTTTGGAGTCCCGGATGTGATCACGGACATGAGGAGGAGTCTCGAAATGGTTGAGACATGAGGATTGATATATTGGAAGCCTATGTTTGGATATCGGAAGTGTTCCGGGTGAAATCAGGATTTTACCGGAGTACCGGGAGGTTACCGGAACCCCTCGGGGACATAATGGGCCTTAGTGGGCCTTGGTGGAAGAGAGAGGAGGCGGCCAGGGCAAGGGCCGCGCCCCTCCCCCCTAGTCCGAATAGGACAAGGAGAGGGGGGTGGCGTCCCCCTTCCTTCTTCTCCTCCACCTCTTTCCCCTCTCTCTCCTAGTCCAACAAGGAAAAGGGGGGAGTCCTACTCCCAGTAGGAGTAGGACTCCTCCTGGCGCGCCCTCTCCCGTGGCCGGCCGCACCCCCCTTGCTCCTTTATATACAGGGGTAGGGGGCACCCCATAGACACAACAATTGATCTGTTTGATCTTTTAGCCGTGTGCGGTGCCCCCCTCCACCATAGTCCACCTCGATAATACTGTAGCGGTGCTTAGGCGAAGCCCTGCGTCGGTAGAACATCAACATCATCACCACGCCGTCATGCTGATGAAACTCTCCCTCAACACTTGGCTGGATCGGAGTTCAAGGGACATCATCGGACTGAACGTGTGCTGAACTCGGAGGTGCTGTGCGTTCGGTACTTGATCGGTCGGATTGTGAAGACGTACGACTACATCAACCGCGTTGTGCTAACGCTTCCGCTTTAGTTCTACAAGGGTACGTGGACAACACTCTCCCCTCTCGTTGCTATGCATCACCATGATCTTGCGTGTGCGTAGGATTTTTTTGAAATTACTACGTTCCCCAATAGTGGCATCCGAGCCTAGTTTTATGTGTTGATGTTATATGCACGAGTAGAACACAAGTGAGTTGTGGGCGATATAAGTCATACTGCTTACCAGCATGTCATACTTTGTTTTGGCGGTATTGTTGGATGAAGCAGCCCGGACCAACATTACGCGTACGCTTACACGAGACTGGTTCTACCGACGTGCTTTGCACATAGGTGGCTGGCGGGTGTCAGTTTCTCCAACTTTAGTTGAACCAAGTGTGGCTACGCCCGGTCCTTGCGAAGGTTAAAACATCATCAACTTGACAAACTATTGTTATGGTTTTGATGCGTAGGTAAGAACGGTTCTTGCTAAAGCCCGTAGCAGCCACGTAAAAACTTGCAACAACAAAGTAGAGAACGTCTAACTTGTTTTTGCAGGGCATGTTGTGATGTGATATGGTCAAGACATGATGCTAAATTTTATTGTATGAGATGATCATGTTTTGTAACCGAGTTATCGGCAACTGGCAGGAGCCATATGGTTGTCGCTTTATTGTATGCAATGCAATCGCCCTGTAATGCTTTACTTTATCACTAAGTGGTAGCGATAGTCGTGAAAGCATAAGATTGGCAAGACGACAACGATACTACGATGGAGATCAAGGTGTCACGCCAGTGACGATGGTGATCATGATGGTGCTTCGGAGATGGAGATCACAAGCACAAGATTATGATGGACATATCATATCACTTATATTGATTGCATGTGATGTTTATCTTTTATGCATCTTATCTTGCTTTGATTGACGGTAGCATTATAAGATGATCTCTCACGAAATTTCAAGATAAAAGTGTTCTCCCTGAGTATGCACCGTTGCCAAAGTTCGTCATGCCCAAACATCACGTGATGATCGGGTGTGATAAGCTCTACATCCATCTACAACGGGTGCAAACCAGTTTTGCACACGCAGAATACTCGGGTTAAACTTGACGATCCTAGCATATGCAGATATGGCCTCGGAACACTGAGATCGAAAGGTCGAGCGTGAATCATATAGTAGATATGATCAACATAGTGATGTTCACCATTGAAAACTACTCCATTTCACGTGATGATCGGTTATGGTTTAGTTGATTTGGATCACGTGATCACTTAGAAGATTAGATGGATGTCTTTCTAAGTGGGAGTTCTTAAGTAATATGATTAATTAAACTTTAATTTATCATGAACTTAGTACCTGATAGTATCTTTCTTGTCTATGTTAATTGTAGATAGATGGCCCGTGCTGTTGTTCCGTTGAATTTTAATGCGTTCCTTGAGAAAGCAAAGTTGAAAGATGATGGTAGCAATTACACGGACTGGGTCCGTAACTTGAGGATTATCCTCATTGCTGCACAGAAGAATTACGTTCTGGAAGCACCGCTGTGTGCCAGGCCTGCTGCTGATGCAACTGACGACGTTAAGAACGTATGGCAGAGCAAAGTAGATGACTACTCGATAGTTCAATGTGCCATGCTTTACGGCTTAGAACCGGGACTTCGACGACGCTTTGAACGTCATGGAGCATATGAGATGTTCCAAGAGTTGAAGTTAATATTTCAAAAGAATGCCCGGATTGAGAGATATGAAGTCTCCAATAAGTTCTACAGCTGCAAGATGGAGGAGAATAGTTCTGTCAGTGAGCATATACTCAAGATGTCTGGGTACTGCAATCACTTGATTCAACTGGGAGTTAATCTTCCGTATGATAGCGTCATTGAAAGAATTCTCCAATCACTGCCACCAAGCTACAAGAGCTTTGTGACAAACTATAGTATGCAAGGGATGGATAAGACGATTCCCGAGCTCTTCGCAATGCTAAAGGCTGCGGAGGTAGAAATCAAGAAGGAGCATCAAGTGTTGATGGTCAATAAGACCACCAGTTTCAAGAAAAATGGCAAAGGGAAGAAGAAGGGGAACTTCAAGAAGAACAACAAGCAAGTTGCTACTCAGGAGAAGAAACCCAAGTCTGGACCTAAGCCTGAAATTGAGTGCTTCTACTGCAAGCAGACTGGTCACTGGAAGAGGAACTGCCCCAAGTATTTGGCGGATAACAAGGATGGCCAGGTGAACAAAGGTATATGTGATATACATGTTATTAATGTGTACCTTACTAGAGCTCACAGTAGCACCTGGGTATTTGATACTGGTTCTGTTGCTAATATTTGCAAATCAAAATAGGGACTACGGATTAAGCGAACACTGGCCAAGGACGAGGTGACGATGCGCGTGGGAAATGGTTCCAAAGTCGATGTGATCGCGGTCCGCACGCTACCTCTACATCTACCTTCGGGATTAGTTTTAGACCTAAATAATTGTTATTTGGTGCCAGCGTTGAGCATGAACATTATATCTGGATCTTGTTTAATGCGAGACGGTTATTCATTTAAATCAGAGAATAATGGTTGTTCTATTTATATGAGTAGTATCTTTTATGGTCATGCACCCTTGAAGAGTGGTCTATTTTTGATGAATCTCGATAGTGGTGATACACATATTCATAATGTTGAAGCCAAAAGATGCAGAGTTGATAATGATAGTGCAACTTATTTGCGGCACTGCCATTTAGGTCATATCGGTGTAAAGTGCATGAAGAAACTCCATACTGATGGACTTTTGGAACCACTTGATTATGAATCACTTGGTACTTGTGAACCGTGCCTTATGGGCAAGATGACTAAAACGCCATTCTCCGAAACTACGGAGAGAGCAATAGATTTGTTGGAAATCATACATACAGATGTATGTGGTCTGATGAATGTTGAGGCTCATGGCGGATATCGTTATTTTCTCACCTTCACAGATGATTTGAGCAGATATGGGTATATCTACTTAATGAAACATAAGTCTGAAACGTTTGAAAAGTTCAAAGAATTTCAGAGTGAAGTTGAAAATCATCGTAACAAGAAAATAAAGTTTCTACGATCTGATCGTGGAGGAGAATATTTGAGTTACGAGTTTGGTCTACATTTCAAACAATGCGGAATAGTTTCGCAACTCACGCCACCCAGAACACCACAGCGTAATGGCATGTCCGAACGTCGTAATCGTACTTTACTAGATATGGTACGATCTATGATGTCTCTTACTGATTTACCACTATCGTTTTGGGGTTATGCTTTAGATAAGGCCACATTCACGTTAAATAGGGCACCATCGAAATCCGTTGAGACAACGCCTTACGAACTGTGGTTTGGCAAGAAACCAAAGTTGTCGTTTCTGAAAGTTTGGGGCTGCGATGCTTATGTGAAAAAAACTTCAACCTAATAAGCTCGAACCCAAATCGGAGAAATGTGTCTTCATAGGATACCCAAAGGAGACTGTTGGGTACACCTTCTATCACAGATCCGAAGGCAAGACATTCGTTGCTAAGAATGGATCCTTTCTAGAGGAGTTTCTCTCGAAAGAAGTGAGTGGGAGGAAAGTAGAACTTGATGAGGTAATTGTACTTGCTCCCTTATTGGAAAGTAGCTCATCACAGAAATCTGTTCCTGTGATGCCTACACCAATTAGTGAGGAAGTTAATGATGATGATCATGGAACTTCAGATCAAGTTGTTACCGAACATCGTAGATCAACCAGAGTAAAATCCGCACCAGAGTGGTACAGTAATCCTGTTCTGGAAGTCATGCTACTAGATCATGATGAACCTACGAACTATGAAGAAGCGATGGTGAGCCCAGATTCCGCAAAATGGCTTGAAGCCATGAAATCTGAGATGGGATCCATGTATGAGAACAAAGTATGGACTTTGGTTGACTTGCCCGATGATCGGCAAGCAATTGAGAATAAATGGATCTTCAAGAAGAAGACTGACACTGACGGTAATGTTACTGTCTACAAAGCTCGACTTGTTGCAAAAGGTTTTCGACAAGTTCAAGGGATTGACTATGATGAGACCTTCTCACCCGTAGCGATGCTTAAGTCTGCCCGAATCATGTTAGAAATTGCCGCATTTTATGATAATGAAATTTGGCAAATGGATGTCAAAACTGCATTCCTGAATGGATTTCTGGAAGAAGAGTTGTATATGATGCAACTGGAAGGTTTTGTCGATCCAAAGGGAGCCAACAAAGTGTGCAAGCTCCATAGATCCATTTATGGACTGGTGCAAGCCTCTCGGAGTTGGAATAAACGCTTTGATAGTGTGATCAAAGCATTTGGTTTTATATAGACTTTTGGAGAAGCATGTATTTACAAGAAAGTGAGTGGGAGCTTTGTAGCATTTCTGATATTATATGTGGATGACATATTGCTGATTGGAAATGATATAGACTTTTTGGATAGCATAAAGGGATACTTGAATAAGAGTTTTTCAATGAAAGACCTCGGTGAAGCTGCTTATATATTGGGCATTAAGATCTATAGAGATAGATCAAGACGCTTAATTGGACTTTCACAAAGCACATACCTTGACAAAGTTTTGAAGAAGTTCAAAATGGATCAAGCAAAGAAAGGGTTCTTGCCTGTGTTACAAGGTGTGAAGTTCAGTAAGACTCAATGCCCGACCACTGCAGAAGATAGAGAGAAAACGAAAGATGTTCCCTATGCTTCAGCCATAGGCTCTATCATGTATGCAATGCTGTGTACCAGACCTGATGTGTGCCTTGCTATAAGTCTAGCAGGGAGGGACCAAAGTAATCCAGGAGTGGATCACTGGACAGCGGTCAAGAACATCCTGAAATACCTGAAAAGGACTAAGGATATGTTTCTCGTTTATGGAGGTGACAAAGAGCTCATCGTAAATGGCTATGTTGATGCAAGCTTTGACACTGATCCGGACGATTCTAAATCGCAAACCGGATACGTGCTTACATTGAACGGTGGAGCTGTCAGTTGGTGCAGTTCTAAACAAAGCGTCGTGACGGGATCTACGTGTGAAGCGGAGTACATAGCTGCTTCAGAAGCAGCAAATGAGGGAGTCTGGATGAAGGAGTTCATATCCGATCTAGGTGTCATACCTAGTGCATCGGGTCCAATGAAAAACTTTTGTGACAATACTGGAGCAATTGCCTTGGCGAAGGAATCCAGATTTCACAAGAGAACCAAGCACATCAAGAGATGCTTCAATTCCATCCGGGATTTAGTCTAGGTGGGAGACATAGAAATTTGCAAGATACATACGGATCTAAATGTTGCAGACCCATTGACTAAGCCTCTTCCACGAGCAAAACATGATCAGCACCAAGGCTCCATGGGTGTTAGAATCATTAATGTGTAATCTAGATTATTGACTCTAGTGCAAGTGGGAGACTAAAGGAAATATGCCCTAGAGGCAATAATAAAGTTATTATTTATTTCCTTATATGATGATAAATGTTTATTATTCATGCTAGAATTGTATTAACCGGAAACATAATCCAAGTGGCTAATTTTTGAATTAAATAAAAAGCCCTTTTAACTCAGTGGTAGAGTAATGCCATGGTAAGGCATAAGTCATCGGTTCAAATCCGATAAAGGGCTTTTTAAATTAGTGGTAGAGTAATCTCGTGCTAAGACGTAAGTCGTTGGTTCGAATCTGATAGAGTACTTTTCTACTAAATTGATTCACTTTTTTCTTACATCCTTATAACTACCCATGACTGTTTTTGTCTCTAGCATGACCAATTGATAAAATGTGGAGGAAAGTAGGGGAAATGGCCGATACTACTGGAAGAATTCCTCTTTGGCTGATAGGTACTGTAGCTGGTATTGCTGTGATTGGTTTAGTAGGTGTTTTATTTTATGGTTCATATTCTGGATTGGTTTCATCTCTATAGTAATCGGAGGGACCAGATTGTAAACATGAAAAAGTTTGAATAAAATCTGGAGTTGTGTTGTATAAGTGAGCATGAATTTCTTATCATTCAATGAGCATATTGTATTTCATAAAAATTGGGGGTTATAAATATGTGTTTATGTAGCTATCGGTCAAAGAGCATCCTCCATAGCTCAAGTAGTAACTACTTTCCATGAGGAGGGGGCCATGGAATACACTATTGTAGTAGCTGAAATGGCGGTTTCACCTGCTACATCACAATACCTCGCTCCTTATACAGGAGCAGGCCTTGAACTGATTGATCCATGGCCTTAGGGCGGAATCCCTTTTGACTCTGTACCCTTGATTCCACTATGATTATTGATCAATAGTAGAATAATCCCTTCATAGGAATAGGAGACATAATTTAGATGGATATAGTAAGTCTAAAACCTACCCGATATGATATATGATAATTATAATTCTCTATGATATGCCTTCCCTATAAAGGACTTGAAATACCTTGCTTACGTATCATTGGAAAGTGCATTAACATAAATATGGCAGTAAGCAGAGGCAGTACAAAGGTATGTAAACTATAAAAACGAGTCAAAGTGGATTGGCCCACACTAGCACTTCCGCGTAATAACTCCACTAAAGGCGATCCTATTACCGGAATGGCGTCAGGTACACCTGTCACAATTTTGACTGCCCAATAGCCAATTTGATCCCAAGGCAAAGAATAACCAGTTCTTGAAAATCGGCACTTCTCCAAATCCAGAAGACAGACGGAATTCTAGGATTATCCTTTTGGGCAAAGACTTTTATGCAGACTTCTTCTGGATTATCTATACCATATTGTATTCTCATGTGTGAATACATAGACAAACAGAGTGTCACTAGTATGCCTCTACTTGACTATCTCGTTGATCAAAGATGGTTAAGTTTCCTAGCCATTGACATGGGTTGTCATTTGATTAACGGGATCACATCATTAGGAGAATGATGTGATTGACATGACCCATTCCGTTAGCTTAGCACCCGATCGTTTAGTATGTTGCTATTGCTTTCTTCATTACTTATACATGTTCCTATGACTATGAGATTATGCAACTCCCGTTTACCGGAGGAACACTTTGTGTGCTACCAAACGTCACAACGTAACTGGGTGATTATAAAGGTTCTCTACAGGTGTCTCCGAGGGTACCTGTTGGGTTGGCGTATTTCAAGATTAGGATTTGTCACTCCGATTGTCGGAGAGGTATCTCAGGGCCCTCTCAGTAATGCACATCACTTAAGCCTTGCAAGCATTGCAACTAATGAGTTAGGTGCGGGATGATGTATTACGGAACGAGTAAAGAGACTTGTCGGTAACGAGATTGAACTAGGTATTGAGATACCAATGATCGAATCTTGGGCAAGTAACATACCGATGACAAAGGGAACAACGTATGTTGTTATGCAGTCTGACCGATAAAGATCTTCGTAGAATATGTGGGAGCCAATAT
Organism: Triticum urartu; assembly: GCF_056163025.1. NCBI lineage: Eukaryota > Viridiplantae > Streptophyta > Magnoliopsida > Poales > Poaceae > Triticum > Triticum urartu. Next base: position 100,439,469 of record NC_141877.1, read on the forward strand.
GAGCATCCAGGTTCCGCTATTGGTTATTGACCGGAGACGTGTCTCGGTCATGTCTACATAGTTCTCGAACCCATAGGGTCCGCATGCTTAACGTTACGATGACAGTTATATTATGTGAACGTAAGAATCTATCACACCCGATCATCACGTGGTGCTTCGAAACGACGAACTTTCGCAACGGTGCACAGTTAGGGGGAACACCTTCTTGAAATTTTAGTGAGGGATCATCTTATTTACTACCGTCATTCTAAGCAAATAAGATGTATAAACATGATAAACATCACATGCAATCAAATAATAGTGACATGATATGGCCAATATCATATAGCTCCTTTGATCTCCATCTTGGGGCTCCATGATCATCATCGTCACCGGCATGACACCATGATCTCCATCATCATGATCTCCATCATCGTGTCTTCATGAAGTTGTCTCGCCAACTATTACTTCTACTTCTATGGCTAACGGTTAGCAATAAAGTAAAGTAATTACATGACGTTTATGTTGACACGCAGGTCATAAATAAATAAAGACAACTCCTATGGATCCTGCCGGTTGTCATACTCATTGACATGCAAGTAGTGATTCCTATTACAAGAACATGATCAATCTCATACATCACATATATCATTCATCACATCCTTTGGCCATATCATATCACATAGCATACCCTGCAAAAACAAGTTAGACGTCCTCTAATTGTTGTTTGCATGTTTTACGTGGCTGCTATGGGTTTTTAGCAAGAACATTTCTTACCTACGCAAAACTACAACGTGATATGCCAATTGCTATTTACCCTTCATAAGGACCCTTTTCATCGAATCCGATCTGACTAAAGTGAGAGAGACAGACACCCGCTAGCCACCTTATGCAACTAGTGCATGTCAGTCGGTGGAACCAGTCTCATGTAAGAGTACGTGTAAGGTCGGTCTGGGCCGCTTCATCCCACGATGCCGCCGAATCAAGATAAGACTAGTAACGGCAAGCATATTGAACAAAATCAACGCCCACAACTACTTTGTGTTCTACTCGTGCATAGAAACTACGCATAGACCTAGCTCATGATGCCACTGTTGGGTAACGTAGCATAAATTCAAAATTTTCCTACGTGTCACCAAGATCTATCTATGGAGTCATCTAGCAACGAGGGAGGAGTGGATCTACATACCCTTGTAGATCGCGCGTGGAAGCGTTCAAGAGAATGGGGTTGATGGAGTCGTACTCGTCGTGATCCAAATCACCGATGATCCTAGCGCCGAACGGACGGCACCTCCGCGTTCAACACACGTACGGAGCAGCGATGTCTCCTCCTTCTTGATCCAGCAAGGGGGAAGGAGAGGTTGATGGAGATCCAACAACACGACGGCGTGGTGGTGGAAGTAGCGGGATTCCAACAGGGCTTCGCCAAGCGCTGCGGGAGGAGGGAGATGTGTCATGGGAGGGAGAGGGAGGCGCCAGGGCTTGGGTTGGGCTGCCCTCCCTTCCCCCCACTATATATAGGGCCAAGGGAGAGGGGGGAGGCGCAGCCTTGGACCTTCCTCCAAGGAAGGGTGCGGCCAGGGAGGAGTCCCTCCTCCCCAAGGCACCTCGGAGGTGCCTTCCCCCTTTAGGACTCTTCCTCTCCCTTGATTCTTGGCGCATGGGCCTCTTGGGGCTGGTGCCCTTGGCCCATATAGGCCAAGGCGCACCCCCTACCGCCCATGTGGCCCCCCCGGGGCAGGTGGCCCCACCCAGTGGACCCCCGGGACCCTTCCGGTGGTCCCGGTACAATACCGGTGACCCCGAAACTTGTCCTGATGGCCGAAATAGCACTTCCTATATATAATTCTTTACCTCCGGACCATTCCGGAACTCCTCGTGACGTCCGCGATCTCATCCGGGACTCCGAACAACTTTCAGGTTACCGCATACTAATATCTCTATAACCCTAGCGTCACCGAACCTTAAGTGTGTAGACCCTACGGGTTCGGGAGACATGCAGACATGACCGAGATGACTCTCCGGTCAATAACCAACAGCGGGATCTGGATACCCATGTTTGCTCCCACATGTTCCACGATGATCTCATCGGATGAACCACGATGTCAAGGACTTAATCAATCCCGTATACAATTCCCTTTGTCTAGCGGTACGATACTTGCCCGAGATTCGATCGTCGGTATCCCGATACCTTGTTCAATCTCGTTACCGGCAAGTCTCTTTACTCGTTCCGTAACACATCATCCCGTGATCAACTCCTTGATCACATTGTGCACATTATGATGATGTCCTACCGAGTGGGCCCAGAGATACCTCTCCATTTACACGGAGTGACAAATCCCAGTCTCGATTCGTGCCAACCCAACAGACACTTTCGGAGATACCCGTAGTGCACCTTTATAGTCACCCAGTTACGTTGTGACGTTTGGTACACCCAAAGCACTCCTACGGTATCCGGGAGTTGCACAATCTTATGGTCTAAGGAAATGATACTTGACATTAGAAAAGCTTTAGCATACGAACTACATGATCTTGTGCTAGGCTTAGGATTGGGTCTTGTCCATCACATCATTCTCCTAATGATGTGATCCCGTTATCAATGACATCCAATGTCCATGGTCAGGAAACCGTAACCATCTATTGATCAACGAGCTAGTCAACTAGAGGCTTACTAGGGACATGGTGTTGTCTATGTATCCACACATGTATCTGAGTTTCCTATCAATACAATTATAGCATGGATAATAAACGATTATCATGAACAAGGAAATATAATAATAATCAATTTATTATTGCCTCTAGGGCATATTTCCAATAGTCTCCCACTTGCACTAGAGTCAATAATCTAGTTCACATCGTCATGTGATTAACACTCACAGGTCACATCGCCATGTGACCAACATCCAAAGAGTTTACTAGTGTCACTAAACTAGTTCACATCATCATGTGATTAAGACTCAATGAGTTCTGGGTTTGATCATGTTTTGCTTGTGAGAGAGGTTTTAGTCAACGGGTCTGCAACATTCAGATCCGTATGTACTTTGCAAATTTCTATGTCATCTTGTAGATGCAACTACTACGCTACATTTGGAGCTATTCCAAACAACTGTTCTACTATACGAATCCAGTTTACTATTCAGAATAATCTGGATTAGTGTCAAAGTTTGCATCGGCGTAACCCTTTACGACGAACTCTTTTACCACCTCCATAATCGAGAAAATTCCTTAGTCCACTAGTTACTAAGGATAACTTTGACCGCTGTCTTGTGATCCATTCTTGGATCACTCTTGTACCCCTTGACTGACTCATGGCAAGGCACACTTCAGGTGTGGTACACAACATAGCATACTGTAGAGAGCCTATGATAAAAGCATAGGGGACGACCTTCGTCCTTCCTCTTTCTTCTGCCGTGGTCGAGCTTTAAGTCTTAACTTCTTACCTTACAACTCAGGCAAGAACTCCTTCTTTGACTGATCCATCTTGAACACCTTCAAGATCATGTCAAGGTATGTGCTCATTTGAAAGTACCATTAAGAATTTTGATCTATCCTTATAGATCTTGATGCTCAATGTTCAAGTAGCTTAATCCAGGCTTTCCATTGAAAAATACTTTCCAAATAACCCTATATGCTTTCCAGAAATTCTACGTCATTTCTGATCAACAATATGTCAACATATATTTATCAGAAATTCTATAGTGCTCCCACTCACTTCTTTGGAAATACAAGTTTCTCATAAACTTTGTATACACCCAAAAACTTTGATCATCTTATCAAAGCATACATTCCAACTCCGAGATGCTTACTCCAGTCCCTAGAAGGATTGCTGGAGCTTTGCATACTTATTAGCATCTTTCAGGATTGACAAAACCTTCCGGTTTGTATCACATACAACCTTTCCTCAAAAAAACGTCGAGGAAACAATGTTTTGACATCCTATCTGCAAGATTTCATAAATAATGCAGTAATCGCTAATATAATTCCAACAGACTCTTAGCATCGCTATGAGTGAGAAAGTCTCATTGTAGTCAACTCCTTGAACTTGTCGGAAAACATCTTAACGACAAGTCGAGCTTTCTTAATGGTGACATTTACCATCATTGTCCGTCTTCCTTTTAAAATCCATTTGCACTCAACAGCCTTACGACCATCGAGCTGTTCTGCCAAAGTCTACACTTTGTTTTCATACATGGATCCTCTCTTGGATTTTATGGCCTCGAGCCATTTATCGGAATCCGGGCCCACCATCGCTTCTCCATAGCTCGTAGGTTCATTGTTGTCTAGCAACATGACTTCCAAGACAGGATTACGTACCACTCTGAAGTAGTACGCATCCTTGTCATCCCACGAGGTTTGGTAGTGACTTGATCTGAAGTTTCATGATCACTATCATAAGCTTCCACTTCAATTGGTGTAGGTGCCACAGGAACAACTCCCTATGCTCTGCCACACACTAGTTGAAGAGACAGTTCAATAACCTCATCAAGTCTCCACCATCCTCCCACTCAATTCTTTCGAGAGAAACTTTTCCTCGTGAAAGGACCCGATTCTAGAAACAATCCCTTATTGCTTTCGGATCTGAGACAGGAGGTATACCCAACTGTTTTGGGTGTCCTATGAAGATGCATTTATCCGCTTTGGGTTCGAGCTTATCAGCCTGAAACTTTTTCACATAAGTGTCGCAGCCCCAAACTTTTAAGAAATGACAGCTTAGGTTTCTCTAAACCATAGTTCATACGGTGTCATCTCATCGGAATTACGTGGTGCCCTATTTAAAGTGAATGTGGTTGTCTCTAATGCCTAACCCATAAACTATCGTGGTAATTCGATAAGAGACATCATGGTATGCATCATATCCAATAGGGTGCAGTTATGATGTTCGAACACACCATCACACTATGGTGTTCCAGGATGTATTAGTTGTGAAACAATTTCCACAATGTCTTAATTCTGTGCCAAACTCGTAATTCAGATATTCATCTCTATGATCATATCATAGATATTTTATCCTCTTGTCACGACGATCTTTCAACTTCACCCTGAAATTACTTGAACCTTTCAATAATTCAGACTCGTGATTCATCAAGTAAATGTACTCAACATCTACTCAAATCACCTGTGAAGTAAGAACATAACGATATCCACTACACGCCTCAGCACTCATTGGACTGCACACATCAAAATGTATTACTTCCAACAAGTTGCTTTCTAGTTCCATTTTACTGAAAACGAGGCTTTCAGTCATCTTGCCCATGTGGTATGATTTGCATGCCTCAAGTGATTCAAAAACAAGTGAGTCCAAACGGTCCATTTGCATGGAGTTTCTTCATGCATATACACCAATAGACATGGTTCGCATGTCTCAAACCTTTCAAAAATGAGTGAGCCCAAAGATCCATCAACATGGAGCTTCTTCATGCGTTTTATACCGATATGACTTACGTGGCAGTGCCACAAGTAGGTGGTACTATCATTACTATCTTATATCTTTTGGCATGAACATGTGTATCACTATGATCGAGATTCAATGAACCATTCATTTTAGGTGCAAGACCATTGAAGGTATTATTCAAATAAACAGAGTAACCATTATTCTCCTTAAATGAATAACCGTATTGCAAAAGACATAATCCAGTCATGTCTATGCTCAACGCAAACACCAAATAACAATTATTTAGGTTTTAATACCAATCTCGATGGTAGAGGGAGCGTGCGATGCTTGATCATATCAACATTGGAATCACTTCCAACACATATCGTCAGCTCACCTTTAGCTAGTCTCCATTTATTCCGTAGCTTTTATTTCGAGTTACTAACACTTAGCAACCGAACCGGTATCTAATACCCTGGTGCTACTAGGAGTACTAGTAAAGTACAACATTAACACAATGTATATCCAATATACTTCTATTGACTTTGCCAGCCTTCTCATCTACCAAGTATCTAGGGTAATTCTGCTCTAGTGGCTGTTCCTCTTATTACAGAAGCACTTAGTCTCGGGTTTGGGTTCAACCTTGGGTTTCTTCACTAGAGCAGCAGCTGAATTGCCGCTTCATGAAGTATCCCTTCTTGCCCTTGCCCTTCTTGAAACTAGTGGTTTCACTAACCATCAACAATTGATGCTCCTTCTTGATTTCTACTTTTGTGGTGTCAAACATCGCGAATATCTCAAGGATCATCATATATGTCCCTGATATATAGTTCATCACGAAGCTCTCGCAGCTTGGTGGTAATGACTTCGGAGAAACATCACTATCTCATTTGGAAGATCAACTCCCACTTGATTCAAGTGATTGTTGTACTCAGACAATCTGAGCACAAGTTCAACAATTGAGCTTTTCTCCCTTAGTTTGTAGGCTAAGAAAATCGTCGGAGGTCTTATACCTCTTGACATGGGCACGAGCCTGAAATCCCAATTTCAGCCCTCAAAACATCTCATATGTTTTGCGACGTTTCAAAACCGTCTTCGGTGCCTCAATTCTAAACCGTTTAACTGAACTATCACGTAGTTATCAAAATGTGTATGTCAGATGTTCTCAACATCCACAGACGATGTTCGAGGTTCAGCACACTGAGCGGTGCATTAAGGACATAAGCCTTCTATGAAGCAATGAGGAGAATCCTCAGTTTACGGACCTAGTCCGCATAATTGCTACTATCAACTTTCAACTAAATTTTCTCTAGGAACATATCTAAACAGTAGAACTGAAGCGCGAGCTATGACATAATTTGCAAAATCCTTTTGACTATGTTCAGGATAAACAAGTTCATCTTATGAACTCCCACTCAGATAGACATCCCTCCAGTCATCTAAGTGATTACATGATCCGAGTCAACTAGGCCGTGTCCGATCATCACGTGAGACGGACTAGTCATCATCGGTGAACATCTTCATGTTGATCGTATCTACCATACGACTCATGCTCGACCTTTCGGTCTCTTGTGTTCCGAGGCCATGTCTGTACATGCTAGGCTCGTCAAGTCAACCTAAGTGTTTCACGTGTGTAAATCTATCTTACACCCGTTGTATGTGAACGTAAGAATCTATCACACCCGATCATCACGTGGTGCTTCGAAACGACGAACTTTCGCAACGGTGCACAGTTAGGGGGAACACCTTCTTGAAATTTTAGTGAGGGATCATCTTATTTACTACCGTCTTTCTAAGCAAATAAGATGTATAAACATGATAAACATCACATGCAATCAAATAATAGTGACATGATATGGCCAATATCATATAGCTCCTTTGATCTCCATCTTGGGGCTCCATGATCATCATCGTCACCGGCATGACACCATGATCTCCATCATCATGATCTCCATCATCCTGTCTTCATGAAGTTGTCTCGCCAACTATTACTTCTATTTCTATGGCTACCGGCTAGCAATAAAGTAAAGTAATTACATGACGTTTATGTTGACACGCAGGTCATAAATAAATAAAGACAACTCCTATGGCTCCTGCCGGTTGTCATACTCATCGACATGCAAGTCGTGATTCCTATTACAAGAACATGATCAATCTCATACATCACATATATCATTCATCACATCCTTTGGCCATATCACATCACATAGCATACCTTGCAAAAACAAGTTAGACGTCCTCTAATTGTTGTTTGCATGTTTTACGTGGATGCTATGGGTTTCTAGCAAGAACGTTTCTTACCTACGCAAAACCACAACGTGATATGCCAATTGCTATTTACCCTTCATAAGGACCCTTTTCATCGAATCCGATCTGACTAAAGTGAGAGAGACAGACACCCGCTAGCCACCTTATGCAACTAGTGCATGTCAGTCGGTGGAACCAGTCTCACGTAAGAGTATGTGTAAGGTCGGTCCGGGACGCTTCATCCCACGATGCCGCCGAATCAAGATAAGACTAGTAACGGCAAGCATATTGAACAAAATCAACGCCCACAACTACTTTGTGTTCTACTCGTGCATAGAAACTACGCATAGACCTAGCTCATGATGCCACTGTTGGGTAACGTAGCATAAATTCAAAATTTTCCTACGTGTCACCAAGATCTATCTATGGAGTCATCTAGCAACGAGGGAGGAGTGGATCTACATACCCTTGTAGATCGCACGCGGAAGCGTTCAAGAGAATGGGGTTGATGGAGTCGTACTCGTCGTGATCCAAATCACCGATGATCCTAGCGCCGAACGGATGGCACCTCCGCGTTCAACACACGTACGGAGCAGCGACGTCTCCTCCTTCTTGATCCAGCAAGGGGGAAGGAGAGGTTGATGGAGATCCAACAACACGGCGGCGTGGTGGTGGAAGTAGCGGGATTCCAACAGGGCTTCGCCAAGCGCTGCGGGAGGAGGGAGATGTGTCATGGGAGGGAGAGGGAGGCGCCAGGGCTTGGGTTGGGCTGCCCTCCCTTCCCCCCACTATATATAGGGCCAAGGGAGAGGGGGGAGGCGCAGCCTTGGCCCTTCCTCCAAGGAAGGGTGCGGCCAGGGAGGAGTCCCTCCTCCCCAAGGCACCTCGGAGGTGCCTTCCCCCTTTAGGACTCTTCCTCTCCCTTGATTCTTGGCGCATGGGCCTCTTGGGGCTGGTGCCCTTGGCCCATATAGGCCAAGGTGCACCCCCTACAGCCCATGTGCCCCCCCGGGGCAGGTGGCCCCACCCGGTGGACCCCCGGGACCCTTCCGGTGGTCCCGGTACAATACCGGTGACCCCGAAACTTGTCCCGATGACCAAAATAGCACTTCCTATATATAATTCCTTACCTCCGGACCATTCCGGAACTCCTCGTGACGTCCGGGATCTCATCCGAGACTCCGGACAACTTTCGGGTTACCGCATACTAATATCTCTATAACCCTAGCGTCACCGAACCTTAAGTGTGTAGACCCTACGGGTTCGGGAGACATGCAGACATGACCGAGATGACTCTCCGGTCAATAACCAACAGCGGGATCTGGATACCCATGTTGGCTCCCACATGTTCCATGATGATCTCATCGGATGAACCACGATGTCAAGGACTTAATCAATCCCGTATACAATTCCCTTTGTCTAGCGGTACGATACTTGCCGGAGATTCGATCGTCGGTATCCCGATACCTTGTTCAATCTCGTTACCGGCAAGTCTCTTTACTCGTTCCGTAACACATCATCCCGTGATCAACTCCTTGATCACATTGTGCACATTATGATGATGTCCTACCGAGTGGGCCCAGAGATACCTCTCCGTTTACAGGAGTGACAAATCCCAGTCTCGATTCGTGCCAACCCAACAGACACTTTCGGAGATACCCGTAGTGCACCTTTATAGTCACCCAGTTACGTTGTGACGTTTGGTACACCCAAAGCACTCCTACGGTATCCGGGAATTGCACAATCTCATGGTCTAAGGAAATGATACTTGACATTAGAAAAGCTTTAGCATACGAACTACATGATCTTGTGCTAGGCTTAGGATTGGGTCTTGTCCATCACATCATTCTCCTAATGATGTGATCCCGTTATCAATGACATCCAATGTCCATGGTCAGGAAACCGTAACCATCTATTGATCAACGAGCTAGTCAACTAGAGGCTTACTAGGGACATGGTGTTGTCTATGTATCCACACATGTATCTGAGTTTCCTATCAATACAATTATAGCATGGATAATAAACGATTGTCATGAACAAGGAAATATAATAATAATCAATTTATTATTGCCTCTAGGGCATATTTCCAATAGTTTGGATATCAGAAGTGTTCCGGGTGAAATCCGGATTTTACCGGAGTACCGGGAGGTTACCGGAACCCCCCGGGGACATAATGGGCCTTAGTGGGCCTCTGGTGGAAGAGAGAGGAGGCAGCCAGGGCAAGGGCCACGCCCCCTCCCCCTAGTCCGAATAGGACAAGGAGAGGGGGGCGGCGCCGCCCTTCCTTCTTCTCCTCCACCTCTTTCCCCTCTCTCTCCTAGTCCAACAAGGAAAAGGGGGGAGTCCTACTCCCAGTAGGAGTAGGACTCCTCCTGGCGCGCCCTCTCCCTTGGCCGGCCGCACCCCCTTGCTCCTTTATATACAGGGGCAGGGGGCACCCCATAGACACAACAATTGATCTGTTTGATCTTTTAGCCGTGTGCGGTGCCCCCCTCCACCATAGTCCACCTCGATAATACTGTAGCGGTGCTTAGGCGAAGCCCTGCGTCGGTAGAACATCAACATCGTCACCACGCTGTGGTGCTGACGAAACTCTCCCTCAACACTCGGCTGGATCGGAGTTCAAGGGACGTCATCGGGCTGAACGTGTGCTGAACTGGAATTTGCCGTGCGTTCGGTACTTGATCGGTCGGATCGTGAAGATGTACGACTACATCAACAGCGTTGTGCTAACGCTTCCGCTTTCGGTCTACGAGGGTACATGGACAACACTCTCCCCTCTCGTTGCTATGCATCACCATGATCTTGTGTGTGCATAGGATATTTTTTTTTGAAATTACTACATTCCCCAACACACCAGCCCCTTTTGGGGCTGGTCTATCCAACTCTTTGCCCATTAGGCCCATATAGCTTGCCGAGGGTTGCCCAGAACCCCTTCCGGTGACCCAATAAGTACCCGGTACCCCCAGAACACTTTCGGTGTCCGAATACTATCATCTTATATATGAATCTTTACCTCTCGACCATTTTGAGACTCCTCGTCATGTCTGTGATCTCATCCGGGAGTCCGAACAACATTCGGTCACCAAATCACATAACTCATATAATACAAAATCGCCATTGATCGTTAAGCATGCAGACCCTACAGGTTCAAGAACTACGTAGACATGACCGAGACACCTCTCCGGTCAAGAACCAACAACGGAACCTGGATGCTCATATTGGTTCCCACATATTCTACGAAGATCTTTATCGGTCATACCATAATGACAACATACGTTATTCCCTTTGTCATCGGTATGTTACTTGCCCAAGGTTTGATCGTCAGTATCTTCATACCTAGTTCAATCTCGTTACCGGCAAGTCTCTTTACTCGTTCCGTAATACATCATCCCGCAACTAACTCATTAGTCACATTGCTTGCAAGGCTTATTATTGAAGGACATATGCCCTAGAGGCAATAATGAAGTTGTTATTTATATTTCCTTATATCATGATAAATGTTTATTATTCATGCTAGAATTGTATTAATCAAAAATTTAGTACATGTGTGAATACATAGACAAACTGAGTGTCCCTAGTATGCCTCTACTTGACTAGCTCGTTAATCAAAGATGGTTAAGTTTCCTAGCCATGGACATGTGTTGTCATTTGATAAATAGGATCACATCATTAGAGAATGATGTGATGGACTAGACCCATCTGTTAGCTTAGCAGTATGATCGTTTATTCTATTGTTATTGCTTTCTTCATGACTTCTACATGTTCCTATGACTATGAGATTATGCAACTCCCGAATACCGGAGGAACACTTAGTGTGCTATCAGACGTCACAACGTAACTGGGTGATTATAAAGATGCTCTATAGGTGTCTCCAATGGTGTTTGTTGAGTTGGCATACATCGAGATTAGGATTTGTCACTCCGTGTATCGGAGAGGTATCTCTGGGCCCTCTCGGTAATCCACATCACTATGAGCCTTGCAAGCAATGTGACTAAAGAGTTAGTTGCGGGATGATGCATTACGAAACGGGTAAAGAGACTTGCTGGTAACGAGATTGAACTAGGTATGATGATACCCACGATCGAATCTCGGGCAAGTAATATACCGATGACTAAGGGAGCAACGTATGTTGTTATACGGTTTGACCGATAAAGATCTTCATAGAATATGTGGAAGCCAATATGAGCATCCAGGTTCCGCTATTGGTTATTGACCGGAGATCAGTCTCGGTCATGTCTACATAGTTCTCAAACATGTAGGGTTTGCACGCTTAACGTTCGATGACGATCGGTATTATGAGTTTATGTGTTTTGATGTACTGAAGGTAGTTCGGAGTCCCGTGTGAGAGAACGGACATGACGAGGAGTCTCGAAATGGTCGATACATAAAGATTGTTATATTGGAAGACTATATTTGGACACCGGAACAGTTCCTAGGTGTATTGGGTATTTTTCGGAGTACTAGGGGGTTACCGGAACCCCCCGGGGGGTAATTGGGCCTATTGGTGGAAGAGAGGAGGCATGCCAAGGTAGGGCGCGCGCCCCCCTAGCCCAAACCGAATTGGACTAGGGGGGCCGGCCCCCCCTTTCCTTATCTCCTCCCTAACCTTCCCCCTTCTCCTTGTTGGGACATGAAAGGTGGCCGAATCCTACTTGGAGTAGGATTGCCCCCCCATGGCGCGCCTCCTCCCTCCCCCCTTTATATACATGGGAGGGGGCACCCCAAAGGCACACCAAAGTTTCTCTTAGCCGTGTGCGGTGCCCCCTCCATAGAAACACACCTCGGTCATATCGTTGCAGTGCTTAGGCGAAGCCCTGCGCCGGTAACTTCATCATCACCGTCACCACGCCGTCGTGCTGACGAAACTCTCCCTCGGCCTCAGCTGGATCAAGATTTCGAGGGACGTCACCGAGCTGAACGTGTGCAGATCACGGAGGTGACGTACGTTCGGTACCTGATCGGTTGGATCGCGACGTTCGACTACATCAACCGTGTTGCTTAACGCTTCCTCTTTCGGTCTACAAGGGTACGTAGACACACTCTCCCCTCTCATTGCTATGCATCTCCTAGACAGATCTTGCGTGATCATAGGAATTTTTTTTGAAATACTGTGTTCCCCATCAGTGGCATCAGAGCCAGGTCTATGCGTAGATGTTATATGCACGGGTAGAACACAAAGAGTTGTGGGCGATAATAGTCATACTGCTTACCAGCATGTCATACTTTGATTGGCGGTATTGTTGGATGAAGCGGCCCAGACTGACATTACATGACCGCATTCATGAGACTGCTTCGACCGACGTGCTTCGCACACAGGTGGCTAATGGGTGTCTGTTTCTCCAGCTTTAGTTGAATCGAGTGTGACTATGCCTGGTCCTTGTTGAAGGTTAAAACAACACACTTGACGAAAAAACATTGTGGTTTTTTGATGCGTAGGTAAGAACGGTTCTTACTAAGCCCGTAGCAGCCACGTAAAACTTGCAACAACAAAGTAGAGGACATCTAACTTGTTTTTGCAGGGCATGTTGTGATGTGATATGGTCAAGACGTGATTATATAAATTGTTGTATGAGATGATCATGTTTTGTAACACAGTTATCGGCAACTGGTAGGAGCCATATGGTTGTCGCTTTATTGTATGAAATGCAATCGCTATGTAATTGCTTTACTTTATCACTAAGCGGTAGTGATAGTCGTGGAAGCAATAGTTGGTGAGACAACAAAGATGCTACGATGGAGATCAAGGTGTCAAGCTGGTGACGATGGTGGCCATGACAGTGCTTTGAAGATGGAGATCAAAGGCACAAGATGATGATGGCCATATCATATCACTTATATTGATTGCATGTGATGTTTATCTTTTATGCATCTTATTTTGCTGAGTACGGCGGTAGCATTATAAGATGATCTCTCACTAAATTTCAAGGTATAAGTGTTCTCCCTAAGTGTGCACCGTTGCTATAGTTCGTCGTGCCGAGACACCACGTGATGATCGGGTGTGATAAGCTCTATGTTCACATACAACGGGTGCAAGCCAGTTTTGCACACGCAGAATACTTGGGTTAAACTTGACGAGCCTAGCATATGCAAATATGGCCTCGGAACACTGAGACCGAAAGGTCGAGCATGGATCATATAGTAGATATGATCAACATAGTGATGTTCACCATTGAAAACTTCTCCATCTCGCGTGATGATCGGACATGGTTTAGTTGATATGGATCACGTGATCATTTAGATGACTAGAGGGATGTCTATCTAAGTGGGAGTTCTTAAGTAAAATGATTAATTGAACTTCAATTTATCATGAACTTAGTAACTGATAGTATTTTGCATGTCTATGTTGTTGTAGATAAATGGCCCGTGATGTTGTTCCGTTGCATTTTAATGTGTTCCTAGAGAAAGCTAAGTTGAAAGACGATGGTAGCAACTACACAGACTGGGTCCGTAACTTCAGGATTATCCTCATTGCTGCACAGAAGAATTACGTCCTGGAAGCACCGCTGGGTGCCAAACCTGTTGCAGCAACACCAGATGTTATGACATCTGGCAGAGCAAAGTTGATGACTACTCGATAGTTCAGTGTGCCATGATTTACGGCTTAGAATCAGGACTTCAACGATGTTTTGAACGTCATGGATCATATGAGATGTTATAGGAGTTGAAGTTAATATTTCAAGCAAATGCCCAGATTGAGAGATATGAAGTCTCCAATAAGTTCTACAGCTGTAAAATGGAGGAGAATAGTTCTCTCAGTGAACATATACTCAGAATGTCTGGGTACCACAACCACTTGACTCACCTGGGAGTTAATCTTCCTCATGATAGTGTCATTGATAGAGTTCTTCAATCACTACCACCAAGCTACAAAAGCTTCATGATGAACTATAATATGCAAGGGATGGATAAGACAATTCTCGAGCTCTTGGCAATGCTAAAGGTTGCGGAGGTAGAAATCAAGGAGCATCAAGTGGTGATGGTCAACAAGACCACTAGTTTCAAGAAGAAGGGCAAAGGGAAGAAAGGGAACTTCAAGAAGAACAGCAAGCAAGTTGCTGCTCAAGTGAAGAAGCCCAAGTCTAGACCTAAGCCTAATACTGAGTGCTTCTACTTCAAAGGGACTGGTCACTGGAAGCGGAACTGCCCCAAGTATTTTGCGGATAAGAAGGATGGCAAAGAGAAAGGTATATTTGATATACATGTTATTGATGTGTACCTTACTAATGCGCGCAGTAGCGCCTGGGTATTTGATACTGGTGTTGTTGTTAATATTTGCAACTCGAAACAGGGGCTACGGATTAAGCAAAGATTGGCTAAGGACGAGGTGACGATGCGTGTGGGAAATAGTTCCAAAGTCGATGTGATCGCGGTCGGCACGCTACCTTTACATCTACCTTCGGGATTAGTATTAGACCTAAATAATTGTTATTTGGTGCCAGCGTTAAGCATGAACATTATATATGGATCTTGTTTGATGCGAGACGGTTATTCATTTAAATCAGAGAATAATGGTTGTTCTATTTATACGAGTAATATCTTTTATGGTCATGCACCCTTAATGAGTGGTCTATTTTTATTGAATCTCGATAGTAGTGATACACATATTCATAGTATTGAAGCCAAAAGATATAAGTTTAATATTGATAGTGCAACTTATTTGTGGCACTGCCGTTTAGGTCATATTGGTGTAAAGCGCATGAAGAAACTCCATGCTGATGGGCTTTTGGAATCACTTGATGCTTGCGAACCATGCCTCATGGGCAAGATGACTAAGATTCCGTTCTCTGGAACAATGGAACGAGCAACAGACTTATTGGAAATAAGACATACTGATGTATGCGGTCCGATGAGTGTTGATGCTCGTGGCGGGTATCATTATTTTCTGACCATCACAGATGATTTGAGCAGATATGGGTATATCTAATTGATGAAACATAAGTCTGAAGCATTTGAAAAGTTCAAAGAATTTCAGAGTGAAGTGGAAAATCATCGTAACAAGAAAATTAAATTTCTACGATCTGATCGTGGAGGTGAATATTTGAGTTATGAGTTTGGTCTTCATTTGAAACAATACGGAATAGTTTCGCAACTCACGCCACCTGGAACACCACAGTGTAATGGTGTGTCTGAACGTCGTAACAACACTTTATTAGATATGGTGCGATCTATAATGTCTCTTACCGATTTACCGTTGTCATTTTGGGGTTATGCTTTAGAGACGGCTGTATTCACGTTAAATAGGGCACCATCGAAATCCGTTGAGACGACACCATATGAACCGTGATTTGGCAAGAAACCCAAGTTGTCGTTTCTTAAAGTTTGGGGTTGCGATGCTTATGTGAAAAAGCTTCAACCTGATAAGCTCGAACCCAAATCAGAGAAATGTGTCTTCATAGGATACCGAAATGAGACTGTTGGGTGCACCTTCTATCACATATCCGAAGGCAAGATATTTGTTGCTAAGAATGGATCCTTCCTAGAGAAGGAGTTTCTCTCGAAAGAAGTGAGTGGGAGGAAAGTAGAACTTGATGAGGTAACTGTACCTTCTCCCTTATGGGAAAGTAGTTCATCACAGAAATCAGTTCTAGTGATTCCTACACCAATTAGTGAGGTAGCTAATGATGATGATCATGAAACTTCCGATCAAGTTACTACCGAACCTCGTAGGTCAACCAGGGTAAGATCCGCACCAGAGTGGTATGGTAATCCTGTTCTGGAAGTCATGTTACTTGACCATGACGAACCTACGAGCTATGAGGAAGCGATGATGAGCCCAGATTCCGCGAAATGGCTTGAGGCCATGAAATCTGAGATGGGATCCATGTATGAGAACAAAGTGACGACTTTGGTTGACTTGGCCGATGATCGGCAAGCCATAGAGAATAAATGGATCTTCAAGAAGAAGACTGACGCTGATGGTAATGTTACTGTCTACAAAGCTCGACTTGTTGCAAAAGGTTTTCGACAAGTTCAAAGTGTTGACTACGATGACACCTTCTCACCCATAGCGATGCTTAAGTCCGTTCGAATCATGTTAGCAATTTCCACATTTTATGATTATGAAATTTGGCAAATGGATGTCAAAACTGCATTCCTTAATGGATATCTTAAATAAGAGTTGTATATGATGCAACCAGAAGGTTTTGTCGATCCAAAAGGTGCTAACAAAGTGTGCAAGCTCCAGCAATCCATTTATGGACTGGTGCAAGCATCTCGGAGTTGGAACATACGCTTTGATAGTGTAATCAAAGCATATGGTTTTATACAGACTATTGGAGAAGCCTGTATTTACAAGAAAGTGAGTGGGAGCTCTGTAGCATTTCTAATATTATATGTGGAAGACATTGATTGGAAATGATACTGAATTTCTTAATAGCATAAAAGGATACTTGAATAAGAAGTTTTCAATGAAAGACCTCGGTGAAGCTGCTTATATATTGGGCATCAAGATCTATAGAGATAGATCAAGACGCTTAATTGTACTTCCACAAAGCACATACCTTGATAATGTTTTGAAGAAGTTCAAAATGGATCAAGCAAAGAAAGGGTTCTTGCTTGTGCTACAAGGTGTGAAGTTGAGTCAGACTCAATGCCCGACCACTGCAGAAGATAGAGAGAAAATGAAAGTCATTCCCTATGCCTCAGCCATAGGTTCTATCATGTATGCAATGTTGTATACCATACTTGATGTGTGCCTTGCTATTAGTTTAGCAGGGAGGTACCAAAGTAATCCTGGAGTGGATCACTGGACAGCGGTCAAGAACATCCTGAAATACCTGAAAATGACTAAGGATATGTTTCTCGTTTATGGAGGTGACAAAGAGCTCATCGTAAACGGTTACATCGATGCAAGCTTTGACACTGATCCGGATGACTCTAAGTCACAAACCGGATACATATTTTTATTGAATGGTGGAGTTGTCAGTTGGTGCAGTTCTAAGAAGAGCGTCGTGGCGGGATCTACGTGTGAAGCGGAATACATAGCTGCTTCGGAAGCAGCAAATGAATGAGTCTAGATGAAGGAGTTCATATCCGATCTAGGTGTAATACCTAGTGCATTAGGTCCAATGAAAATATTTTGTGACAATACTGGTGCAATTGCCTTGGAAAAGGAATCTAGATTTCACAAGAGAACCAAGCACATCAAAAGACGCTTCAATTCCATCCGTGGTCAAGTCAAGGAGGGAGACATAGAGATTTGCAAGATACATACGGATCTGAATGTTGCAGACCCGTTGACTAAGCCTCTCTCACGAGCAAAACATGATCATCACCAAGACTCCATGGGTGTTAGAATCATTACTGTGTAATCTAGATTATTGACTCTAGTGCAAGTGGGAGACTGAAAGAAATATACCCTAGAGGCAATAATAAAGTTGTTATTTATATTTCCTCATATCATGATAAATGTTTATTATTCATGCTAGAATTGTATTAACCGGAAACTTAGTACATCTGTGAATACATAGACAAACTGAGTGTCCCTAGTATGCCTCTACTTGACTAGCTCGTTAATCAAAGATGGTTAAGTTTCCTAGCCATGGACATGTGTTGTCATTTGATGAATGGTATCACATCATTAGAGAATGATGTGTTGGACTAGACCCATCCGTTAGCTTGTCACTATGATCGTTTAGTTTATTGTTATTGCTTTCTTCATGACTTCTACATGTTCCTATGACTATGAGATTATGCAACTCATGAATAACGGAGGAACACTTAGTGTGCTATCAAACATCACAACATAACTGGGTGATTATAAAGATGCTCTACAGGTGTCTCCAATGGTGTTTGTTGAGCTGGCATAGATCGAGATTAGGATTTGTCACTTTGTGTATCGGAGAGGTATCTCTGGGCCCTCTCGGTAATCCACATCACTATGAGCCTTGCAATCAAAGTGACTAAAGAGTTAGTTGCGGGATGAAGCATTACGAAATGAGTAAAGAGAGTTGCCGGTAACGAGATTGAACTACGTATGATGATACCGACGATTGAATCTCGGGCAAGTAACATACCGATGACAAAGGGAACAACGTATGTTGTTATGCGGTTTGACCGATAAAGATCTTCATAGAATATGTGGGAGCCAATATGAACATCCAGGTTCCGCTATTGGTTATTAACCAGAGATGAGTCTCGGTCATGTCTACATAGTTCTTAAACCCGCAGGGTCCGCATGCTTAATGTTCAATGACGACCGGTATTATGAGTTTATGTGTTTTGATGTACCGAATGTAGTTTGGAGTCCTAGATGAGATCACAGACATGACGAGGAGTCTCGAAATGGTCGATACATAAAGATTGATATATTGGAAGACTATATTCGGACACCGGAACAGTTCCGAGGTGTATCGGGTATTTTCCGGAGTACTGGGGGGGTTACCGGAACCCCTCGGGGGGTTATTGGGCCTCATGGGCCTATTGGTGGAAGAGAGGAGGCAGGCCAAGGCAGGGCGCGTGCTCCCCCTAGCCCAAAATTAATTGGACTAGGGGGTCGGGCCCCCTTTCCTTCTCTCCTCCCTCACCTTCCCCCTTCTCCTTGTTGGAATAGGAAGGGGGGCCGAATCCTACTTGGAGTAGGATTGCCCCCCCCCATGGCGCGCCTCCTCCCCTTGGCTGGCTTCCTCCTCCCTCCCCCCTTTATATACATGGGACGGGGGCACCCCAAAGGCACACCAAAGTTTCTCTTAGCCGTGTGCGGTGCCCCCCTCCACAGAAACACACCTCGGTCATATCGTTGCGGTGCTTAGGTGAAGCCCTGCACCGGTAACTTCATCATCACCGTCACCACGCCGTCATGCTGACGAAACTCTCCCTCGGCCTCAGCTGGATCAAGATTTCGAGGGACATCACCGATCTGAACGTGTGCAGATCGCGGAGGTGCCGTACGTTTGATACTTGATCGGTTGGATCGCGAAGACGTTCAACTACATCAACTGCGTTGCTTAACGCTTCCGCTTTCGGTCTACGAGGGTACGTAGACACACTTGCAGGAATCTTGTCTATTTTGGGCCTAGCCCAATAGCAGTTTCAGAAATTCCTAATAAATCCTAGAGGCCCATGCAGCCCATTCGTGCAAGGCAAGAGGTGGAACTAAAGTTTAGTCCCACATTGCTAGTTTAGAGGGAGTTGGACCTCTTTATAAGGGAGGCTCTTTCTCCACATGTATGAGGATGAGAACAAGAGGGACATCCATGCGCTCTCCTCCTCCACCGCCCGCCTCGCCACGCCTTTTCACGACGTGCCGCGGGTTGCGGGAATGAGCCGAGCCGATGTCTAATTTTTGCCACGCACGATGGGTATACGAAAGGTCACGCGAAAGCTGAAAAGTTTTTGCTGTAGTGGAGATTGAATACGAAGGACGCACCTGTTCGTTTCATCTCCCTCGTTCTCTTCAGCTCCCGTCGCAGCCTCTCGCCTCCTTCTCTTGCGCCTATAAAAGGGAGGTCGCTCCTCTCAGAGAGACGCACCAGAACCTCTTCTTCCTCTCGTCACAAGTTCCTGAGCACTGCGTTGCTGCTACGTTCTTCCCCATCCCGGCTTGCAGCGTGCACTGCAGGTTAGGACAGTAGGCCTCCGAAACCGCACCTTTTTCATTCCTGTATGGGAGAAGGGTGATAAGGTTTTGGGGAGCGCTGCGCACGACTACTGACTTCTTTGTCACGGACGCCCCGAACTCCGACAACTACTTTCCCGACGACGACTTCTTTCCCGACGTCGACAACCTCCTCAACGACATGGCTGGCGAGGACACCGACCCCAAGTCCAACGCTTCTGCTGCTGCTGTCCCGTACATGTTCTTCCTCTTTCTATTAGAGGCCCTGCTACAGTTCCTTGTTCTAGTGTTTGCCCTAGATATGTTAGACTCTGTTTCATATATGCAACTTGCTATACCGTCTGCTCTAGATGTGTTTAGTTACAGTTCATATATGAAGTTGTTGTTTACCTTCTCTTTGTCAAATTGCATGACTTGTTTTATCACTGCTATACTAGTTGTGCTTTATGTAGTATTTCTGTCAATAAAATCATTCAGTAAATTGCTCATATTTCCAACAATCCAAAAACCTTATTATAGGCAATTTACCCCGAGTGGTTTTGCTGCTTCCATGATACCTCCTATGTTTGAGGGTATCCACTATAAGAGGTGGTGCGTGAGAGCAGTCTTATGGTTTCAAACCATGAGTTGCTATGACGCCACTCTTGGCAAACCTGAAGGAGAGCTTGATGCTCAACAGGCACAAGCTTTTCAGAAAATGGATACTCTGTTTAAGTTTGCTCTCTTGAGTGTTCTTGGTGAGAACATAGTTGATGCTTATGCATCAATTGATAATGGAAAAGATATGTGGGATGCACTCGAGGCCAAGTTTGGGGTCTCGGATGCTGGCACTGAGCTGTACATCATGGAGCAATTCTATGATTACAAGATGACTGAAGAGCACTCCGTGGTTGAGCAAGCTCATGAGATACAATCATTTGCTAGAGAACTTGAGCACTTCAGTTGTATGCTACCAGAGAAGTTTGTTGCCGGAGGTATCATCACTAAGATTCCTCCTTCGTGGAGGAACTTTTCTACCTTACTGAAGCATAAGAGACAGGAGTTTTCCATCCCGAATCTCATTGGCACTCTTGATGTGGAAGAAAAAGCGAGAGCAAAATACACACGTGATCGAGGTATTGAGGGAGGATCTAGTGCCAATCTGGTACAGAAGAAGAACTTCCAGCCCCACAAGTTCAAGAACAAGGGCAAGTTTGATGGTAAAGCAAAGTTTGATGGGAAGAACAAGGATATGCAACACATGAACTTCAGGAAGACGAATGACAAGAAGAAAGGTGTTTGTCATCTGTGTGGGGATCCTGATCATTGGGCTCCTAGTTGCCCTAATCGCTATGACAAGCGTCATCCTGGGAAAGGCGGCAAGACTGCTAATGTTGTCATTGGAGACATTGACATGAAGGATGCTGGGTATGGTATATTTCCCACTATTCTTTCAGTATGCCATTCTCCTAATTGGTTGATTGACACGGGTGCTAATGTGCATGTATGCAGTGATATTTCCATGTTTTTGTCTTATCAGACCGCAGGGACTTCAACCGTGCTGATGGGAAACGGTTCAAGTGCTTCTGTTCGTGGTGTTGGCACGGTCGATCTGAAGTTTACTTTGGGGAAGATCGTGTGGCTGAAGAACGTGCATTATGTCCCCTCTGTCAATTAAAATCTTGTTAGCGGATCTCTTCTGTGTAGAGATGGCTACAAGCTTGTCTTTGAGTCGAATAAATTTGTAATATCCAAGTATGGAACCTTTGTTGGTAAAGGCTATGAGTCAGGAGGCCTGTTTCATTTCTCTTTATGAGACGTTTGCAATAAAGTTGTTAATCATATTTGCATCAATAGTGAATCAAATGTGTGGCATTCACGTCTTTGTCATGTCAACTTTGGTTGCATGTCGCGACTAGTGAAGTTGAACTTAATCCTTAGTTTCACCACTGTCAAGGGATCTAAGTGTCAAGTGTGTTTGCAAGCTAAGCAACCTCGTAAGTCTCATGTGACCGCGAAAATTAGAAATCTTGCACCACTAGAACTCATACATTCAGATCTATGTGAAATGAATGGTGTTTTGACAAAAGGTGGAAAGAAATACTTCATGGCGTTAATTGACGACTCCACTAGATACTGTCGTGTGTATCCTCTGAAATCTAAGGATGAGGCTTTGAACTTTTTCAAGATCTATAAAGCTGAAGTGGAAAACCAACTTGATCGAAAAATCAAGAGGCTTAGGTCCGACCATGGTGGAGATTATTTTTTCCAATGAATTTGATGCTTTATGTGCGGAACATGGTATAATCCATGAGAGGACGCCTCCCTATTCACCTCAGTCAAATGGGGTGGCCGAAAGAAAGAACCGTACACTAACAGATTTGGTTAACGCCATGTTAGACACATCGGGTCTGTCCAAGGCATGGTTGGGGAGGCGATATTGACTGCATGTCATGTCCTAAATAGAGTTCCCACAAAGAATAAAGAGATAACTCCATTCGAGGAATGGGAGAAGAAAATATTAAAACTCTCTTATCTACGAACCTGGGGTTGTTTGGCGAAAGTCAATGTGCCAATTCCAAAGAAGCACAAGCTTGGACCAAAGACCGTGGATTGTGTTTTCCTGGGATATGCTTTTCATAGCATTGGTTATAGATTCTTGTTTGTAAAATCTGAGGTACCTGACATGCATGTTGGTACGATCATGGAGTCGAATGATGCGACTTTCTTTGAAGATATCTTTCCCATGAAGGATATGGCTACCTCATCTAATCAGGAGATGCCTAGTTCATCGAATCAGGAACCAGTTACAATTACCGAACCTGCCATTTCAATGGAACACTTTGAAAATCCTGTGGAGGAGAACAATGAAGTTCCTACTAGGAGCAAGAGACGGAGGACTGCAAAGTCTTTTGGTGATGATTTTCTTGTGTATCTCATAGATGATACTCCCAGTTCTATTTCAGAGGCCTATGCATCTGAAGATGCTGACTACTGGAAGGAAGCGGTTCGTAGCGAGATGGATTCCATCTTGGTGAATGAAACTTGGGAGATAACTGATCGTCCTTATGGGTGCAAACCTATAGGATGCAAATGGGTATTCAAGAAGAAGCTTAGGCCTAATGGTACTATTGAAAAGTACAAGGCTCGGCTCATGGCTAAGGGTTATACCCAAAAGGAAGGTGAAGACTTCTTTGATACTTACTCACCTATGGCTCGACTGACTACTATTCGAGTTCTACTTTCACTAGCTCCCTCACATGGTCTTCTCGTTCATCAAATGGATGTTAAGACTGCTTTCCTAAATGGAGAGTTGGACGAGGAAATTTATATGGAACAACCAGATGGGTTTGTACTAGATGGCCAGGAAAGAAAAGTGTGCAAGTTGCTGAAGTCTTTGTATGGACTCAAGCAAGCACACAAACGATGGCATGAGAAGTTTGAAAGAACTCTAATAGATGTAGGCTTTGTTGTAAACGAAGCTGACAAATGTGTGTACTATCGCCATGGTGGGGGCGAGGGAGTTATCCTTTGCTTGTATGTTGATGACATACTGATTTTCGGAACAAATCTGAATGTTATTAAGGAGGTCAAGGATTTCCTATCTCTTTGTTTTGAGATGAAGGATTTAGGAGCGGCTGATGTCATTCTGAACATCAAGTTGTTGAGAGACGATGATGGTGGGATTACATTGCTTCAATCTCACTATGTGGGAAAGATCTTGAGTCGCTTTGGCTATAGTGACTGCAAGCCCTCTCCAACACCATATGATGCGAGTGTGTTACTTTGAAACAATCGAAGAATTGCTAGAGATCAATTGAATTATTCTCAGATTATTGGCTCGCTTATGTACTTAGCCAGTGCTACAATACCTGACATCTCCTTTGCTGTTAGCAAACTGAGTCGGTTTGTCTCAAAACCAGGAGATGTGCATTGGAAAGCTCTAGAGAGAGTTTTGCATTATTTGAAAGGCACTTCAAATTATGGAATTCACTACACTGGGCACCCAAAGGTGCTTGAAGGGTGTAGTGACTCAAACAGGATCTCAGATGCTGATGAGATAAAGGCCATGAGCGGATATGTATTCACTCATGGAGGTGGCGCTGTTTCTTGGAAGTCTTGCAAGCAGACCATCTTAACGATGTCAACAATGGAAGCAGAACTCACAGCACTAGATACAGCTACGGTCGAAGCAGATTGGCTTCACCGGCTCTTGAATGACTTGCCGGTTGTTGAGAAACCTGTACTGTGTATCCTTATGAACTGCGACAATCAAACTGTGATCACGAAAGTGAGCAGCTCAAAGGATAACATGAAGTCATCAAGACACTTTCAGAGAAGGTTAAAGTCTATCAGGAAAATGAGAAACTCCGGAGTTATTGCATTGGATTATATCCAAACGTCTAAGAATCTGGCAGATCCTTTTACTAAGGGTCTATCACGTAATGTGATAGATAATGCATCGAGGGAGATGGGTATGAGACCCACAATATGAGTTGTTCAGAGTGGTAACCTATTCTTTGTGATCGGAGATCCTGTGAATTAGATGTGGAAGACAAGCTGTTGGTCAACTGAGAGGAGAGTATCCTTACTATCAACAATACCACTCCATGAAGATGCAATACTCTCCTAATCTGCATGGCAGGTTGATGTATATCTTAATGTGTTCTAAGTGGCTCATTGAAGCAGAGATGTCGTCCTGTAGAACATCTTTTGAAGAACTCACCTATATGAGTCTGATTGTTAAACGTCGCAATCTATGAGAGTAGGGTTCTCTCTAGTAAACTCATGAAAGGTCTCGGAGTATGACGCATAAGCTCCACCCGCGGGGAAGACCCACGGTAGCCACGTATCGGTCAAGGCTTTATGTGAAGCTAGATTTGCTGAAAACTTGCAGTTCAAGGCCCAGTCCACTGTCCAAGTTGCTTACTAGTGTAGCATAGAGTTCTAGGTGGAAGTTCAACTTAACAGTCTCCATTGTAGTACCGATATATAAAACAGTGTTTTGGAACCAAAGGCAAATTTTGTGTGCCTCTGGGATCTGGTGGGGGATTGCTGGAATTTTTTCTATTTTGGGCCTAGCCCAATAGTAGTTCAGAAATTCCTAATAAATCCAAGAGGCCCACGCAGCCCATTCATGCAAGGCAAGAGGTGGAACTAAAGTTTAGTCCCACATTGCTAGTTTAGAGGGAGTTGGACCTCTTTATAAGGGAGGCTTTTTCTCCACATGTATGAGGATGAGAACAAGAGGGACATCCACGCGCGCTCCTCCTCCGCCGCCCACCTCGCCGCGCCGCGGGTTGCGGGAATGAGCCCAGCCGATGTCTAATTTTTGCCACGCACGGCAGGTATACGAAAGGTCATGTGAAAGCTGAAAAGTTTTTGCTGTAGTGGAGATTGAATACGAACGGCGCACCTGTTTGTTTCATATCCCTCGTTCTCTTCAGCTCCCGGCGCAGCCTCTCGCATCCTTCTCTTGCGCCTATAAAAGGGAGGTCGCTCCTCTCAGAGAGACGCACCAGAACCTCTTCTTCCTCTCGTCACAAGTTCCTAAGAACTGCACGGCTGCTACGTTCTTCCCCATCCCGGCTTGCGGCATGCACCACAGGTCGGGACAGTAGGCCTTCGAAACCGCACCTCTTTGAGTACTGTATGGGAGAAGGGTGATAAGGTTTTTGGGTAGCGCTTCGCGCGACTACTGACTTCTTCGTCACGGACACCCCGGACTCCAACGACTACTTCCCCGACGATGATTTCTTTCCCGACGTCGACAACCTCCTCGACGACATGGCTGGCGAGGACACCGACCCCAAGTCCAGCGCTTCTGTTGTTGTTGTCCCGTACGTGTTCTTACTCTTTCTATTAGAGGCCCTGCTACAGTTCCTTGTTCTAGTGTTTGCCCTAGATATGTTAGACTCTGTTTCATATATGCAACTTGCTATACTATCTGTTGTAGATGTGTTTAGTTATAGTTCATATATGAAGTTGTTGTTTACCTTCTCTTTGTCAAATTGCATGACTTGTTTTATCACTGCTATACTAGTCGTGCTTTATGTAGTATTTCTGTCAATAAAATCATTCGGTAAATTGCTCATATTTCCAACAACACTCTCCCCTCTCGTTGTTATGCATCTCCTAGATAGATCTTGTGTGATCATAGGAATTTTTTTGAAATATTGTGTTCCCCATCAATTATGATGTGCATTACCGAGAGGCCCCAGAGATACCTCTCCGATACTCGGAGTGACAAATCCTAATCTCAATCTATGCCAACCCAACAAACACCTTCGGAGATACCTGTAGAGCATCTTTATAATCACCCAGTTACGTTGTGACATTTGATAGCACACAAGGTATTCCTCCGGTATCTGGGAGTTGCATAATCTCATAGTCGAAGGAATATGTATTGGGCATGAAGAAAGCAATAACAATAAAACTGAACGATCAACATGCTAAGCTAACAGATGGGTCTTGTCCATCACATCATTCTCCTAATCATGTGATCCCGTTCATCAAATGACAACACATGTCTATGGTTAGGAAACTTAACCATCTTTGATTAACGTGCTAGTCTAGTAGAGGCCTACTAGGGACACAGTGTTTTGTCTATGTATCCACACATGTATCAAGTTTCTGGTTAATACAATTCTAGCATGAATAATAATCATTTATCATGATATAAGGAAATATAAAATAACAACTTTATTATTGCCTCTAGGGCATATTTCCTCTAGTCTCCCACTTGCACTAGAGTCAATAATCTAGTTCACATTGCCATGTGATTTAACACCAATAGTTCACATCTTTATGTGATTAACACTCGTAGTTCACATCTCCATGTGACCAACACTCAAAGGGTTTACTAGAGTCAATAATCTAGTTCACATTGCTATGTGATTAACACCCAAAGAGTACTAAGGTGTGGTCATGTTTTGCTTGTGAGAGAAGATTTAGTCAACGGGTCCGCCACATTCAGATCTGTATGTATTTTGCAAATTTTTATGTCTACAATGCTCTGCATGGAGCTACTCTAGCTAATTGCTCCCACGTTCAATACGTATCTAGATTTAGACTTAGAGTCATCTAGATCAGTGTCAAAGCTTGCATCGACGTAACTCTTTACGACGAACTCTTTATCACCTCCATAACCGAGAAACATTTCCTTAGTCCTCTTAGGTAACTAAGGATAATTTTGACCATTGTTCAGTGATCTACTCCTGGATCACTATTGCACCCCTGGAAAAACTCTTGGTAAGGTACACAATATGTCTGGTACACAACATGGCATACTTTATAGAACCTATCGCTAAGGCATAGGGAATGACTTTCATTCTCTCTCTATCTTCTGCCGTGGTCGGGCTTTGAGTATTACTCAACTTCACACCTTGCAACACAAGCAAGAACCCTTTCTTTAACTGATTCAATTTGAACTTCTTCAAAATCTTGTTAAGGTATGTGCTTTTGAAAGTCCTATTAAGCGTATCAATCTATCTTTATAGATCTTGATGCCCAAAATATAAGTAGCTTCACCGAGGTATTTTATTGAAAAACTCTTGTTCAAGTATCCTTTTATGCTATCCAGAAATTCTACATCATTTCCAATCAACAATATGTCATCCACATATAATATTAGAAATGCTACAGAGCTCCCGCTCACTTTCTTGTAAATACAGGCTTCACCATAAGTCTGTATAAAACCATATGCTTTGATCACCACATCAAAGCGTATATTCCAACTCCGAGATGCTTGCACCAGTCCATAGATGGATCACTGGAGTTTGCACACTTTGTTAGCACCTTTAGGATCTACAAAACCATCTGGTTGCATCATATACAACTCTTCTTTGAGACATCCATTAAGGAATGTAGTTTTGACATCCATTTGCCAGATTTCATTAAATGCGGCAATTGCTAACATGATTCGGACAGACTTAAGCATCACTACGGGTGAGAAAGTCTCATCGTAGTCAACCCCCTGAACTTGTCGATAAGACTTTTTGCAACAAGTCGAGCTTTGTAGATAGTAACTGCTACCTCTTGAACATGCGTTGGTTTTCCCTTGAAGAGAAAAGGGTGATGCAACAAAGTAGCATAAGTATTTCCCTCAGTTTTTGAGAACCAAGGTACCAATCCAGTAGGAGACTACCCGCAAATCGCCTAGTACCTGGACAAACAAATAAGAACCTTGCAACCAACGCGATAAAGGGATTGTCAATCCCTTCACGGCCACTTGCAAAAGTGAGATCTGATAAAGATAATAAGATAAACATTTTTGGTATTTTTGTGGTATAGATTGGAAAATAAAGATTGCAAAATAAATAGTAAACTAGAATTGTAGATTGGAAACTTATATGATGTAAAGTAGACACGGGGGCCATAGGTTTCACTAGTGGCTTCTCTCAAGATAGCATGTATTACGGTGGGTGAAAAAATTATTGTCGAGCAATTGATAGAAAAGCGCATAGTTATGATGATATCTAAGGCAATAATCATGAATATAGGCATCACGTCCGTGTCAAGTAGACCGAAACGATTCTGCATCTACTACTATTACTCCACACATCGACCGCTATCCAGCATGCATCTAGAGTATTAAGTTCATAAGAATAGAGTAACGTATTAGGCAAGATGACATGATGTAGAGGGATAAACTCAAGCAATATGATATAAACCCCATCTTTTTATCCTCGATGGCAAAAATACAATACGTGTCGTTTCCCTTTCTGTCACTGGGATCGAGCACCGCAAGATTGAACCCAAAGCTAAGCACTTCTCCCATTGCAAGAAAGATCAATCTAGTAGGCCAAACTAAACCGATAATTCGAAGAGACTTGCAAAGATATCAAATCATGCATATAAGAATTCAGAGAAGAATCAAATAATATTCATAGATAATCAAGTTCATAAACCCACAATTCATCGGATCTTGGCAAACACACCGCAAAAGAGTTACATCGAATAGATCTCCAGGAAGACTGAGGATAACTTTGTATTGAGATCCAAAGAGAGAGAAGAAGCCATCTAGCTAATAACTATGGACCCGAAGGTCTGTGGTAAACTACTCACACATCACCGGAGTGGCTATGGTGTTGATGTAGAAGCCCTCCGTGATCGAATCCCAATTGGAATATACAGTAAGTGGGTGTGCATCCAACTTGCTTGCTCACGAAGACCTAGGGCATTTTGAGGAAGCCCATCATTGGAATATACAAGCCAAGTTCTATAATGAAAAATTTCCACTAGTATATGAAAGTGACAAAATAAGAAACTCTCTATCATGAAGATCATGGTGCTATTTTGAAGCACAAGTGTGGAAAAAGGATAGTAACACTATCCCCTCTCTCTTTTTCTCTCATTTTTTTTGTTTGGGCTTCTTTGGCCTCTTTTTTTATTTCATAGTCTCCATCCTTCTTTCCTCACATGGGACAATGCTTTAATAATGATGATCATCACACTTTTATTTACTCATAACTCAATGTTACAACTCGATACTAGAACAAAAATATGACTCTATGTGAATGCCTCCGGCGGTGTACAGGGATATGCGACTAATCAAGAGCGACATGTATGAAATAATTATGAAAGTGGCTTTGCCCCAAATACGATGTCAACTACATGATCATGCAAAGCAATATGACATTGATGGAGCGTGTCATAATAAACGGAACGATGGAAAGTTGCATGGCAATATATCTCGGAATGGCTATGGAAATGCCATAATAGGTAGGTATGGTGGCTGTTTTGAGGAAGATATAAGGAGGCTTATGTGTGATAGAGCGTATCGTATCATGGGGTTTGGATGCACCGGCGAAGTTTGCACCAACTCTCAAGGTGAGAAAGGGCAATGCACGGTACCGTAGAGGCTAGCAAATTGCGGAAAGGTCAGAGTGTGTATGATCCATGGACTCACATTAGTCATAAAGAACTCATATACTTATTGCAAATGTTTATTAGCCCTTGACGGTGTCCTGGACTAGGGGGTACTCATCACGTCGTCTCCCAATCAGTTGGATTGGGCCGAGGACCCCCATGGCCGTATACTCATGGGCCAGTTCGGACAGCTGCCGCATACAAGGAACATTCCACAAGACTTGGTGGTCAAGACAAGGACTCCTCCCCCACCGGCATATTCGGCTAGGACTCTTGTTATCCTAGTCCTCTGGCGCATTATATAAACCAGGGCCAGGCTACTCGATAGATATACAACATACAATCATACCATAGGCTAGCTTCTAGGGTTTAGCCTCTCTGATCTCGTGGTAGATCTACTCTTGTAATACTCATATCATCAAGAACAATCAAGCAGGACGTAGGGTTTTACCTCTATCAAGAGGGCCCGAACCTGGGTAAACATCGTGTCCCCTGCCTCTTGTTACCATCCGCCTTAGACGCACAGTTCGGGACCCCCTACCCGAGATCCGCCGGTTTTGACACCGACATCCCTCGAAGCAAAGTACTACTACGCATGCCCCTAGAGGGATAGATTGGTAGGAAAAGACCATCGCTCGTCCCCGACCGCCACTCATAAGGAAAGCACTCAAAGAACACCCCATGCTTCAATTTTGTCACACAATGTTTACCATACGTGCATGCTACGAGACTTGCCAACTTTAACACAAGTATTTCTTAATTTCACAATTACCCAACTAGCATGACTCTAACATTACCACCTTTATATCTCAAAACATCTATCAAGTATTATAGTATTCAATGCACTATATATGAAAGTTTTTATCATACCCATCTTGAATGCCTATCATATTAGGACTAATTTTATAGCCAAATAAAATTACCATGCTATTCTAAAAGACTCTCAAAATAATATAAGTGAATCATGAGAGATCAATAATTTCTACAAAATAAAACTACCACCATGCTCTAAAAAATATAAGTGAAGCACTAGAGCAAAATTATCTAGCTCAAAAGATATAAGTGAAGCACATAGAGTATTCTAATAAATTCCGATTCATGCGTGTCTCTCCCAAAAGGTGTATACAACAAGGATGATTGTGGTAAACTAAAAAGCAAAGACTCAAGTCATACAAGACGCTCCAAGAAAAACACATATCATGTGGTGAATAAAAATATAGCCTCAAGTAAAGTTACAGATAGACGAAAACGAAAGAGGGGATGCCTTGCGGGGCATCCCCAAGCTTAGGATTTTTGTTGTCCTTGAATTTTACCTTGGGGTGCCTTGGGCATCCCCAATATTAGGTTCTTACCACTCCTTATTCCATAATCCATTAGATCTTTACCCACAAACTTGAAAACTTCACAACACAAAACTCAACAGAAAATCTCATGACCTCCGTTAGTATAGGAGAACAAACCACCACCTTAAGGTACTATAATGAACTCATTCTTTATTTATATTGGTGTTAAAACTACTGTATTCCAACTTCTCTATGGTTCATACCCCCCCCCCGATACTAGCCATAGATTCATCAAAATAAGCAAACAACACACGAAAAATAGAATCTATCAAAAACAGAACAGTCTGTAGAAATCTGTAGGTTTCGAATACTTCTCTAACTCCAACAATCCTAAGAAATTAGATGTTCTAAATAATTTGTATATTGATCTACTTCAGTTGGAATTGGTATTTTATCTCTCTATGGTAAAAAATGAAAATTATTATCGTGAGCGCATACTTTCTGTTTTTTCAGCAAGATCAAACAACAATCATCTAAGAAGATCCTAAAGGCTTTACTTGGCAACTAATTAAAACATAAAAACACAATCATAAAAGAGGATAGATGATTTATTTATTACTAAACAAGAACAAAATCAAGGAACAAAAATAAAATTGGGTTGCCTCCCAACAAGCGCTATCGTTTAACACCCCTAGCTAGGCATTGATAATTCCAATTATGCTCACATGAAAGACAAGAATTGAAGCACAAAGAGCATCATGAAACACGTGAAAAACACATCTAAGTCAAACATACTTCCTATGCATAGGCATCTTATAGGCAAACAAATTATCATAGCAAGCAAAAACTAGCATATGCAAGGAAGCGGAAAGAAACAATAGCAATCTCAACATAACGAGAGGTAATTTAGTGACACGAAAATTTCTACAACCATATTTTCCTCTCTCATAATAATTACATGTATGATCATAATCAAATTCAACAATATAGATATCACATAACATATTCTCAACACGATCCACATGCATGAGAAGTTTACACTCTTCCAAAATAGTGGGATTAACATTAGCCAAAGTCATGACCTCTCCAAACCTGCTTTTATCAAAAAATTCATAAGATTGAACATTATCCAAATATGTGGGACCTAAAGTTGACACTCTTCCAAACCCACTTTCAATATTATTGCAAACATTATTATCAATCTCATATTCATCATGGGGCTAAAATAAATTTTCAAGATCATAAGAAGAATCACCCCAATCATGATCATTGCAACAAATAGTAGTCATAGCAAAACTAATATCCCCAAGCTTGAGGTTTTGCATATCATTAACACAATTGAAATTAAGAGAATTTATTATAACATCATTGCAATCATGCTTTTCATCGAAGGAACTATCAAGTATGGGTGCAATAGCAACGATCTCATGTTTAACATAAGGAACTGTAGCAAATTCATCTTCATAAATATTGGCATCATGGCCACAAGAATAGCAAGCATCATGTTCATCAAGGGATATTTCAATCAAATCATCGGAATCATAATTATCTATAGATTCATGCATATCATTATTTTCTTCCGAAGCAACGGTCATTCTTTTAATAAATTCTTTGACATAGACATTATGAGCATAGTTTTCATAGCAATATTTAAGTATGTAAAAAATTTCAGGTTCGTAGAGACTAATATCATACTTTTCAATCAAAGAAGCAACTTCATAAGCACCCTTAAAAGCAACAAATTCTTCAATTT